>NC_082595.1:2435789-2740263 GCF_030936135.1 Gavia stellata
TCCCCATGCTGAGCACAGATCTCTCCAGGGGTGGTTTGTTGTTTGGGTGTTTTGCAGTTTTTGGTTTTTTGGTGGTTTTGGGATTGTTGGTTTTTTTAAAAATAAATACACCTAACCATATGTCCTCAAAAATTTTACTTCACTTTGCTTTTGTAGATGCCAAAAATCCAATGATTATTGGAAAAACGTGAACAAAAGTATTTCTAGAGAAAACTAAACTCACCTGTTCTCTCTGTCATCCTCTAGCAGCTGCAGTTTATAATAGGAATTTGTTCCTTTCACAATATCTACTAGGCCCAGGGTTGCACTGAAAATCTTTCCACCTTTTTCAAAGACATGAGCAGAATCCTCCAAACCTACAGAGAAGAAACACGTCAGAACACAGAGGAGGTTAACATTTTAGGTCTCCTTCCTACATTTGCGCTCACCCAAATGTTTCATGAAATAGCATGAATCTTAACAAAAAAAAAATGCAGAAACAGTGACTAAGTGCTCATTCAAAAATACCTGAAGCATGTTTTCCTTTCAATAAATTGTGAGCATGCACCTTTAGATACACTGGAGTGAACCTCAATCCTACCTAGAGAAAACAAAAATGGTAACTTTTGAAAAAGGGCCATCTAAAAATCTAGGATTTAACACTGCATGACTGGCTGGAGGAATTCTCAAAAAGAGATATAGCTCTGCAGGTGTCACGTTAGCAAATGGACTGAAAAGCCAAAGGCTGGCCTTGGATGCAGTATGAATTCTCAGAACAACGTCTGTGCACCACAGGTTTGGAGAGTAGCATCAGCGGTCCCCCCCAAGGGCCGGGGGGCAGATGCTCTGCCGTCTGGGCCTTTATTCACCCCACCGACTGATGCTCCTGAAGCTGAGCAAGGGGCACACTCCTTAGTTGAAGTGGTCCTTCTGAAAGTTACACTAGAAAATCCTGGAATATCCAGCTTTGGATGTCAGTCAATATCCTTCCTTTGACAGCAAGAAAAAAGTGGTTTAAAAATTCACACTCCTTTTACGGAACCCTTATCCTTTCACAGAAAAACATTTTGCAAACGATCACGCATCCTGAAGACTGTGTGTGGTGCAGGCACAGCCATTGTTATCGCTCACCAGAATCAGGATCTACTGCTGCTCCACCTTTAACTGTTAGCTTCATTTTCTTCTCAGACTTGCTAGGTCCTGCAGTGAAAGACAGTTAATTTTTTTTCCTAGGCAGGCAACACAGTCCGACTTGAATCAACATTTAAATTCTCAATTTGCATAATTATCACCCTAAGGAGACTTCAAATCAGATTACCAGTATATGAACAGGATGACTTCAGTGGCTTTTTTTACCCAGCTTTAGCAGCCAATTCACAGCCCCCACTCCCCCAAATACATGAAAAGTAAGATCTCCCCAGATTCTATCTACCTATCTCCCTTCTTCTGGCCCCAAGGGGTGGGCCATATAATTTCTTCACTGGCACAGCAGATAAAAGTCACATTTGGGGTTGTGTTTTAAGTGGGATTTAAAAACCTCATGGGGCATGGGGGGTGTTCAGGTCCCCTGGAGATCCTGCTGCTGTGAGATAGTCCGGTAATAACAAACCAAATTGTATGACAGAAACCTACACTTGGAGGACATAGAGAAGAATAGGTCCTGAAGAGAGGCGAGCAGATGCGATGGTTTTGTTCACTGTCCAGGATTAATAACGTAAGCTCTCTATGGCACTGGTGAGGAATGCCACTGGTGTTGGATATTTTTCCTCCTCCGTTAAGAAAATGTTATGCTCTAAACCAAGTAGAACAAAGACCCATTGCTCTGGACCCCAGTATTTCCTCACTTGCTAACAGCCCTTGGGGGTCATGGTAGTGTCTGTCACACCTTGGTGCCCCAGCACCTCCTTGGAGCTGCACACTGAGCCAAACTGGGAGAGAAGCTGAGGTGTTATGAGGAAGAGTCTGGACCAGCGTCAGGGAGCCTGGGCACGTACAGCACAGAAGATCTGTGGTGCTTAGGGACATGGTTTAGTGGTGGACTTGGCAGTGCTAGGTTAATGGTTGGACTCGATCTTAAAGGTCTTTTCCAACCTAAAATGATTCTATGATCTCTGATCTCAACAAGAGTGAACTAGGGGAAACAAGAGCCAGCTTCGTGTTTACTCAAAGCTAGTCTTGCCCTGAGGTCTCATTATTTAAGTGTATTATGAGAAAAAGGGCAGAGAACTCAAGGAAAGGGCAACGATAGACTATACCCAGGTTTGCTTTACACATGCACAGCATTGAACAGGCCCGCGGAGAAACAACCCCTTTGTTCTTCACCTTGTTCTTCTTTGACCTTCCCAGCACTCTTCATACTTGGGGGCTTGCTGCACTTCCCATCCACAGCCATTTCCTCGTGCTCCATTTTCACCTCCGCACCCCAAGGTGAAAGCGCATGGAGAGACACAAGCTCCTGAAAGTCCTTGCTGGAGGATTTCACATCCTGAAGAAACTCCTCCGAGACGACACGGACTTTGGCCTCTTTCACTTCTTCCATCTTCTTGCTCATTTTCTCCACATCCTCTGTAGAGGCAGGGTGGGAAACAGAGAGAAAAATCAGACCTTAGCCCCTCCCTCTGGCCATGATTCAGGGCTCTAACACTTTGTGGAAACACAATTACACCACATTTTGGATTCACAATGTTTTTTGGAGAGCAAAACCACCTTTGGCTCAAAGCTGCAGCTTGGTGTAGAGCAGGAACACTCATGTTTTATCTGGCTGGTCCAGCTCTCCCCTTCCCAGAGCTGGGCTGGGGCTGTATAGTCCGTCTTGGACCTCCTGGCAGGTGGGAACAGTTCTCCTACCTCAGCGACCAGTTTGCACCTTCACTCCAACAGGGAGTGAAAGCAGACTCTACGTTGCCAGCAAAGAAAACAACTGCCCTGGGGCACCCACCGTCAGCTCTGCAGCTTCCCCAAGGCAAGCACGGACACAGCCCCCGGCACCTTTCATCCCAACAAGGGCGGCTTGCACACCACCACGGTCTGTGTACAGACCCGAGCTCCAGCTGCTGCAGACCCGACAGAGCCTTACAGCAAACCCTGCAGGATTAACGTGCTAGGTAAGTAAAACTCAAACAGCACGCATCTGTCTTTACTTTTCCAAGCGCACTAAGTCCACATGCGCACACAAAACACTCCCCCTAATCCAAACACTGATCCTCGGAGAGCTCCAAGGATCCGTCTGTAATCCGCTCAGCTGTTACCAGTGCTACCAGTAACCAAGGCACGGCTGCTCACTCTGTGTGCTGATGCACAGGGTGGCCTTGTTAGCTGTTGTCGTCATCTTTCCTCCCAGCTCCTCCACAATGCTCTTCACCTCCTCCTTGTTCCTTGACAGCTTTCCAAGAACCAGGATCTTCATGTTGGTCAGCGGCTTGTCTAGGGGTTCGGAAATAACAGCATGTTAGCAACAGGCACAGAGCCCCCCGGGCAAATAACAAGCACAAAGGAACAGCATTCCCCAGACTCTGCTCTGCTTCCCTCTTCCTTTGATGCCTGGACAACATGGGAGAAACTCACAGTGACATGAAAGCTCCTGCCTCTTGAAAAGGAAATCTTTTTTGGAAGGGCTGGAGAAAGAGGATTCTCTCTCATACAGCAGTGTTCCCACATGTTACAGTACATTTGGGTCTTGATCTTACAGACAGTAGAAGGTTGTATTGTGCAAACCCTTGTTATCAAGTCAGGAGCAAACTGGTAAACTGAGGCTCCATCACACCATCATGTTAACACCTTGCAATGCAGGTGGGTCCAGGACATGGCAAGTGCCTAAGAGCATATCCGCACTGCTAAAAATAAATGCTATTAACTCTGGTTGACCAACTGACAGGTTTGTTTCCTCCTCTACCCCCACTCAGATTAGTTAGGTTGCCAGCAAAAAAAGTAACCTGGCATTAATTCTGGTCAGCACTTTGAGCTTACTTTCAAGGCACACTGGGGCTAGAATCAGCTTGCCAATGAGAGCCAAGACCCGGGTTATTTTGTCTTCATGCTAAAATAACATGATCTGGATAAAATTAGCTGTGCAGAATTGCTCCCACCCTTTTCACCATGTAACAATAATCCCCTGCTCCCAAAACTATGGCCAGGGCTAAAAAGGCTGAATACAAAAGAAATCAGCATAGTGGACAGGCTATATCACCAAAGCATGCAACTCATTCCAACAGCCTATGGGAAATTTCTGGAGTCCGAACTTTTCCCCATTTGTGGGCTGGAGGCAGCATATCTGTTTTGTGTAAGAGGAGTTAGTGATTGGTAAAGCCAAATCTCAGTGGAGGATTTAAAAAAACCAGAACAAAATAAAACCAACCCACAACTCTTGCCCTTAAAACTTGACATTGGATGTGGAATATCTGGCATTATGGAGGTCCCTGGATATTCCCCAAGAAACCAATCAAGGAGGCATTTCATAGCAGGTCTCCCCTGGGACACATCTTGCGACATCGGCCTTTAAGTTTCCAATTCATCGCAAACACATAATTTCCTCACCATCAACAAATACCGAAAATGATTTGTTAGAGAACAAGCGGGATCTCGAGCCCATGTCCCCAGGCAACCCACTGCATCAGGGTCAACCTGTGCTAGGAAGATGAAGCACACGAGACTCTGCTATGCTGTTTTTTTACCAGGAGAGTTCTGCCTGCTTGGGGCCGGAGAACAGCACGCCTTTCAGTGGCATGTTTGTCTGACTAGGAATGGCATTCCACACCATTCTGAACTCCACTGCCCTGTGCCCCACCAGCCACTTACCTCTGGGTGCGGACACAGTCTCCGTCAAAGGAGCAGATGCGGAGGGAGGAGGCACAGAGTTCACAGTCGCAGCATCTGGAGGGAATACCCTGTCCTGTTTCTTACACTTAAATTTTTTCAGGTAAGGAATTTCCCGAAACTCCTGTGGGATGGAAGCAGAAGTAGAGTTTAAAACCAACAAATACTATTATAAGATTTAAAGGCTAATTTGAGCACTGGCCAGATGTTGGCATTTACTGCAGGACTTGGAAAGGATTTCCGAGACATTCATACTAAGGTAGGCAAATACCTGCTTTACTGACTGGGAAAACAAAGCTAGAAGAGGGTAAATGATGGGTTTCAAATCAAATCAGCAACATCTCTTTCAATTTAGTGTTACCAGAAAAAATATGATTTAGATATGCATTAGCTGCCTATCCCAGAGGGATGTAGCTGAGACAGGACTTCCCCATTGTCACAGCTGCTCAGCACTGCAGCACGCTCTACTCTCTCGCATCCAACACTGACTGCTGCTTATTCAACCTCCTTACAAGAGGTAACATCAGTTAAGAAATGTGCTTCAGATGATCACATTTGCAGTAAACACCCACCTTTGGGATTACCCAGTCTTTCCTGTTGGGAGTCTGCGTTTTAGCAACACACTTAGTCCAGGCAGTAATATCCCCTGAACAGTAATATGCGTCACTCTTGAACACAAACTGCCCCTTACACTCCTCGCAGGGAAGCAGAGCTCCAAATGCCATCCCATCTGCTACTCGGTCCAAAATCTAAAGCAACAAAGAATACAAAAACAGGTCACGGCAGAAGGAGGCTGGAAGCCCACGCACTACATTACACTGGGCTGCACAAGAAAACAAGCGAAGATGCTTCCAGCGCTTGTCATGCTTAGATTGCACATAAACCAAGACTCTTACTGATTGATTTACGATGCCTTAAAAGACATGAACACGAAATTTCCCTGGTCACACCATCTCTGCTCACACCCATGGCTCACAGTCTCTCCTATTCGGATTCGGCATTCAGGAGAGCATACCTACCACACAGCACCTGACCAGGCAGCCGTGCCGGAACAGCCAAGGAGGAGACCAGCTACTGCATCTGAGCGCATGAGTAGGCAGGTGGGAATGTAGGCTCAGACAAGTCCCGGTTTTCCTGCCTAGAGAGTATTTCTTGACCATTTTGAGTCTAGACACTTCCCACATCCCAGCCCACACTCCTTACAAAGAGTCTTAATAAATACAAATACTTAAAGGGACGTGTGGCTCCGAAAGAGAGAAGAATTTCACAAGTTACAGAGACTGAAAAGTGACTGTTTTTAGAAAAGATACCACGAAAGAATTTGTGCAGTTTTTGCTTCTTTTTGCATAATTTAACAGTTGAGGGAGGCGAAATGAAGTGCCATAACTAACCTGCTCTTGAAGAGCTAGCAACAAAAAAACATGGACCAGTTTGAGCACTGCAGAATAAAGGCACATCTCCGAGACTAAGGCACTGAATTCGGCATCACACACCACCGCACAGCCCTTCACAAACAAGCCTAACAGCAATATCACCAGAGTCCTGGGGCAAAAGGACTGGGTTTTGCACTGAATGTCTTCCTGCGGTGTTACGTCAGGAACGTGCTTCAGGCTTGCGGACCTTGCAGCAATACTGATTCAGGTCGGCTTCTCCGATTCGGATTCGAAGACCCAGCACACATGCAAAGCAACTACAGACCAACTCACGGCATTCTCCCCTGAAGGCACTTCCTGCTTGTTGGCGATCAGCAGCTCTTTCAGGTCGTTAGTGGAGCAGACCTTCCTCAGCTCATCCTTGATGCCCCAGATCAGTTCTGTTTGCTCCTGTTGACAAAATCCAGCAGCTTAGAAAGCCATTGACTGCAAATAGCTCAGGACACTCCTGAAACTTCAGTATGCGGACAAGGTTTTAGCAAGCCCATGATATCTTAAATACAGACTGTGAGATGAAGAGCACCAAGAACCAGTACCTTTATTGAAAGGGAGAGTCACACGTTTCACCCAAACACCTACAACAGGTCTTTAAAGCCACATGCTTCAGATTTCAGTATGAAATCATGAACAACACACCGTAGCTTCAGCAAGTACTTTCTCTTCTCAAGATGACATGCAGAAGGACATCCCTGTGGGATTCTATATAAACCAAGGCTTCTCCATCATGAGCATGTGAAGAAAGGCCACGGAGTAACCTTTTCAGCACTGTCCCATACAAAAAGGTAAAAGCGACGCTAACAAGACAGCTAGCTTTTAGGTGTAGAGTGGAACCTGTGTTTCTACCACACTTCTACCTTCAGCAAGTTCTCAATAGCCTTTGCAAAAATCACCTAACTAGTCCACACTGCCAACAGCAGGGATGTGGCTGCATTTGACCCCTGCATTAAAACAAAAATCAGCAATGCTGATCGTCACGCTTCTTCATATGAGGAATTTCTACCGGATCAGTCACCTGCAGTGGTGCAGAGGAGCCTGCACATTCTTTTGAGCCTTTCTACAGAAGGTGAAAGGGTTGGACAGCAAAGAGCATCCTAAAATATCTCAAGACAGTTTCTGAATGTTATTCACTGGCTACACTCAAAAATGCAGCCTACCCTGGGATAACCGGTTGACTGTGTTAAATGGTTTTATTTTCAGTGTCAATGGTCATGCTTGATGAAATGCTGTTTAAAAAAAAAACATTAGTGAACCCAAAGTTAACCCTGATCCACAAATTGCCTTGACCTGTCCTAAACATCTGCACTGCAGCAGCAAAACCTTGATAACGTCTCAGCTAAGTTTTGTTGAAAACTAAGGTATTAACAACAAAGAAGAAAACTTCTGTTCAAAGGTGGACATACCATTTTTCTAAAGCTCCATTAAGACTTCAATTGCAGCAAAAGGAGCTTGTTAATTTCTTCTTGGGAAGTTACCTGTGCCAAACTTTCAATGAATACAAAATTCCTGATGCTCTGTTGGGAATTCTTCCCACGTATTCTAGAAACTGAAAGGTAGAAAGCTGTGATCTATCCCACTTTGTACCCAAGAACTGAACACAGCTCCCCAGAGAGTGAAAAAGATAAGACTTCTCATTAATCTAGTTCCGCACTTCACCTCTGTTTAATTTTTGCAATGAGCTATTTATTGGTTTCCAAGCTCTTCTGCAACAGCAGCGCTCAGGCTCAGAGCTTCAGCCACCCCAGCCAGATGATCCAGGAAGGATGGCAGAGCCAGCCTCCCCGAGAGAGAAGGCATTTAACCTAATCTGTTTAAATCCAATAAGCACAAGACCTAGAGAAGTTCCTTCCTGTCTGTCAGTCGAAAGCGGCAGGGCGAATTGCCATCAGCAAAGCCTTAGTGACAGGGCATCTCCCGCGCCAGGACACTAGGACTGGCTGTGCTGCAACTCTGCTTTGCCTGGGCACCTCTCTAGGTGCCACAGCTCTTCAGTTAGCGTCTGACACTGCACTCTTCTAACGAAGCCGTTTTTAGGATGTGATCAGCTAAAACTCACCTTCAGCTGTTTTTCCTGCTTTGATTCTTTCTCTTTTTCTTTTTTCTGTTTCTTTTTCGCAGTTACATTTCCATCTACCTCTTCTCCTTTTCTCTTTCTAATAGAGAAAAACAAAACAAAAAAACACACACACATACACGAAAGGAAGTTATTTAAATGCCTGTCCAGCAGTTACCAGAGCTCAGTTTACTGACTGCTGATATCTGCAGAGGCTTGAATATCCTCCGTTTTGGCAGGCAAACCCATTTTTCAAATTCCTCAGTGCTAGATTGTAGACACGTACTTGGCTCTGCAATGCGAGCTGCCTCAATCAGGTCAGGTACACATAAAGCTTTTCCACAGGGTAACCATGTGGTCTGGCAGAAGAGCACATGAAATACTGCAACATTTTCTGGCATATTCACCTACACCTGTATTAGTTAGACCAAAGGCATACCTAAGAATCACTGAATATAAGCATACCTCTGCAAATCTGAGGAGGTGTAGCAATGCAGGTTAAAAGAATATAGTGTCAGCTGAATCGACAGCTTGATTTTTCAATTTTGACAGTCCATATTGGAATAAAAGACAGCAAACATGATAACTTTAATAAGCTAACAAGGGAAACTAGATATTTCGCAGCTAGTTTCTCTTCAGACTGCAGTTTAGTCGGGTCTCTGAAATCAGACAGGAGGCTGACAGCGGTTTCGTGATGTACTACCGTGCAGTTGTGTGTGAGGAAATTTATTGTTATTAGCTGGGGCCTTAGAGCTGTGCAGGGAGAAGCTACAGCAAACGCTGCTCGAGAAAAACTGGAAATAAGAGGAAGCCAAATGAAAACCGGGGGATTTTGGCAGACTTCAGAATGACAAGAGACCTCAGAGGAAGATCATTTATGTTTCCGGAGTCGTATCATCCCCTTGGTCTGCCTGGCTTCAAAAATACATCAATATCAATAAATCAAACTAGTGTGCGCTCTCAGAGTGAGGAAATAAAGGGAAACTTTGCCCCACTGGAGGCAGGACGGGTCTGGAACTTAAGGCAGAGCATGAACACAGCTTGGATCTCACACTTCGTTTTGACAGAGCTGCTATCGTTTTGAAACATCAGCCAGGTTTCTTTTTAGGAAAGCATCTGTCTTAACTTTATAAGCTGTGGCTGATGGTTAAGCCATAAAGTTGACATTCTCGATTGCTCTCCTACTTACAATTTTAAACATTTCACTTTCTGGTACTTTGCTACCGTTAAGACTAACCCTGTATGACAGCTTATTAGCTATAAAGCTGCAGGAGGATTTTAAAAAGTACTCTTCTCCTGAAGATTCACGCATGAGACCTGTAAGTTCTAGTAACTGTCCTGGCCCCCAAATTGGGCCAAGTTCTCATTCTATTTGCAGTGGCTACCACTAGCCCGTCATCAGCACCTCTGACTGATTTTGCAAGTCTTTAAGGACTGGTTTTGCAGAAGCGCTCATCTTTCAGCTGTCCCCCTGGAAGGTCCCATCAGCCCGAGCTGGGGCTATGCGAGCTCGACGCTTTCAGGCGCGCTGCCTCGGTGGGGACAACAGTCACATTGTGCTACCAGAATTTGCTTGCATTTCTTGAGCAAAGCTCCATCTTGTTTTCTAAATCAGGCAAGCAGGAAGCAGCGTGGCAGGACCGGATACAGCACACACACAGCCGGATACAGCACACACACAGCCGTGCCTTCAAAAGCCCCCAGGGCAAGCAAGTCATCTCTCCTTCCCAGCTGCAGCCCCTGCAAGGGGCAAGACCAGAGCATCCACTGAGCCCTGCCACGAGCATCACAACTTCTGTAAGTTTTAGCAGAGCCAGGGGTACACAACATAAGCTGGGAAAAACATACTAGCTCGAGCGCAAAGCGCTCAGCTGCACCTTCCCAAGCCAGAGGGCTTAATAATGTGAGTATTTAGAACGGGTGCCCAAACCCCGTGTATCTGCAGTGCCTCCCCCTCAGCAGGCTGACAGTCAGGCTTCCTCCAGCAAGCCAGCGCTCGCTTCTACGCCGTAACTTGTTTCCCAGTCTCCAAAAGGAGAAAAGCCAGCACACCGACCGCTGGAAGGCGAGAGGCCCCATGACCCAGGGAAAGCATCCAAATTCCAGCAGGGACTCACACTTTTGGCAGCTTCTCCTCAGAGGCAAGGGGACAGCGGGTTGCTCTCCCGGACAGAGCGATTACTGTACCTGTTCCAGCCACTTGAACAAACTGCAGAGCAGAAGGGATCATCCCAATTGCAGAGAGGTGTAAAACTGTCAGTCACCACCTTCTCTTTTGTCCCTGGCTATGCCCAAGGCTTAAAACAAACACTAATCATCATTTTATACAGCCTGAAGAAGGGAACGGCAAAGGTGAATTCACCTCACACCTTCCCAAAATGGCACATTTTAGAACAACTGATGAAATACACACACTTGATCTGCCACTTGGGACCAAACACTGTGTGCTGCTAATAGCAGCTGGGTGCTACTGCGTACACCCTTCCTCCTCCTGGGGAAGGGACAGTCTTCCCATGCTGAACAGGTACAGCCCAACGGACAGTCTTCCCATGCTGAACAGGTACAGCCCAACAGCTTGCTTTGGAGGACTGGTACTCACCAGCCAACGCAAACCACTCCGTCTCACCTTTGTGGAGGATACACAAGATTTATTCCAACTTTCGAGAAGATGAAGAGGGAGGTGAACTGTCCTACTCTAGCCTAGCCCTTCCTTACCATCTACTTTATTTTCCATGTCCTCCCTATGATGAAAGTGAAGGTTGGAAAGGACAGTCATGGCAACCCTGGATAAAGCAAGCAGCTGCCACAGGGAGGAACATCTCCCCTTTTCTCCTTCTCCCTGTAAAGTACTGCCAGATTGTTGCTGACCTGAGTATTTACCCTCTGCCTCAGGCAACCTCTGCAGTTAATCCCGCGTTGCACAACATCTCCAGAATGACACTTTGCTCCTGCCCTGGGCAGCAATTCTACCCAAACAAGTGAGGCAGAAAATACAGGAGAGTATTACAGCTTGGAGCAGGAGCGAGAAACACATGCTACCAAAGAAGCACAGTCAAAGGGAGCTCACAAGCTGCTACTGCATTTCCTACATCAGTACATGAGCACTCTTTCCACAGAGGAGCTGCTGGCAAGGACACAAGATCCTCCTTCCCCAGGCCTGCAAAGTGCCGGCGCTCGGGCACGACAGCCCGTAGCCCAGGGGAGGCTCGGCACGCCTTACCCGGAGCTGACCGAGGAAAGGAGCCAGGCCCCTTGCAGGAAACCTTCCCATTTTTGCCCTTCAGAGGGAAGGGATTTTCCAATCTACTCTCCGTAGCCCTGCTCGGCACCTCACATCTGCAATAGGCACGTCACACTGCCGACCTTCGGGAAAGGGCTGACAGGGCAGTCCCAAAGTCTGGGCTTCTCCTCGGAGCCTGGGCTAGACATGCAGAAGCAGCACATGAGTTTGTGTGCGTCACATCTGAATTGCAGAGACATCCGAGTCAAGATATAATTTGGACGCAGCACAATCAGAAGTATCTTTAAAGATAATTTTGAGAATCTCACCTACAGCAGATGCTGTAACATCATTTCTGCGAGATGCTGTAATTTCTGCACTTAATTTCTGTTATCTGATTGAACACACAAGATGAACTATCGGAGGTAACTGCATCTCATTCAACCTTCTGGGGTGTTTATCTTTTGGCTCCTCCAGAACCTCCGCACTCTCTTGGCAGAAAAATCACCAGGTAGGAAGCACACCACACCTCTACACTCATTCTATTTATTTACATGCTCACTCATTCAGTTTATTTGACAGACAACTATTTTTCCAATTGACCCTTAATACCTTTGGCTCAAGCACACAGCCCAAACAGCAGAAGAAAGGTAGTGGAGCGTAAGAGCCAGCCAGCACCTTCACGGTTGAGGGGCTTGTTCATGCAGTGCTTAGAAAGCAGGAAAGACGAGACGTCCTGCTGCTTTTCTGGCGTGAGGTCCTAGTTCACATTACCCTACATCACCCGTCTAAGCTTTTTTCCACTGCAATTCTAGGCTTTTATTTACACAGTGACTTGGCAAACTACCCTGTGGCCCATCTTTACAAAGCCTTCATATTTTGCACAGCATCCCAGAAGTGTCCCAGAAAAGCAGTCGGGGCAGACAAGAGAAACACTTACACGGTCAAATCTCTAGAGCTTTGCTGAAGACATGGGAGAAAACTACAAATAACCCTATTAAACTCACGCACTGCTCTAGGACAAAGCTGAGCACGCACCTTGGCACAAAAAGCAAAGGACTACTTGAACAGCTGCCAGTGCATTAAAACACTGTACTTCTACTTACATCCTGCAACACACAGATAGGTAAAATGCCTGCAGGAAAAGACGGCAGGCTGCCGGGCAGATGCAGACGGCTCATCTCAGCCTCCAGTGGTTCAGCCGATGGATGACATTCACACACACGCATGGTTCTGAACAGTATGCCATGCCCATCAGCCACGTATCTGGAGCACCAACACTGACAAAGACCGCACAGATTTGACATGGCTACAGCTTCTCAGAACCCAACATCACTCTCGCTGGACAGTTTCATGGCAAGCGCTTGCAAAGGCAAAGCTGAATTCAGCCTACAAGGCACATGGAGAAGCCCAATGTTTTACAAAAACAAGACCTTTCCTATTTGTAAGACCCAGGAACACCTCATGTTCCTTCCTCCATGGGGACAATGCAACGCTGGCTTGTATTATGAAGCATGACGCTCGGCAAAGTCACTTCAAAAACAAGTAACAAAAGCCTTCGTTAACAGAGAAAGATTGACCAAAGCTAGCAAGCCACCTGGAAGCGCTTCTCTGTCAGTACAAGTTCCATTAAGAGCCTCCACTGAAAATTTCAATGCAAGGCAATGAAATTTCAGTAGTACCATAAAAGATTTAGCAAACAAAAGCATCCGAGTGTAAGCACTACGCAGCCCTTAAACACCATTACCAGATTCAGTGCCTGTCACAGATCAGCAGCTCATAGATAAGACATGTCAAATCAATTCTCTAACAATTGGTTAGAGCAGAGAAACCATCACTGATAACAGCATCACACAAGGAGGCGCAGAGCCCAGCATCCATTTGTATTAAGCATGCATTATTTTATGGTTGAAAGCCCTATATCAGTCCTCCAAGTCACAGCTGCTGGTCTCTGCATTTTCTCAAGGCAGTCACAGGGGGCAAGTGGACTGCGCACTCCCAGGGATGGGGAATTTCTCTGCTGGCATCTGCCTAAGGTCACAGGAAGGACCAAATCCTCCTACGACCAATATTCTTTTAAAAGAGACAACAATGTCACATAACATTTATCACGGATGCTCCTCAAGACAATGCAATTTGCTGCATTCCCCACATACCCTTCACTCTTGGTAGCCGGGAGCTGCTTCTTCAGAGTTTCTTTATCTTCAGCTTTCAAGATGCTGAAGCCCAGGAGCTGGGCGGCCCCGTACGCCGGGAGGAAGCCCAGCTCTGCTCGGCGGCTCACGAAGCAGTCCGGGTGGTACCAGTTATCTATCATTCCCAGCTGCGGCTTTTCGGGATGCACCATCTTCTTGGAAATCCGGATCTGGCCCTGAGACAGATTAAGGCAACACAAGAGCAACTGTCAGGTCGTTCAGGTAAGAGCAGGATGTTAACAAGCTCCTTACCAACATGATGCTTCCTAAACACTCATAAAATACCAACGGTTCCTCTATCAGAGCTTGCAACGTTTGCTCAAGGCCTTTCACTACAGTTCCTCTGCTTTCTCCAATACTCTTTCTAGGTTGAAAAACCTCAGCTTTCTAGGTAGTTTTCTGTTCAAAACCCACTCAAAACGGGTAATCCTGTAGTCTTTACTCCAACTCCCAGTAAGCTTGAAGAAGCAGAACTCACATGACCATGCAGGCGACTCTATAAACTAACTTTCTGTCGCTACCACTCAAGCATCAGTGCTAACACGATCTCACCCCACCTTACTGCAAACTACTTTTCAGATGCCCAAGAAGTAGTTGTGGTCTAAAAGCACCTAAAACAATACTTCATGCTCCAACAAGGAGATGTCCACACAGCAGTCACCAACGTTTCTGCAGATACAAGCATACCAGCACTGGTGTTTGGCCCTTGCCAACTTTACCCAACTGGCAGGTCTAGCTACATCTACCAGAGGCTCACAGCTTCATTTTGCCAACTGTCCTTAAAAGCAGAGCACCAAGACACGTTCAACTACAGGGCTACGTCGTTAATTAGCTGCATCGCTGTTTTTGTCTGCTTTCGTGGCGTTAATATGGATACACTGCACACAAACAGAGCTGGTCTTGCTGAGGAGGAGGAAGAGGCCAACACCTCTGCAGTGCTGCAACAAGCAGGAAAAGCTGCAGTTAGTGGTGGCTCTCTCGCCACAGAAATGCTGGTGAGCGGCGTTCCAGCCTGCTCTAAGACCCAAGTGAAAGCAAGCATCAGCAGGTTCGAAGCCCAGGCTACAACGCCTGAGGGATGCCTTTACTGTCAGCTATCCAGGACACAGCTGCTCCTCAGACACAGAAATGCAGCTCTGCAAGTGCTTTCCATATGCAGGACAGACAGGAAGCTATTATAAAAGTCACTGTTTGAATTGGAACCGATGGGAGAAAAGACAAGGGATGGAGAACTAAAGAAAAGCTTTTTACCTTTTCTATTTTCTGTTCGCAACCTTTGCAAGTACTTCTGTTAGACTTGGCATATTCTGCAGCAAAGTCATTTAGGCTCTTCTCAGCCTTGCCACCTCCTTCCTGTTCCCCTCCTTTTCCTGGAGAACAAAGGCAAACACAGAATTCGGCTTTCAAAGGCATTCCCTTATTTTCTTACTCTCTGTCCCAGATCGTTAGAAGTCCGGATCAATAAATCTCTGCGTTCCAGCAACCCCTATGTCAAGAATTTGAATACAGAGCAAGATAAGCGGTCCATGCTCAAAAGCACTTTTAAAATAGGCAGAGTTCTTTAAACAGCCATGTAGCAATTGTACGGGATTGCTTATTTAATGGTTTTAAAAGACTTTTAAAGGTCTACAGAGCTGACCCTTTTTACTTCTTTCCTGAAAGTAGCGCAAAATGAGATCTTACTGAAGAACTGACTGTAACAGGAGTCACAAATGGCTCTGCTTCAAAGCAGAACTCCTCTTCCCAAGTGCCAGTTTCCTTTTATTTTTTGTATTACTACATTCCAACAGGCAGACACCAATCTAAAACTGCCCAGCATCCTTGGTTTACACAGAGATGCTGAGAGTTTAGCCTGGTCTGTACCTAGACCCTTCTAACTTGCTCCCCAGCTCACTACTTTGCGGTGCAACAATTTCAAAGAGCCACCATAACCATACCCTGCAGTGAAGGTGCCATTAACAACAACATAACACAAAGGCACCTGTTAATATTAAAGACATCTGTTAATATTAAAGAACTGGAAACAAAATAGATTTCTTGATAAGAAGAAATACTTGGCAGTACATCTGCCAACTGACTTGGCTTTTTCCCTCGTTCATTTAACATGCTGGATCACACTGCCAGTGCCCTAGCCCTGGAGCGTGGGGACACCACAACAATTCTTCTGACATCACTTGCTGAAGGGACGTGGCAATCAAATAACCACAATAACAGCTTGAGAAGAGGGAGCGCGGTTCCAGCTGGACCTCCAAACACCAGGAGACCTCTGCTTACCTCCTCCAGGGCCTCCAGTTTCAATGGCTTTCTTGATTTTCTCCTGATCTTCCCATCGGAGCTCAGGGAAGCCGTCAATGTCCGTGTGGGACACAATTCGAGCCCGCTTCCAGAAGCAGCTGTAGTGGTGCCAGTGAGGGACTTTGCCATCAAACATGGGCGACTAGGAAGAAAGCACATTAGGCCAAGATGAAGCAACTCCAACAGAATCAAGGGGAAAAAAACAAGATAAAAAAGGAGAATCTGGGTAAATACAAGTGATTTCTCTTTATTTTTTTAAATTAAGAGATGGTTACTATTTAGGACAAAGTCTAAGAAGAAAATCTAATATGAGAGACAAGCTGCTGGAGAGAGGTCCCAAAGGGGATAGATGTGGAAAAAGCATTTACCTTGCTTAACCAGTTCATCGCCCTGCTGCTTAGCCCATCTGTATTACCCAAAACAAAAAGGTCACAGCCTCAGTGGCTCTACCAACCCTGAGCAGACAAGGAAAGGTTTCTTCTGTATGAGATTCAGACCGTCTGCAGTGATGAGCAAAGCAAAACAGAGGTTGTGGAAAAAGTAACACGAGTACCAGCACTTGGCTCATCTGCTACAACCTCCCTCGAGACTCCGGCAACGCAAGAGGCCGCTGACCTCCGAGCACAACACGCAGTCCCTTTGAGAGCTACTTCTCAAGCAAACTGTCCGTGCCCAGGAGAGCCCATCACCAGGCACAAGACACAGGAGCAGCTCCAAGGACTGTGGCCTGAAGAAATTCCTGAGGGGGCTGCAGGAGGCAGAGGCAAAATCTGAGGGAAACACCAGAGCCCAACAAAGTCCTGCATCAGGACGGAAACATCAGCCAAATCCTCCCCGAAATGCAGCTCCAGAGTGCCCTGCCTCGCACCAGCCTCGTTCGTCGTGGAAGTGCTCCGCTTGCTTATGACTCAGACACATTAAGTACCTGCCTGGCATCGTTCCGGTTACCCATCAGACAAAATAACCGTATAGTGGTTTGGCTCCAAGTAATGCACACAAACAACTGCTGTACTAATAATACTCAGCGTTGTATAATTATTATTACTGATGATACAGAATTAATAACCTAGGAAAACGTTCTGCGTATCACTCACCAACAGGAGGGAGATCTCCAAGCTGAGAACAACAGCAGAGAGTTTCGTGCATGAGCAGGAAGGAAGAGGAAAGGGCTTCGAAGACCACAGCGTGGGACTAGGAGAGCTGGGCGACCCGATTACAACTAACCATCAACCCAAACTGTAAGAGGACATTTATATTTCCAGCTGGACTCTTCCCACAAGCCAGGATTCGGATTACCCGGTTATCCTCACAGCACCACAGCAGCCACCCTTGGGGTGCTCTCAAGGTGTCTGGAAGTCACACGCACCTCCGGCACTGAAAGTCGATCACCCCTGAGCTCTGTTTGGAGTTTTCCTGGAGGACTCCTCATGGGTCTGTCCCTAACGCAAAGGCTTTGGGGGCACAAGGCACTGGGGTGCATGGAAGGGGGCAGAGCTGGCTCAATCTTTAAGACAACCATGCAAGCAGTGAGTAGATCTGCTCCACCACATGTGTTGTGCAGGACTTCTCTCTGTGTGGGAAATGAAACCTCCAGGGGAGCTAGACCTTGTTTATACAACTTCCCTCAGCTCACCTATCTCTAGACCGTAGTTTCCTAAACAAACTATGGAAAAAGGAGAGACCAATTCGCTTTCGCATTGCACATACAGATAACAGAAACCACTCAGCTCCAGCTAGAAGCAAAAGCCGACGCCGTGCTGGTCCTGCAGTGCCTGGGTGCCCACCCTGTGCCGAACACCGAGCATCCCGCTGTCACTCAGAGCTCGTCACTTGAAAAACCAAAACAAAAGGGCGGTTACAGTAGAAATGGCACCCAGCTAACAACTTGGTCTGGGCCTCCCTGTAATTTTCTTCTGCACAATTTGCAAAAGACCTCGGCGTGTTGAAGGCGGCGCAGAGGCTGCTCTGCAGGGGATTTCCCCCAGAGGAAACGAGGGGCCCAGGCGCTCTGGGGAAATTCGGGCCCTTGTGGGGGGGCTGCTCAGCAGCAAGGTGTGAAAAGTGCTCTGCCGGCACAAAAACTGGCAGTGGGGAGAAAGCCCTTTGCAGAAGAGATCAAGCAAATTCAAGAGGTTGGGAGGAAAACAAGTCTGGAGCACGAGTCTGATGAGGAGCGGCTGAGGGAGCTGGGGTTGTTCAGTCTGGAGAAGAGGAGGCTGAGGGGAGACCTCATCTCTCTACAACTGCCTGAAAGGGGGTTGCAGAGAGGTGGGTGTTGGTCTCTTCTCCCAAGTGACGAGGGACAGGAATAGAGGAAATGGCCTCAAGTTGCATCAGGGGAGGTTCAGGCTGGATATTAGGAAAAAGTTCTTTACTGAGAGAGTAGTGAAACATTGGAATAGGCTGCCCAGGGAGGTGGTAGAGTCACCCTCCCTGGAGATATTCAAGGAGCGTGTGGATGTGGCATTGTGGGATGTAGCTTGATGGACATGGTGCTGTGTGGTGTTGGGTGGGTTGTGGCTTGTTGTTGTTGTGTGGTGGGTTTTTGGTTTTGTTTTGGTTTTTTTGTTTTTTTTTTGTTTTCCCAGGTTGGACTTGATGATCTTACAGGTCCTTTCCAACCGTAGTGATTCTGTGTGATTCTGTGAAAATGACAAGCGGTTGGGGTAAGACCAGCGGTTTTGGGGAGATGGTTGGCTACAAGGCAGTGGCTCTGTGAGGGATGCCACGGTCCCAGCCGTCCTCCTTCACCCGCCCCTAGGAGATCGCTCAATAAACCTAACCCTGCAAAATGAAACACATCCATCCTGCTCGGCATCCTGAGCTACGCATGCTGCGGTCCACAGGCCCCCGTAGTGAGGAAGGCCAACCCAGCTTAAACTGCTGGGAAAGACAGGAAGGGGTAAGAAACGTGAGGGAACCGGAGAAGAAGCAGCCGGAGCAGGGGAGGAGGAGCGGAGCAGACACCTCCAGCGAGCGCTGAGGGCAGCCCGAGAAACAAAAGAAGGCAGCAGGAACACGTGCGAGCAAAGGCTGCAGCTTGGCACCGCACGGTTAAGCATCTTTCCCCGGGGACGGAGGCTCTGGGGAACCAAAACCAGAGGCAGGTATTTCTCCTCCGGGGAACCAGCTCCTGCCTCCAAGCCGGGCAGCCCTGCCAGCCCTGCCCGGGCAGCCAGGCATGCCCCGCGGGGCAGCCCCCGGGCAAGGGGCCGCCAGGCCCTTCCTCCCCCCGCTCCCGGGGCACAAGCGACTGCGGGCCGCGGAGCGTGGTAGGGCCTCCAGAAATCGCTCCTCAAGCGGCTGGGAGCCACAGCACCCGCCCGCAGGGCTTGGCTCCAGCCTGAGCACCCCACCTCCTCGCTGGTCTTCCAGAAATACGCATAGGTGCTTTTGCGTATCTGCCAGGGGACAGACACCGGGCTCGGGCCGCTGGCCCTCTGTGCCGCCTGAAGGCTGCAGGTGCCTCTTCACCTCCCTCGCCAGACAGGCCACGGCCCGCGGCCTGGGAAGGCAGCTCGGCGCCCTTCCCCAGCGAACCCCACCACCTCCCGGGAAAAGCGGCGGTCGCCTCCCCGGCAGAGAGGCCGATCCCCTCCCCACCCCCAGCCCGCGGCAGGGTGCCGTTTCAGGCCGGCCGAAACGGCAGCACAGGTCCGGGCGCGGCCCCCCGGCCCTCCGAGCCCGGACGGGGCCCTCCCCTTCGTTCCGAAAGGGAGCCGAGCGAGTCTCGTCCCCAAAAGGCGACTAATTCGAGGGCGGCTGACAGCAAAACATGCCTTCGCTCCCACCCGACCGCCCCGCTGCTGCGGGCAGGGATGCTGCGGGGACCGGGGGCACCGCGGGGAGCGGCGGGCGAAGGCACCGCCGCTAAAAATAGGCTGCGCTCGCCCCCGCGGCGGGGAGAGGCCCGGCCGAGCGGCTCTGGACCGCCGCGGCGGGCGCAGGGAGGCGGGCGCAGGGAGGGGAGCCCCGGCCGGGCCCCGCCGCCGCCGCCGGTGCGGAGCCGAGGGGTCCGCCCGCCCCGCTGCCCGCCCGGGCCCCGCCACGCGGTACCTGCACCATGAGGGCCAAGCGCAGCGAGTCCTTCGCGATGCTCTCGCCGCACTTCTTGCAGGAAGCGCGGCCGCTCTTGGCGTACTCCGCCCGGTACAGCTTCTCCGCCGGCTCCGCCATCGCCGCCGCCGACTCCCGCTCGCGGAGCCGCCCCGCGCCGCGCACCTCGCCGCTCCGCGCTCTCCCCCGCCCCGTGCCCGCGGCAGCGCTAGCCGAGCGCCGAGCGCCCACCCCCGCCTCGGCGGCCGGCCGGATCTGCCGCTCGGGCCTCGATTCGGCGCGCCTGGCGGCGCCTGGAACGTTCCGGTTTGCTACGGTGTATCAATGGGGGGTGGGGAGCGGCGGCGGGTCACGCGGGTGGCGCGGGCGCCCCGCCCCGGCCCGGCGGGGTCGCTCAGCCCTCGGGGCGAGGCCTGTGCCCCCCCCCCCGCAGCCCCGTTCCCCTCCCGCGCCCGCAGGCGGGAGCGGCCCGGGTGGCCCGGCCCGCGCTGAAGGCAGGGCGTCCCCTTGCCCACAACAGCCCGCCTCTGCCTCTGCCCCATCACCCGCGCCCTCGCTCTGCGCGCCCCGGGCCCGGCGGCCGCGGCTGCTGGGGCGGAGAAAAGGCCCTTGGGTTAACGGCCGAGCGGAGCCTCTCCGCGCCTCAGGAGCGGAGGTGGAGAGGCACCGGGCACTTTGTGCGCGGGCAGGCGGGTGCCGCCGCACGAAGGGGCGGCTGCAGGCCGGGGAGAGCCCGCCGCGGGAAGCGGCCTGCCCGGGTGGTGGGAGAAGCTGTGCTTGGCTGTCCTCGGCCACGTGCTGGGCAGGGGAGTTCCCTCCGGCCCCGGGGGATAGCCGTATGGGGGCTGCAGAAAGCAAAAAGAAGAGCTTTTTCGATCAGTTACATCTTGCCTTTTTCTCTCTTAAGGGAGGTAATACCCTCTCGTATCAGCAGAGGGCCTCGGTTCCGTAGCTTCACTGGAGAAAGGAAGAGGAGAGCACTGAAGTTATCCCAGACCCTTACTATGTATTTGTCATCACTTTATTATAGAGAGTCTGGAATTGGGGTTCAGCTAAACCAGGATGTTCAATCCCGGCTGGGCTTCAGACACCTCGCAGGCGTCAGTCGGAGTTGCACACCGGCATCTCGGCAAGCCTGTACAGCCCGAGATGTTGACGCACCTCTAATCCCGTCCTTTCCATCTCCCAGGTTGTCACACGCTTGCTATGAACGCGCACAGCGTTCGCCTTCACGGCGAGCCCTCCAACAGCCTACAGACTAGCAGTGTGCCAGGGGTGAAAGGACGTACCTTGAATACAGAATCACAGAATCACTAAGGTTGGAAAAGACCTGTAAGATCATCAAGTCCAACCATCACCCCAACCCCACCATGCCCATTAAACCATGTCCCACAATGCCACATCCACACGTTCCTTGAACACCTCCAGGGATGGTGACTCCACCACCTCCCTGGGCAGTTTATTCCCGTGTCTCACCACTCTCTCAGGAAAGAAATTTTTCCTAATATCCAGCCTGAACCTCCCCTGGTGCAACTTGAGGCCATTTCCTCTTGTCCTGTCGCTCGTCACTTGGGAGAAGAGACCAATACGTCAATACAGATTTGGGGATGGAGGGAAAAAAAAAAAAAATCTCTGTAAGGCACTAGATGGTGCCGCACACACACAGTCAGGTACAGATGCTCAATACGGCAGAGTCTTCGCTGTTTCTAGCGACTTCTTACAGAAGTTCTTGAACCAGACCCCAGTGGCTCAGTGCAATCTTTCTATCAAAATGGAAGTGTGCTAAGAAAAGGCCTTTATGTGGCAGAGTGCTCACATTTTCCAGGTGAATACCTGGAGACTGATGATGTGCTGGTGTGAAATGTCCTCGCGGTGCAAACGCTCGTATATAGTCTCACGCTGGAGAAGGGGGAAAGACCCAAGAGAGCTCACCTAGATGATCTGAGCGGGAGCCAGAGGAGGTTGCTCCCCATGCTGCCCGGCATGCCTGCCAGGGGCTTTGCCCAGTTTGAAGGTGACTAGCAGTGAAGTGTGGAGTTCCATTCACCCATTTCAACAAACCTACTGCCAGCCTCCTCCACCCAAGGTTTTCCAAGAGAAAAGCAAATTACACACAAATAAGGGTTGTCCTGAGTCAAGTCAATGGCCTGTTTAACTCCGATCCTGCCTCTCCCAGTGACCGTCTGCCAGGAGCTGACACAAGAAAGGCCAAGCAAGCAGTACTTGCTCTCCCAAATATTTCCCAGCCTCACGAGATTAGTGGCTCAGGGATTTCCTGCATGCCATCATCCTGGGGGGAATTTTTCTTCCAAGAATTTGTCCAGTTTCTCTGAAAATACTCTTGTTTATGTGGGATTTATTTATAGGGTTTGAGCGAAAGAGAAATGGCTTCTTGTTAGTGTTTCCTCTGGCTGGAGCCATTTTCACTTCTAAGGAAAGGCAGCCCTGTCTGAATACTGAAGTGCTGCTCCACAACCTGCAGCCTAGAGACCAGCCAGGGATCTGTAAGATATCATGAAGCAGTCTACAGAACCATACAGAGACATTCACAGGCATGCAAGCGTGAAAACAAGCAAAGAAAGTGACAGTAACAAATGGCTGTTCGAAGTTTAGCCTAGGTTTTTTTGGTTGTGAATGCAAACCACTAAATTCATACTATACAAAATGGGGCTTAGCACATTTTCTTTTTTAAAAGGGGTAGGTGGTTCTTCTGTATGAATGAGCTCAAACACACTGCTTGAAAGGATCAAGCTCAAAGCTCTGGGCACTTTACCTTTTCAATCTTACTTTGAGAATGTGTACAGGAGTTTGTATGGTTATAACCAGTGTAAGTCTTGCTTTGAAACAGGAATGTCTACACAAAAAGAATTACATCGTTATGATTCTTTTTATTACCATGTAATTTCCTCTGTAGCAAACTGTCACCCTGACTTGCGGTGTTAGAGTTGCCAAATCACGTTAATCCCTTTCATAAACCTATTGATCTCAACAGACCTGCCTCGCTCTGCATCTTTGCTTCCCAAGTGTGACACACGGATCACGACACATCCCTTCCCCTCTCCCGGGGCAGTGGGGGACCAGTGAGTTAGTGCTCACGCAGGGCCCTCAGTAACAAACAGCGCTGAGGATGCCAAGTTTTGTTACAAACCAGAGAATGCTCTGGCGGCAGCCGTGAGAGGTGGCACCCGCAAGGCCAGTTTCGCGGGGAAACATCCCTTTAAGTAAATCCGGTATTTCAAGAGCCCCAGCATTTGGCTGCTGGGTTTTACCAGAGGCTGCAGCAGGAGCAGGGGCAGTTAGAGGGAAAAATTTTTATGATCCCATACAGGCTGTCTACGTGCCTTTCTAACAATATTCCCATCTCAGTGGACTGCTGACGTTTGGGATCCCGTTGGATGACAAATGCTGCCCAGACATGTGAGACCAATGGTTTGGTTTTCCTCTTTGTTACCAAAGCAGAAATCGTGGGTTACAGCCCCAAAATCCTTAGAGATAAGTTTTGTTTATCTCCAAATACTGAGGCTGAGATGCCAAACTGGCTGCTGGTGCTTACAATGCGGTGCTTGCCAGGAAAAACCCGTATCACACATGCGACCGTGGGCTCCTATAGCTTGCTACACTGCGGACAGGAGCATAGGTGAGGAAGGAGATCTAATCAAAGGGTCTGATTTACAGGCTTCATCACAAATGTCAGGATATTTGGTATTTTTCCTAAAGCCTCTGTTTCTGGAGTCATGTGATTATATAGGAATCTCACTCACCTTTAGGATGCCCCCAGCAAGTTCTGACATCCAGAGGCCAAACCCCAAAAAACAGCGAAGACGAAAAGAGCAATCCAAGAAACCCCAGCTCTGACAGTTTTGAGTATCTCATGACATGAAACTCAATGCCAAGCGTTCAGGTGCCTGGCTTGTGACTTCAGGGCACCGCAGAGAATTGTCTTTTCCTTTCTGGGCCATTTTGCATTAGATTCCTCTGAAAGCCAGCAGGAAGCGGGCCAAACTCCTGGCCCCAGGAAGCCCTAAGATATCTCTTCAGTGTCACAGGACCAAATGCTGCCCCTCACATTGTGCTGACAGTACCCTGAGCACTAAACCTTCTGGACTGTGTTGCTTTGGGCTCCATTTCTGACACATGCTTGAGATGCCTTCCTACAAGATTTCCACCCCGCTAAGCATCTCATAAAGGGTGAGAAAATGTTGGACATATATAGGGAGCATTATTGCCTGTAGGGGAGTCAGAACTGTTCTTGCTCAAGTCTGCATTTGTTGCTGGGGGAGACTTTATATTATCTGGCCTTTGACATTGGACTGCTGGAGAGTTTTGTAACAAAAACCCGTTCAGTGCTAGGTTATCCTGCCTATATTGATGATCTGCTGCTTTCATGCCGCTGCACGTAATCAGTATGGCTGGTATGACCCTGTTTGCATTTAGGTAATAGGCTACGGGCAACGACTGCTATGGCTCAGCTGTGCCTTCCGTGCTTATGCAAGTGATCATCCCATTGACATCAGTAAGACTATGCCAATGGGAAAGGGATGCAAGAATATGCACCCCACATCTAACTGAGCGTCATATGGTCTTTTCTTTCCACTGAATAAATCAGAGGGCTTAACTTCCTGTCTGGGGGTTCTGAAAAGTGTTTTGAATAGCTTAATAACCTCCCATGGCTCCTCTCTCCTGGATGATAATTAACATATGCAATCTCTTAAGCTGAATTTGGAGTGTTCCCACAGGGCAGGGGTGAAGTTTTGGTGCCTGGAGCTGACTTCCTTCTCAGCCCTCCTGAGCAATTTTGCATTACAGACCAGCACAGAGCTCTCTGGGAAGCAGCTCTGGTGGTTCCTCCATTCTTTAGAAAGCTTCCTTAAATAAACCTGTTTTTTCAGCTTTCCAGATGCCTGGGAAAATAGATGTGGGAAGAGGCAAGGAAGGAGCGGGTGATAGAGGAGAAGCAGCATTTCAGACTGACTGGGAGCTTAACTGAGCAGCCTTCTCTCAGTAAAGTCAGTGACAACATAACAGTGGTGTGACTTAGACATCCTGAGCCTGGGGAAGATCCCAGTCTGAAGTCAGTGGCAGAGAGCTGAGTGCAGCCGCAGTACTTGCCATAGTTAGTATCTGGGTGCTTGCCAGGCTCTGAGGTTATTCACTCTGACATTATCCCCGTATAGGAGAGACTGTGCCGTTATCCCTGTTTTACAGTCCCCGTGCGGCAACTGAGACACAAATGACTATTTGATGAAATTAGAGAGTGGGAAATTAAAAAAGGGTAAAAGGAAATTTGTTCTCATGGCAGATTAATTAAACCACAGTCTACAGCCAAAGGCAGATGTTGTGGCAAAGCAATGCTGAAAGAAATTATTTAGAGTTCTCCTAACTGCAAATGTTAAAAGGGACATAAAACATTGAGCTTTGGAGATTAAGCCCATACCTCATTAATGATGGTCATGAGGAGACATAACATGGCGAAGAGATGATCTTCAGTCTCACCATGGGGCCTTCCTTTGAAACGCTCAGTCCAGTGAGTTGGAGATGGACGAGCACTCGCCGAATGGACAGCTGTGGTCCATTCTTGATTTCTGCTACCTGCCACAAGAATAAGAAATCACATCCAAGCAAAAAGCAGATCACAGGTCTCCCAAATCCTGGGCTAATTCCACAGCCATTTGGTCAGCCTTGCGCACAGTTCATGAAAAATTATGGCAAACTCTTTCTTGGGCTGCCTTGCTACCTTTTTGTGTGGATGCTGCCCAGAAGCTTGTTCCCCTGCCTGAGTTCCCAAGCACCATCTTTCCCCCATGTGGTGCAGTGTGCCTGTTAAGCATCCTGGCTGTCTGGATGCCACTCGTAGAAACCTTTGCTGCCAAAGGAATGAAGCCCCAGCTGCAACACTGGAAACGTTCAAGAGCAGGTACCAGGAGAGAGCATTGGAAAGTTCATGCTCTGAGATCGGTATGTGCCAGTCCCAAGCTGTAGCGTTATGGAGAAGGAGTTTAGTTAAAGCTGGCAGCTTCCCCATCCGAAGCTCTAATCTCAAATACATCTTGTCTCCACGTAGGCTTGAAACCAAGCTGTGACTTCTGAGTAGAGCACCATGCCACTCTGGCCCCATGGCAGATGACCACACCCCTGGGGTGGCAGGTATCTGCCCTACCTCTGCCAGCAGTCTGGGTATCCTCTGCCCCAGCACAGCTGCCAAAATACATATTGGGCAGCACAAGATACCAACTAGAGAGTCTGGATATGGCTCCCAGTTTGGGTTCTTGAAAATGAGTAATGAAAAGCAAAAAAGAAGAGCCAGAGGGCTAAAAGGGACAGAGTAGCCAATGACTCTCTCAGTAGCATTGCGCTAATGGGCTACAGAAGAAAATGACATTTCCACCGTCTTGCGCATGCTTTGTGGTAGATTCAGGCTGCGCAGATCTATAGGCCCCTTCTGCAGATATCACCCGCCTCCGAAACAAAACCATCTTTAAAATGGCGATTTCTTACAGCAGCCTGCATTCTGTTAAAACGCCGTGAAACTGCACATGGAATTGAAACATGTCAAGTTACTGACCCAGCTAGTGCCTATAATCTATCCAAAATCTAAATCCCATCTGATTTTGATGGACACAAACAGTTGAGACCTTGCTTTCCCAGCTCAGCTGAAGACAGACTTTGCTTTGCTTGTACGCATACTGGCTCTTTTTGTTCAGGCAAAGGGCAGACATGCATTTGTTCGGATGCTCTGCAGTTCTGCCCAGGTGAGCCAGCGGGATGTTTTTTCAGGTCTTTGAGCATCCATTATGTGACTAATTCCAGTAATTCATTAAGTGCAACAAATGAGTGGTGACAGTGGAGAATACCCTACCCCATAATTGATCTCCCTTGCCTCTTGATGAGAAGGTCTCCTGTTTCGCTGGACAGACCCATCCTCATCGCTCTCCTTATGGGCTCGCTTTCATTCTCAGTTGCCTTCAGACACAAACGTGTCCGGTCCCAGAAACTTTGTATGTTTTTTTTCCTCAGCTGCCAAAAATCTGCAAGGTGCTTCCTCTCTATACAGGACCCCAGGTTTAGCTAAGAGCTCAGCATTGCGTACACTCATTTAGAAGAGCCAAATATTTCTTCCTGGGTCATAACTCGGTAAAAAGCCAGCCTAGCTCCTCTGTAATCAGCTAGTTTCCAAAAACTGTGGACTGCTTGTATAAAATGCCCCAACAAGGAGCACTGACCATTTATCTAATCAAGTTTGCTTTCTGAAGTATTTCTCAACTCTGACTATTACAATCACGTGAGTTCATGTCAATAAGTATCTCCAAATATGGATTTTATCTTGACAGTCTTTTAAATTGTATATTCCTGATAGGGAATCTTAGTCGTCCTTTGTGACTAATAACTGTTAGGGAGTTGCTTAAACCAAAAAACTGGTTTCTTTGCCCACATAAAAATGAAATTTTTTAAGGGCATCTTATGTATTCACAAATCTGCAAAATATTCTGCCACTAATTTAAGTGCCTTGCATTTATTCAGGGTCCTAATTCTAGAGATTCCATTTACACCATTTACTCTGTAGCGATCACACAGAAAGGGAAGGCTGGAAGCAGAACCCAGGAGTCCTGATGTCTGCTCTCCTGATCTCGGAGAACAATGTCAACACTGAGTACCCATGCTTCAGTGTTGCTCTAATTAGAGCAAACCAGGTACAATCAGATTAACTTTGTTTGCACCGTGTTTGTAGACAAAATATACATAAAGCACACCAGGGAGCTATAGCATACAGGACAGTGATAATATATGGCATAAATTAAAGAAAGCAATGATGAAAGTGACTGCTCGATAAATACATCAGTCCACAAAGGCAACACATTTCAGAGGAAGATGTTAGTTTTCAGTAAAGCTGCAGCAATCTCTCCAGCTACTAAGTAAACTTTACAGAGGATTAGCAGTCCTGGAAACTGAAGTCCTCTCTTCACCCAGAGAAAAACTGCATGAGGGCAGTACAAGGCCAGTTTTGCCACCAACACATCTTATTCCTGGGCACACTGACCTCTTGGTAGGGGTAGGAGGGGAACCAATCCACCTCTTTGCTGAGGTCACGGGCAGCCAGAGCCGGCCGGCTGTGCCGTTGGTGCCGAGAAGTGGATGCATCTCTTCTGCAAGTGAGCTGAGACCAGGTTCCCACTTCATGAGGCTCAGCACACGTTCAGCTGCTGGCAGCTGATTTTGGATACAATCAACTTCCAATTACCTATGGGGAGCTTACATGGCCCTGACTTCCCGCAACACCGCTGGCTACGGTCCAGCGCTGTGGAGGGTGATGCCGAGGACAAGCAGCTCTTGCCTGTCTTGTCGCGCTGGCAGGGGCTGCTGCTGCTGCAGAGAAACCAGCTTTGGCATTTCTCAAAGTGGAAGGCTCCAAGTTTGCTCACCGGGTCTTGTTTACAGGTACTTTGCCTTATCCCTACTTTTGCCCCGTCTGAGTAAGGGAGTTATTCCCGCCTGCTCCAGAGTCAGCTTTGGCAGAGGCTTCGTTGCTATTCTCAGCCTCCTCAGGTCATGTCCCCTCTGCTGTGTCAGCCTGATCCCATGGTCTACAGTTACATTTCACAAACTGCTTTTGGAAAGCGTGGTCCTCCTTTACAGTGTCTCTTTAACAGAATCAGCTAGTTGCAGGGATCAGTGTGGAGGCTGGTAATCCTTTGTTTCATTAATGGTCCGACAAATCAATGACCTCTGGGAGAGATCCTGGAGTCCTGCGGTCTTTCTCTTTCCAGAGTTGCATGTGTAGTTGCTAATTTGTTGTCATGTGCACACTTATCTCAGTGGCTGCTCATTAAGTGAGACCCATTATCATTACTGCTGACGACGGGAAGAAATGCTCAGACCCCCCACCGAACCGAGAGTCTGTAGGAGTGAATGGGATATGATAACTTTCATTATCTCCTTCTCTAACATCAAGAATTCAGTGACCAAAACCAGCAGGGAACATGCAGCAAGGAACTCGCATTTCCTAGCCAAGGGAAAGCATATGGAAATCAGTTATCTAGGGCATGAAACGCTCGTGGTTCTCCCAAAGGAAAATACTGTTTAGTTTAATCATTCTGCAACTAGTCTTAATTAGTTATCATGCGTCATATTTCTATTCCCATCCCCAGGAATCAAAATAGGCCAGTATATGACAGTGTATGCTTCTCAGGACAAAGTTAAAAATAAATAAATGTATAGCAGCACTTTGGTTTACACCAGCTTTCATATGGCGCAGCTTTCATACTGCATCCCTATTTTGGCCGCCTGACACCTCAGAGGTCAGAGCATCCTGGCCAGGGAGGATCCTGGGGCAAAGCAGCCCCGCACAGTCACTCCTACCTGCACAACCCAGAGAAGCAAACCGAGCCTGGGGTGGCTCTGAGGGAGTTTGGTGTCAGTTGTGCTGGTCACAGCCAGTCTGCAGCATCTGGTACATGGAGGCACAGAAGTCACGCGAGGGCGGGTGATGGCGATGCCATGGCGAAGCAGCCAGTCCCATTTCTATATGTCAGCAGTTCTCCTGGCCACCCTGACGCTGCTGTGGTATCATTATTGAAACCGGATGATGAACTGTAGCCCTGCTGCTGAAATAGGCACTGAATTTTTCTCCAGTGCCTGTGTGGTTAGTGGCATGTACTTTTTTAGCTGCTATAAGGAAAATGAAGACCTTTAGACTGATGTATCCTCTAGTTTTCAAATGCCACCGATTTTTTTAAAAAAGAGGAGCTAGCAAAGCTTTCTGCCCTCCCTAGTCCTGATTCAGCAATGTTTCTGAACTCAGTCATGTGCATGGGTCTTATATGCCTGTCTAGAGTTAAACATACACTTAACATGTCTTGTTGGATCCTTAAGCCTGACGCCCAACACATATTTTCTTCATAACTTTGTATTACACTGTTATCTATCGAGGTGACACTAGCACCCAAAAATGTGAGCTTCAACAGGAGAAGAGACTTACTATAGCTCTTCAGATACTTGAGAGTACAGTTCCCAAGAGACCTCTTACTTACAGTTCAAGGTTTCCTGTTTCACAGATGTTACTCTTATGACCCCACATCGCTGCCATTGCCATCAGGTGACCAATGCAGTGAGCCAAATTCAGACCTGACCTTGAAGTCTGAACACATTGACAGAATTTGCAGCCTTTTACTCCGTCTTTGGCTTTGACTCATTACACCAACCACTTTTAATGGGATCTGTATTCCTGAGAGGATCACCACTTAACATCACATATCAAATCCACCTGAAAGGACAAAGGGCCATCTCAGATGTGACCACCACAAAGTTTTGGGGCACTCACAGGCTTTTTCAAAAGAAAATTGGACAATTTATTTGGAAACTTGTTTGGAAAGGAGTTTCTCTTTGGCTCCTCTTAGTGACAGATCTGGTCTGAATTTCTTGATCTGTGCAAGCCTCTGAGCGATGTTTGACTTTCAGATCAAACGTGACTTTTGTACATTTTTCTTCCTCACTTTTAAAGGTCACCTGAACCAGTAGCTCAGACTAATTCCCCTGGAGTTGTAATATCTAAAGTGTCAGTCTGGATACACATTCTGCAACTCTGCCCATCTTTTTTTCTTATGTCACCCAAATTCTGTTAATTGGGAGTGTTTACAGAAGACAGAGCCAGACCCTTTGCAGAGCTGTACAGCAGGAGGATGAAAGGCAATAGAGAAAATTTGAAACACAAGAGATTATGACTTTGATAGCACGTAAAAAGGATTATCACAAGTGTGATGAAGCACTGGAACAGGTGCCCAGGGAGGCTGTGGGATCTCCATCCTTGGAGATACTCAAAACTCAGCTGGATAAGGCCCTGAGCAACCTGCTCTTGCTGGACTTGATTCAAGCAGAGGCCAGCAGTGGTCCCTTTCCACTCCCCCCCATCTATGACTCTGTTACGAAGCCCGTAGCAGCACATGGAAAAAAGTCATAATTTCCACATTTTCTTTAAAGGAGAGGTAATTCTTGTGTTCCTGGTGAAGAACCAATGGCGTAATATGGCATTTGACATATCACCAAAGTGTCATAAACTACATACAAGCATAGGGACCAAATCCTGACAGTAGCTGAGCACATGCATCGAGCTTAATGGAATTTGAGGCTGTTCGTAATTTTGTAAGATCAGTTTTTAAGAAAGGGCACCAATATGAGAACCTTTTCGTACTACATGGCAAAATGTCCAGCAAGTTCAGTGAATGCAAGCATGGATGCCTCAGTTTTCAAGCTCAGAATACGCATTGTAGTGGAGTCTGATAAAGATTTGTGCAAAGTGCTTCACCCCATCCTTTTTTATAGCTAAAACCAGAAAGCGCACCCAGAAAGGTGACATAGTGGCTGCTTTCTGAAGGGAGGCTGAAATCACAACCATTTCCTTTCAGTGCCCTCCCTGGTGGCCTCAGCTGTTCTGGATGGCTTTCTGACTTCCAGTGACTTTCTCAGCAAAACCTGTTTCCACACCAGGTTTCAAATCCCACTCAAGCTTTTCGTCTTCACGGAGGAAGGACACAAACACCAGCTTGTCTCTTTTCAATCAAGGAACATGCAGTGCCAGAGGATGAAGCATCAGATTCTTTACTCTTGATTGAGGCTAATTAGTGTTTCCTCTAAAGAAGATTAGAAAAAAATCCACTGGGTATTCAAAATAGAAATTACCTGAACTCACAACCAAAGCAGTGTTGCCTGAAGGAACTGGACTGCCTGATACAATTCCAGAGGTTTCCAAATGCTTGTTTGGACATCTCATTCATGGGTGAGGAGGAAAGCCCATTGAAGGCAGCTTCTTTAGCTTGCTTTACAAGCAGCAGAAGTCTCTGCTTATAAGAAGCTACAAAAAAATCCCCACATTTGGAAAAAGTATGTTTCTGCCCTTTTGAGCTCCTCTGACCTTCACAGTAGGAAAACCAACCATATGAGGCTCAGGAATTCCTGCTGTAGCCTGCAGCTGTGGCTGTAGTCAGGAATTTAACCCCATCTTTCAGAGCAGAGGAGGCTCCAGGACTGCAGCCTGGCAGATAACTCCAACAGGCTTTGAGTCAGAAGGCATTGGGTGCTGAAGTCCTTCCCTTCCTTGATGGCTGTGCTGCCCCAGCCCTTAACCCCAGGTACGACAGCGCTCTGGCCACTCACCGAGCAGGACAGGCACAGTCCTGCTCTACAAACTCATGAGTTGGGGGCTGTCCCTTATCAGCCAACCTCAAAAACCACAGGGTCACCCCATTCTGCTCGCAGTTGGCAGCACAGAGAAGTGGTCCTGAGCCCTTGCCTGGCTCCTGCCTTTCCTGGGTTCAGATTTCTGCACCTGCTCCACAAGGAGAAAAACCATGGTACTCCTCACGGAGAGCCCGTGCATCCTGCTGGCTGGATCAAGTTCACGAGGTAGACTCTGCCCTGAAAGTATTTTGCAATACACAGTCTTACGGCGCAGGACACTGAGGCTCTGGGATGAGCAAAGCAGCCAAAGGAATAAACCTCTTGGTGTTTGCTTGTTCCAAGTAGATATTGGCACACGCATATCGGCCTCCCCCGCCCCGGCATTCAGAGTGTGGGCAGAGATCTTGGAGCACAAGACATGCTGTAAGCCTCCGCAGCCGGCCATCCCCCAGGACCTGCACAAGTGCAGCAGATGCATTGCCAAGGAAAGACTCTGGCAGGGCATTTCTCTCTGGTTCCTCACAGCTGACCAGTCTTGCTTTTCTGCGAATGGCTCTCTGTTGTTGCTGCCTCCAGAGTATGTATGTTAGAGCTTGGATCTTTGCTTTCTCACCAAACATTTGGCTTCACCAATACCCCCACCTTCAAGTCATAGTGGCCGGTGCACAGTTAGAAGACTTTACCCTCTCTGCAATTCAGCGTACCATGACTGTAAAGTCTGCTTCTTCTTCACTTTGCATATGTAAAGAGGATACACACACAAGTTTCAAAACAAGTCACAGCCCTGGGCGAAGCTGCACTAAATCAAGCAAACAGTTTTTCAAGGCCTGATTCGCTGGGCAGCAGCAGAGGTCTGACTGGAAAAGACAAGTGCCAGATACCCTGCCTGTGACTGAAAAAGAGGTGGCTGCCAGGCTTGAAGGGGTTAAGGATGCTGGTGATTAGCCCTCCACCCCCAGGTCTCTGTTTACCCCCGCCAACATGGCCCCAGGTCACACTCCAAATTCCTTTGCATCTGAGTATGGAGCCCACCGAGCTCAAGAAGTGGCTTCACTTGGCGAACCTGACCCCCGCTCCGTGATGCACTACCTATGGATGCTGTGCTCTGCGCTTTATCTATTTGCACGTAACAAATGTAATCAAAATGCCACTGCTGGCACCAAAACAAGAGATTCTACTTCTCTATCTAGTGAATCTTGTCCAGAAAACTCAGTTCTAATACAGCATTCCTCGTATGTTAGATGCAATGCTTTTTGGAGTAAGAAGTTGTTACTTTTGACTTTTAGAAATAGGTGTTTTAGTATTGGCAACATGACATAGTGAAAGAATACTACAGAAAAAAATATCAGCAGGTAAGTAAGAGGAGATTCTAGGAGGAGGATAAAAAAAGAACAGAATAGGAACACAGAGAAAAGAGAAAGAGAAGGATGAAGGACAACCTAAGATCCAGAGCTGGGCCACAGAGTGGCACTTTCCCCGCATTTTAGAGACAAATTTGAGTGTGGGGCTCTGGCTCTAGTACCTCCTCAAGCTCCGAGATCTACATTTATGCCTAGTGACTAGTTTTACAGTAGGCCAAAACAAACTCTACATAGGAACGTAGCTCAACTGCGGGGAAATGCACCGGAGAGCCCAGACAGAAAGCTTGTGGCCTGGACACAACTCTTCTCATGTGCTGCAAGAGATTTTTTTTGTGGGATGAAGTTAAATTCCATTGCTTAATGGTAAAGATCACACGGATTTGTGCTGAACAGACGGGAGAGGTATTGCGTAAGGACCGGTTCCTGTGTTCTTTGATTACTGCCTATTAGCCTTTATCTCAGACTCTTGGAAACACCAGCTTTCTATCAAAAGGAAATGTCACTGCTTTAGCTAATACACTTTTTTCTTTCCTTTGCAAGAGCTCTAATTGCTTTTTTTCCCCAGTTGAATACAGCTTTAAAAAGGAATATTTAATGTCAGACATTAAAGTTTCCACATTGGCTTGCAGAGGAAATCTCAACTCACAGATACTTGTCAAGAGAAAGAAAAGGCAGACCATGCCCCTCTTCCCTGCCATACATAGGAAAGGATTTGTCTTGGAGTAGCTCTGCTATCTGATTGCATAGGTGATTTTATGTCTGAAGGGAGCTTTTTCCACCCAGTCCTTCCTGAAGGGCTCTGAGTGATGGGAGAGCTGCCTCCAGCACCCACTACCTCAAGCACCCACACGCTCCATTCAAAGAAACACTGAATCTGGCAGACCTGCGGCTTGCTTGTGTCCAGAAGTCAGGGAAACCTGCCCATTGCATGCAATCAATGTTTTTGCATTTTTCCCCAGCTGAATAATTCCCCAGCTTTACAGATCAAGCAAGAGGCATTAAAATTGCTTTGCAATACCGAATGCCAGGCCCTCTGAAGCAAACAGAGGACTTATAATTATAACAAATCTGTTGAACACTTGTTTAATCTTGTGTCTCTGCTTAAACTCCTTGACTGCAGACTTAAAGCGTAAGCATATGCTTTGTGCAATAGCGATTCAAATATCTGCAGAATCAGGGCCATCTGAGGCACTGTTCGTGTTACATGACAGTCTATGTAATAGATCACAGCCACCTCCTGCCACCCCACGGCAGCCTGATGGCTGATGACAGACCTGTTTAAGAAACCAGCGTTAATTTTAATTTTAGTGAAGTGCCACATATAATATGACACACTGAGCTCTGAAGGATGACCATGTGTTCGGAAACTGCCTGCCAGCCCCCCTGGCCCTGCTGTCTGCCACCACCCTCACAGCAGTAGATGCTCTCCCAGACCGCAAAGCACACACTCACTAACCCATGGCACAGGCTACGGCAGGCTCTACTGCCGCAGACACTTGCACCTTCTGGCAAGGCCAAGGAAATAATAGCCTGATCTGCAAAATGCCAGATACTTATTGTCAGCCCCTTCCTTTGTCTTTTGCCTACAGGGAGCAGGAGAAAGCTTTGACTACTGCAAGTAGAAAGCTGGCTCTGGCTGCCGCTGCAACCCTCATACTGCAGCACCAAGCCTTACGCCAAAGTTTGCTGTGTTAAGCTGAGACTAGAGCCAGTATTGCAGCCGTGGGCCTCCCTGGGAACTCCCCTAAAATGTATTTTTGTGAATCCTGGGAATATTAATTGGCTATTATTAACAACACAATATAGTTTATGGGAAGGCACAGACTGCCACGTGCCAGGAAGCTCAAATGGATTTTATCGAGGACCTGCATTCAACAGCAAGAGTTTGCCAGATGGGAACAGATCACACTCACCTACTGAGTATCTTGTCCACCTCCATGATGTTTCAGGGAAAGGTTTGAGATTGTGAGCTGAAAGAAGCTATAGTAATGCAAAGTGCTATCATGAACTAGGCAAGACAGATGAATAGTCAAGTTCTTCTCAGAATGGGGGCAAACAAATGTTAACAGGATGCCCCAAGGTTATATCCCTTCCCGACCCTGCCTCAGGGTCAGTTTGTACTGTGAAGTGTGAAGATTTCCATCTGTGTTAAAAATGGTAAACACTGCTTTTACCCAGGGGAGTATCTGATCTTTTCTGGTAATCTACTAAACCATTTGCTGCCTGTGCAAATCATGAAAGGAACATTTGAATACAGCTAATTGCTAAAAATAGCCCCATTTTCAGCAGCACAAGAGCTGGCAGTTCTCTCAAGTCATGTTAAAAATACTGTTTCAGTATGACTTCAGCAGAGAGCTGCCGCCTGTGCGTGCTTTGAGAGTGAGTGGGACAGCCGTGTCCCTGGGCGGGATTTCCTCCAACATGTGACACGACTTGTGGGTCCCACAGCTCAGAAGTAGGTGAGCTACAAGGCCTAAAAACGTGACCGCAGTAGCAACCGAGTACCTTGTGCCTGTGGTTTCTTCTTTGCGGCTCTGCGTATTTTGAGTCCAATTTAAGGACGTATCTCTGACTATTAGGTCAAAGTGAACAAAACGTTACTTTTTATTGGGTAGGAACCTTCTGGTTCCTCTGGTGTGCAAGTCTGGTGTTGTTATCTGCTAATTGTTGTTATTGCTGTTGATATCTGCTAATGAAGAAGAGCAGCAAGTCACATACGCTGGAGAAGTCCAGCCAGCCAGTGATCTCTCTGGGCTGGGTGTTCTCCACTGGTAAGGGAAAATGACTGTGACATACCAATGACTGCCTCTTTAGTGTGTGACAGCTTGGGACATTTTGGTTACAATATAGTTTAATAAATACATGGAAGGTCTTTGGATTTTAAAGGGTAGCCTGCTACAAATCCAATTTTCTAAACAATGTCTCCATTTCTAATCTAAAATCAAAAGATCGTTGTATTTTTGGGTAGAAACGTTTGACATGTTAGGAGGACATGATTTTCACTCAACATTAGCAGGAAGCATTTGAAAACAGCTGGTTTCCGCTACTCAGGATGATGGAACTCATGCAAAAAGTGCAAGTGCTGTGCTTTTAAATCCAAATCCATGATGTAGCTGTGTTTCAGTACTTAATCCTGTTTCTGAAGTTACTCTTAAGTCGAACATTTCGTGTTAGCCCAGCTGTACTTTGAATTTATGGATCTGGAAAGTGGCGGAAGAATGCATAGCTCACATAATATTTAAGACAGTTCAGCCAGAATAGGAATGGAGACATTAAGAGGTGTGAATGTATCCACACAATAGACCCACTGCTTGAGAGTGTGAATACACTGATAGCCCTAAAGGAACAACATTAAAATCATTTTGTGCCTGATGGTCAAATAGCCTTTTGCTAACCTACAACTACATCTCAATATTTTTTAATTTCTCTTTGAATCAGCAAATGCTGGGATGGAAATACCAGCTTTTGCTGTGCTCTGAAGAGCAGCAAATTGGGCCCAGCACCACAGGTGACCCAGGTGCCAGCACTGACCCTGCAGAGTGAGTCCTGCAAGCCTGACCAGAGGAGCTGTCAGTGGAAGCACGTCTGTTAACCTTGGCTGCTCAGATGTGCCAGCCAAAGAGACACGCTGATCAAAATGTACCAGACCCAGGGGCTATACTCTGTCCTGTTTAATGAGATCTAATTTTGTTTTGCTGACTTTCAGAGGCACAGGATAGTGGCCAGCAAGGTGTAATCAGCTCTGGATTGGCCTTGTGAAACAAGGGCTGGAAGTTGTTTCTTGCAGCTTGTGCTAGTTCCCAAAGGTACATGGAAAGTGCTTAGTGGGACCTAGCAAAGAGCAGAAGTCCCAGTCAGACCAATAAAACTCAATGGCCCAAAGGAACAGTGTGACCTGCACAATTGAACTATACATCTTTCTTTCTTTTTTTCATTCTACCTTTTTCCTTTTGTCCCCTAATCTGATGTTTTCTTGCCTTCACTGCTTCTGCCAGGTGTATCTGTAAACTGGATATCATCGCAATCCAACATCTAACTAGAGAGTAAAGCTTTAGGGGAAAAGAATGACAGAATCACAGAATCACTACAGTTGGAAAAGACCTGTAAGATCAAGTCCAACCATCAACCAACACCACCATGCCCTTTAAACCATGTCCTACAATGCCATGTCCACACATTCCTTGAACACCTCCAGGGAGGGTGACTCCACCACCTCCCTGGGCAGCCTGTTCCAGTGCTTCACCACTCTCTCAGGAAAGACATTTTTCCTAATATCCAGTCTGAACCTCCCCTGGCATAACTTGAGGCCATTTCCTCTTGTCCTGTCACTCATCACTTGGGAGAAGAGACCAACACCCACCTCACCACAACCCCCTTTCGGGTAGTTGTAGAGAGCGATGAGGTCTCCCCTCAGCCCCCTCTTCTCCAGACTGAACAACCCCAGTTCCCTCAGCCGCTCCTCATCAGACTTGTGCTCCAGACCCCTCACCAGCTTCGTCACCCTTCTCTGGACACGCTCCAGCACCTCAACGTCCTTCTTGTGGTGAGGGGCCCAAAACTGAACACGGTATTCGAGGTGCGGCCTCACCAGCGCCGAGTACAGGGGCACGATCACCTCCCTACTGCTGCTGGCCACACTGTTTCTGACACAGGCCAGGATGCCGTTGGCCTTCTTGGCCACCTGGGCACACTGCTGGCTCATGTTCAGCGGGCTGTCGACCAGCACCCCCAGGTCCTTTTCTGCGGGGGAACTTTGCAGCCACTCGTCCCCAAGCCTGTAGCATTGCCTGGGGTTGTTGTGACCCAAGTGCAGGACCCGGCACTTGGCCTTGTTGAACCTCATACAATTGGCCTGGGCCCATTGATCCAGCCTGTCCAGACCCCTCTGCAGAGCCTTCCGACCCTCGAGTAGATCAACACGCCCATCCAACTTGGTGTTGTCTGCAAACTTGCTGAGGGAGCACTCGATCCCCTCATCCAGATCATTGATAAAGATATTAAACAAGACCAGCCCCAAAACTGAGCCCTGGGGGACTCTGGTAAATGACCGGCCGCTAACTGCATTTGACTCCATTCACCACGAGTCTCCGGGCTCGGCCGTCCAGCCAGTTTTTCCCCAGCGAATAGTGCACCTGTCTAAGCCACAAGTCGCCAGCTTCTCCAAGAGAATACTATGGGAGACATAGAATTTACAAAACATGTATGCTGCATTAACCAAGAAAGAAATTCCTCGTGTTCTATCCAGTGCAAGTTCCAGCTGAGCACTCATATTTTATGGGACAAAAAAAAGCAATTTGAAGAGATGCTGCCCTATAAGTAAAGACCAGATCCAAGGTTCTGTAAGGGATGGAGGGAAAGGAAGAAAAAAGGCTGCTGTTCATGAACCTAAAGCCAGAAATAAACCAGACTCACTAAAGCTCATACTGGATGTGATGATATGACACACTTGCTACATAGTCACGCACTGCAATTGTGCGTCGGAGCTTTTGGAGAAAAGGATGCGCACACAGTGCTGTGACCGTGGCCAGCTGGTGCGTAGCTGCTCCTGCTGCTCTCCCAGAGGTCCCGCCATGAGGACCATGTCCAGTGCATGCCTTGCGCACAGAACTGGGAGGAGGAATGGCTCTGACGAAGCAGGGAGCCTTACTGGAGAGGAACTTCTGCTAAAAAGCAGGCTAAATTTGTAGAGACAGGGTGTTTCTAACAGTGATGGGCTAACCTTAATAGGGCAGATGAATAGCACGTATTTCAAAGTAAGAAAACCTAACAAATCAAGAAGTTAGAAAGCTAACAAGTGAGTTTGCAAAAGGGGCTTGGGAGCCAGGGACCAACGACTCCCATCTGCCCCTGCGCTAAGGCTAATCTCAAGTGTCATAGGCACATCCCTCTTCCACACCATGAAGATAAGCCTGGCCTAGCAGCAGCGTCTGCTCATTTCAAGGATTCTTGAAATATTTCCATTCCTTGTGTTACTCCTAGCAAATCCAATACACTCTTATCTGGTAAACTTTCTCAACATTAGTTGAAATGACATATTGATCACCAGTTAAACCTAATGCTACTCGCTGCTGCTAGCTGAATACAAACAGCTACCCAACCTGGGCATTGCAGGAACACAAATAACCCCTGCTCCTGCCTCAAGAACTGCTTCTTCAGATGTAATATACAGAAATACACAGAGCTAAATATTAAAGCTGAAGAGATTAATTCAGTGGTGTTACACTGAAACTGCACAGCAGGCAAAAATTAATTCTGCCTTCCCAGTCCTGACTTGTTGCACAGCGACTCGGCACGCACTCTTTCCCTCCCCTACTGCCCCTTGCATGCTGGATCTGGCAGGAGCCTCTCCTTACCTGGTCATATCCCAGCCATGTGGCACTCGTGCCAGTAATTTAACACTCCCATTGCTGCTACATAGATGCAAAACTTCTTATAAACGTGTTTGGGCTGACCAGCTCCCTTAGCACCCTTGAGCCAAGATTACAGGAACATCTATGGTGTTTTGAGGCTGAATAAAACTCTCCCCAGTTCAGTTTAGGGCTGTGGTCCCCCGTGCTTCACAAGGCTGCTGACGGAGCCCAAGAGCCGTGTCCCAGCACTGCCATGTGTTTTAGGGGACAGACAGATCAGCTTTCTCGACCACCTACACTAACAGACACGCATCATGCACATACATGTTAAGCATCACTCAGCGTTTCCCCTCAGCTGGGACCTGTTTTGTCCATATTGCCTAATTCCTTCTCCCTAAAAATCCCCATCCTTTACAAGTCCATCCCACATGCTGCAGGCTACCGGGCCCCAGCGCAGCCTGGCAATGTGCAGCACCAGCAAAGCTCTGGTCCTGCTACCCTTTAAGACTCCAGCACTGCCTCTCTCTGTGCACCTAGGAGAGCTGCCTGAGGGTCAGGGCTTTTATTTTGCTTGCTGAACTGCATACTGCACCCTCGCAAGTGAGTTACATTAGTTAATTGAAAGAAATGTGATGATTAGAGAAGATTCCATTAATAAATTAATATGTTCCATCAAGGGATCTCAAAACATTTCTACCAACGTAAACTTCATTTCACATCAGCTGAGTGGGCAAGGCAAAAATCAGTGGGATCTCTTTTGCAGAGAGGAAAATCGAAGCCAAGAGCCCACTGCACGCCAGCAGCAGAAGTCAGGACCCCCCGACTCTCAGTCCCTTGCTCTAACTTCTGGCTGAGCTTCCTTCTGGTGACAGATCGATTGCATATGCACTACAAGAGATGACAACATTATATAAGTACGAAGTAGTAGGATTATGGGTGTGGGGGAGAAAGATCTCCTGGGGAGAGGGGACATTTTGCATCAATCACTCCCTCCCCCACAACCACCCACCGACTGCAGGGATTTTTCAAAGCACTAAAGATTATATAGTTTGTACATTTTAATCAGTTTCTTACCCCATAGAATTATGGTAGAAACATTGCTTAAAAAAAAAAAAAAAAGTAGGCACACAGCAGTTAGGGGCTGTGTAACCTGCAAAAAACAAATATTTGTTTTCCTGTCCTGGCCCACAGCCATAGGAGAGAAGGGAAGGTGCTGAGGCAGCTCTCTGGGCCAGAAGCGTCAGAGGAGGAAGGGAACAGCACCCTGGGACTACTGTATCACGGTGGCTACAGCCAAGTCTGGCAAAGAGCGGCAGCCTTTGGGCTACTGCTCATCTCTGCTTATGTTAGGGTTGTGCCTGAAGGCTTCAGCCCTGGAGGGGGGAACACCAATAGTGTGAAAGAGGGCAAAGAAATGCTGAAATGAGATAGCGAAGTTTGGTCTGCTGCATGCCGTAGTTATCCCTTCTGGGCCAGAGATCTATCATCTCTAATTTTAACAAACTGTCTGAATCTGAAAGTCATGAAATACAATATCATCTAGACTGGCTGTTGAATCACAAAAATGTGGTTTATGTCTCTTGTTCATTGAATAACTGTAAGAATATAAGAAATACCCTAACTGGCATCCAGACCCATTATCCTGTCTCAGATCCCCTGAGCCTGGCCACTTTCTGCAGCCTACTCCCTGCTTAGTCCCTCAAGATGCACAACGGTTGGCTTAGGAATGTTACAGGCTATAAATCTGCAGAAGCTTGCTCCCCCCTGTCTAGAGAGTTACACCTTATTTCTCCAGGAAACCCATCCCCGCAAGCTTTGTCAGGTGCACCTTAGCCCTAGCACTGTGCGATTTGGTAAGCAAGAGCTCACTGTGTTCACTTTGTTCCCTGCCTCCATGCTGGCCTACCAGGAATGCTGGTACAGTGCCCAGGGAGGGCTTGTACAAGCTGGAGGACGTGCTCCCTAAACGGCAGGCAAAGCCAATGCTGCAGGGCCAGATAAGTGCTGTGAACAGGGATGGCTGTGGGCAGGGCGAGCTAAGCACTTGCAGGGTGGTCCAGGGACCCACCATGGAAAAGACTGCTGGGGAAAAATGCTTTGGAGGATGTGTCCTTGGTGCAAGGTCCTCCGCATGGATTTGTCCCATCTAAAACATTCAACTGAGGTATTTATGGTGAAGACTAATATCGCTAGGCTCCTCATTTTGTCAGTGGAAAGGCTCAGCCTACCCTTGAGCGCAATTTTGTTCATCCGAGAGCTGCTCAGGGTGCCTCACAATTCTGCTCACTCACCTGAGCTGCTGCGGCATGGCTGGTTTATGCCTACATTTGCTATGGTGTAGGTGAGAAAGGAGTGATCTCATGATTTTTCTGCTAGTCTTTCCTCCAGCCTTCCCTGGTTAAGAAAGAAGTAGCCAAAGAGGGCTTAGGTAGCCACACTGTTAAATCCTATCGATTTACTCCTGCTTTATGCTACTGCAAGTCAAGCAAGGCAGAAAGTTTGTCTCGTGGAAGCTAATCTTGACTACCTATTTCTGTTACTTTATAAATTTTAAAGGTTTGGGTTTTTTCAGGGGCAGTGCTTACTCTTGTGAATAATCATTATCTGTCATACATGTTCTATGCTGTGACAGCACTGTGCAGCTGTAAGGAAGCAAACACAACAGCAAGGGAAGCCCTTTCACAGGCTGCACATGAAAAAGGGCAAAGCATGGGATAAATGCGGATTTAGTGCCCTTCGTCCAGTGACACTGACCGGGACATCCGGTGATATAGCTGCTCCTGCACAGCTTCTCACCCCCCTCCCTCCATTTGGGCACAGGAGCCTCAGCTCTTGAGGGACATGCAAAGTCTTCATTACTGCTGGCCAGCAAGCCAAGCCCATGGACAGCACTCAACGTACCCCAGGCCATGCCCATGTCCCCAGGAGCCAGAACCAGATTTGTGTAACTCTGCCCACTCTCATGCCACGGCTCAGTGGGAGCCATGGGGCTGAGCCCAGCCTGCAAACTTGGCTGAGGATCTGCAGCAAGCACCAACCCTTTGCCGGGGGCCGGCCCCAATAGAAGCCCAGCAAGAGACTGAGCTGCCAGCACCCCATCCCCTGCGCCAAATACGCTGCGAGGGGAGGAAGCAGACCCAGCAACAGGCTTAGCCCATCTGCTCCTAGCACTTTGGTGCTGCGAAATTAGGAAAACATCCTCCCAGCCCCTGCCAACAGCACACAGCAAAGGGGGGATAGCAAGAGATCGAATGCAGGCACATAGGATCCAGCCCCACTAACCACAGAGGGGAGGCTTCCTGACCCAACGGAAGAGAAAAGGAGTCAGCCGAGGAGGGTCTGGAGTGGCATCCAGACTACATGAACGCATTCTGGCATCAAAATGTCTTCCCAGGTTCCTCTGCCAACACAAACACCAGTGGCAAGAATGAAGCACAGACTTCAGGACTGTGTGGCAGGGCTCCTGGCGTGAGGGCGGCTGGCGAGCACGGGGCCAGAGCAGCCGGCTGAAGGGAGTGGGTGCTGCAAGCTTCTCTCCATGCTGTTCCCAGACATATCTGTGTGTTGTTAATGGACCAGGAAACCTCTCCCAAGGACCACGCAGCAGCTTTCCCGTGTAGCAACACGCTGCTGGCTCCTGGCACAGGTAACCAGTGACCCCCGTGCCGGGCACATGCTGGAGGTTGTGAGAGAAGCAAAGGTCCAAGTGCCCCGTTTCTCTCAGAAGCAGAAAAGTGAACACAACAACGATGCAGACAAGCCTCTCAGCCCATGGTAAGCTGGAGCAAGAAGCCAGGGCAACAAGAGGAGGCAACAATCCTGGGCAAGAGAGCCGCCCCTGGCACAGCTCCCTGCTGTCATCCCTGGGGACTGAACACAGGTCACAGCCCCCAATCCCATGGTTGAGGCACCCACGGGCTGCCACTGGCACAGAAATGCATATGATGAAACACTGTCCCTCTCCAGCTACTGCTCAGTGCTTTGTGCCACATACTGGTGCTGTGGTCTTGCCAGTTTGGAAACTTGACTCCTCTCCCCTCTCTCAGCCATCACAATGCAGCCAAGCTCAGCGCTCCTTCCAGCAACTCAGTGCTTCTGCCTTTACCCCCAGCATCTTGTCTGGTCCTCCACCCCACAAATGATTGAGCTGTTCTTAATGGATATTGAGAATCCACCAAGAAAATCTCCTGGCCCAGATCTTGCCTGCCCTTTTGCTGAATAACTCCGAAAAGCCTTCTGAGAAACCTGCAGCTGTTGGAGTGCACATCTTGCACAGCACGACAAAAGCTGGCTTTTTTTCGAGCAATTGCTTGCTTTTAGTAAATGGACAAGTAATCTAGAAAATGCCTGACTACGCGGCACACCCTTCCTTAGCATATTGGTTTACACTGTACAGAAAGCTGGTTCGATAATTCAGTTACTATCGAGTGCATGAGATCTTACAGCCTTTGTACAGCTGCTAGCAAATGGGCAAAAGCAAGTCTAATTTATGCATCTGTTGTAGGTAGCATGAAGGGGAAAGTCGCCTTCACTATAAGACAGAGGAGGCTGCAAGTGAGACATCCAGAAAATAACTTGACATTTCTGTCCAGCTTGCAAGACTTTTTGTGTTTGGGCTGGTAGAAAAATGTCCAAAGAAATACGTAACTTGGAAAAGGACACTTAAAGGTTGAACAAAACTTGAGAGAGACCAGGAATAGCCTACAAAAATCTTGCACCTTAAATCAGATTCTGATTAGAACTGGCTGAAAGCTGACATGAAGCCTAATGTGTGGGGGCTCTCAGATGCCCATGGCTCACCACCACTCCTACAGTAATCAATCTTTTCTTGACAAGAGGCCAAGGATAGGCCACGGGGTGTTACCTCTTCTGTTCCAAACTATCCACTGGATCAGAAGCAAGCCCTGGAGTACTTTCAACTGCATTGCTTGCCATCTGTGCTCAGTTCTATCAGCAGGCCTTGCCTCCCCATCTTGTCTGCACTTGGCTTTTATTTTCTTTCCCCTCCCAGGGTAGTGGGAGCCTAGGCACAAACAAGCCTCTGGCACCACAGAGTTTATAATACGGAGCTGTTCTGCTCCTGGCAAAAACCAGTAGCATGGAAAGCAGCTGTAGGATGGTCTGTTTTTAGGCTATATTAATTAAGCTACAATCTCTGCAGGATGGGGAAAAGTTTGTTCTGTGGGTACATTTGAATTTGCATCTGAAGCCCTTCCTGGCAGGCTCTAATGGGGGCTGGGTTCAAGCACTTCAGGGGACAATTTGAAAAGTGTTATCCTTCACCCTGTACAGGAGAGCAGCATCATTTCAGCTTGCTGCCCAGATAATGAGTTCTCCCAGATCGGGAAACCGAGACTGGGGTCTAAAACAGGTGGCTATACTGGGGGAGGCAGTGGGAAAGAAGGACAGAAGACAGCAGACAACCCTCTTAATCCTAGTCTTCCTGCAGTGAAGGTGCTCTTAGGAGATGCGTTTTTGCATTAACTGCCTCTCTATACCTCACTCGCTTTTTCCTCCAGTTTCCACCAGTCCTGACTGCTGCTGTACCCCAGGGATGCCTTCCTTTACCCTCACCAGAGAAGCAGTTTAGTGCATATTTCTTAAAATGGGACACCTCTGCCTAGGGCTGTCTGTGCAGCCCCAGCCATCCTAGCCCCAGCCACACCTCCAATGCTTGCTACCTAGCAGCTGTGGCTACCTCCTCAAAGCCATCACAACCACTTGCTCTGGTCCAAGTGCCTGTCCACTGCCTCAGATCCACTCAAGTATCCATCTGAATCTCTTAAGAAAGAGTCCATGTGACTCTTAACAGGATTTCTTAATTAAAAAAGGCCATTACAGAAAAAGAAAACACAAAAAAAAAACCCAAGAAAACAAAACACTCAATCTCCTTTTGGTTTTTTTTTTTAGGGTCCCTTGCAGGGCAGCCTCAGGCTGAAGCTTTGTCAATGTGGCTATTTCCCTTCAATTAGCTGGCAAAACGCCCCAAACTTCACGGTACCTGAAAAGGCCTGCCCTTGTAAGTTATTTTCCCGCGCTTGTCAGCAGGTAGTGACAAATATTCCTTCTCTGCAGGGCTCCTATCCAACCCTCACGGCTGCCAGCTGCTCTTTTTCCAGGGCAGACACCAAACTTGCCCACTCAGGCATTGCTGCTCGCAGGTGGGAGAGGGTTGATTGATTCCGGTCAGGGCTAGAGCAACCTCAGGGAAGTTGGCTTCTGTCCTCGCCTCTTCCCTCCCTCTAACCCCTACTGAGACCTGCTCTCTTTGGCAGTGGCATGAAGAGCATAATATTTAACCTGAGCCCAAGGTGATGAGGTGAGCAAGAGGAAAACAGGGCCAGAACTGCCTTTGCTGGGGCCTGGGACTCAAAGGTGGCATCCCTGGAAAAGATGGAGAACTGCTACTTGAAGGGTTGCTGGACACAGGGATTTTACACTAATGCTCTAATCAAGGTTAGCGTACCCTAATCTATCAGGAGGGAAAGGAAAAGCCCTTCCCGTGGCTTTGATTTCTCTCTCCTCCACCCTCGTGCTCCCCAGGAGAATAGCTATACTACCTTTGCCGTGAGCTAGGAAGGTATTCCTGGCTCCACCCACGTGGAGATGGTCACTTGTGCTGAGTGAGAAGGTATTTGCTGTCTCTGATGGATTACTCCCCCAGAGACAGCAGTAATAGCACTCCTTCCTAATTGTTAAAGCAGCCATCACAATACCAGCTGGCTTTCCCAGGCGCAAGTCAGCCAGGCAGCTCCGCTCCCTACACCCTCTGCAAATGACTGAGCAAAGAAAACAGTTTCATATGGTTGGTCCCCAGAGACTGACAAATCTGCACCTTCGTGCCATCACACAGCAGGAGGGAGCTGGAAGTTATAAACATGTAGGTGGTTTCTACCCATGAGCAAGAGAGAACGGGAAATGCCAGTCTGCCCCTGGAATGATTAATCCTGCAACTTAACCAGCGTTTGCTTCATCCTAAACAGGAATGAGTTTTCTTTAATTAACATTGATTTCCCTTAAAGCTGCTGGTCCAGATTAAATCTAAGAGCTCCTTCCCTGACTCCCTTGTCTCTGTGGAAGGGACCAGGTACCACTTTTGTCCTTCTTTGAAGGACTGAAGAGGCCCCATGCTCTGCAAAGGGCTAAAGAGCTGACACATCCCTCCTTGAGGAGGCCGGCACACGGACTAAGGGCTGCACAAATAGTTTCTGCCCTGAATTTTAGGTGCTCAGCTGACCCAAGTGTTTCTCAGAACTTGACAGCAGCTACTAAAAACCTTCCCAGGCAGCGGAGCTTTGAGAATCACAAAACTGCCAGGCCTTTCAGTCTGGATCCAGTTCAATGTTTTTAGTGCCCTCTCACACCACCAATGCAGGTGCGACAAAATATAGCTGCGACAGGTGAAGTGCTTTCATGTAGGCTTCTTTGGTCCCAAATCCTGTAACCGCTGTTGGGTCTCAGGGGCTATACCAGGAGGGGCCATAAAACAGAGAAAGGAATCAGAAGCAAATAGAGGTGCAGAGAAATTGAGAGGTTGGAAGGGTGTGCATGGGAAGAAAAAGGCAGGAGGAAATAGGTAAAGTAAGACCCACATTCAGTTAGCAGGCACACTCCTAGTGAATTAAATGGGAATGAAGCTGGGCCATTGCATATCTTGACCTATAACCTTGCAAAAGAGGAGGAGAATGAAGTTTGCATTGGGGAAACAAAAAAATGTAAACCAGCATTTGGTCACACTTTGACACTTGATGGAAATACTTCCTTTTGAAATATCAAAACAAGAGCACAGAGCAGCAAGAAATAATCACAAAATGAAACAAGACTGAGGATTAAACCAGTGTGATTGGGAGGCAACACTGACAGCTGGCCAAGTCCAATGACAACAGACCAATTACCCCAGCTAACAGTAACAGAGCTTAGCCAAATGCTGCAAGTGGAAGACTTGTCAGTGTAGAACGTCTTGTTTTATTAGAAATGGGGTCTTTACAAAGTATGAGAAAAAGAAAGCACAAGTTTTGCTTCTAACATTTCCTGTTCTCTTTTACATGTAATAGAAAAATTGTTTAATTTCCCCATACATTGCCAGAGATGATCAGTAACACACGCAGGAGAAGAATCATGAAAAAAGACTAGAAGGCACTGTGCACACAGCGTCTGATTGCTGAGGAAAAGAGCCCTGCTTATAATGATGTGTCCTGACTATTTCCCCTTTGTAAGGCCATATGTTCAGTGGCCTCCAACCTGGAAAAATTTTCCATGGAGCAGATTTAAGATTTCCATGTCAAATGCCTACCTCTGGGTCAACTTATGGTTCAGACAACAAAGTACGAAGGTATCTGAATAAAGGAGTTGGATTATGCTGTGGGCATAAACTCCCCTAAATGAGATGCGTAGAAAATAACTGACCACACAAAGAGGTGCCTGAGGAAGAGGCCACTCAGCTCTAGCATTTCTTATGGGTGAAAGAACAGAGAGCATCACTTTGAATACAGCCACAACATTAACTGCTGCTGCTGTTACATTGCTGTGTCTCTCTCATCTGCCTCTCTGTCTTAGACACCTCAAAAGCGTCACCTCTCAGACTATCAGCTCTCTGCAGCGTGTTTGTGCAGTGCCTCAAACAATGGGGCTTGACCTGCTTGACTTCGCAGCACTATCACAAAATAAATGTTTAAAAATAACAGTAGCTGTTATGCTGAAGGCTTTTTTCAGCTAACCCCCAAGCAGACAGAGGCTTAGTTGTGGTCCTATAGTGGTACTGTGCATGTGTGAAGCAGCTGCTTGACTACACGTCTTTATTTACAGGGGTTGTAGTTCATCTTTTTCTTAGGAGGTAATAATTCACTTCCTGATTTTCTTAACATTTGAGCTGGAGAGTTTCAGATGTCTCATCTTCCAAAAGATTGGGGAGGCAGAAGGCCCTGCTGCAACTGCACAGTGGCAGACTCCATCTTTGCTTTAGCATGTGTATCAGCATCATGGTTCATGAGGACGAATATTTTAAGGGCAGTAAATTAACCTGAGATCATTCTTGCCTTCTGTTTAGCAGAAGTATATCTATCTAACAAACTAATATCTGAGTGGAGAAGCACTGAATTCAACACAGAAGGAAATCGGCAGGAATAAATGTGAGAAAGCCTTTGTATTTCTTGCAAAATAATGAAAACACTAGAATGATAAAGAAAAAAAAAGAAATCAATCTTTCCTTCAGCAGCCTGTTGCTGTGGTCACTTTCTACTGATAAACACCATAGATTATGTTCCAGTATAATACAGAGAATGAAAAAGGTCTTTCAGATGCTTTGTGTAATTAGGGAAGATGAGAGAAAGGGAAGCTGTATTTTCACAGAATCATTAAGGTTGGAAAAGACCTGTAAGATCATCAACCCAACACCACCACGCCCACTAAACCATGTCCCACAGTGCCACGTCCTCACATTCCTTGAACACCTCCAGGGAGGGTGACTCCACCACCTCCCTGGGCAGCCTGTTCCAGTGTCTCACCACTCTCTCAGGAACGACATTTTTCCTAATATCCAGTCTGAACCTCCCCTGGCGCAACTTGAGGCCATTTCCTCTTGTCCTGTCACTAGTCACTTGGGAGAAGAGACTAACACCCACCTCACCACAACCCCCTTTCAGGTAGCTGTAGAGAGCCATGAGGTCTCCCCTCAGCCCCCTCTTCTCCAGACTGAACAACCCCAGCTCCCTCAGCCGCTCCTCATCAGACTTGTGCTCCAGACCCCTCACCAGCTTCGTTGCCCTTCTCTGGACACACTCCAGCACCTCAATGTCCTTCTTGGAGTGAGGGGCCCAAAGCTGAACACAGTATTCGAGGTGCGGCCTCACCAGCGCCGAGTACAGGGGCACGATCCCCTCCCTACTCCTGCTGGCCACACTGTTTCTGACACAGGCCAGGATGTCATTGGCCTTCTTGGCCACCTGGGCACACTGCTGGCTCATATTCAGCGGGCTGTTGACCAGCACCCCCAGGTCCTTTTCTGCGGGGCAGCTTTCCAGCCACTCGTCCCCAAGCCTGTAGCATTGCCTGGAGTTGTTGTGACCCAAGTGCAGGATCCGGCACTTGGCCTTGTTGAACACCATACAACTGGCCTGGGCCCATCGATCCAGCCTGTCCAGATCCCTCTGCAGAGCCCTCCGACCCTCCAGCAGATCAACACTCCCGCCCAAATTGGTGTTGTCTGCAAACTGGCTGAGGGAGCACTCAATCCCCTCATCCAGATTGTCGATAAATATATTAAATAAGACCGGCCCCAAAACTGAGCCCTGGGGGACTCTGCTCGTGACCGGCCACCAACTGGATTTGACTCCATTCACCACAACTCTCTGGGCTCGGCCGTCCAGCCAGTTTTTTTACCCAGCTAAGAGTACGCCTGTGAAAGCCATGAGCCGCCAGCTTCTCCAGGAGAATGCTGTGGGAGACAGTGTCGAAGGCTTTACCAAAGTCCAGGTAGACAACACCCACAGCCTTTCCCTCATCCACTAGGCAGGTCACCTGGTCATAGAAGGAGATCAGGTTGGTCAAGCAGGACCTGCCTTTCATGAACCTGTGCTGGCTGGTTGTCCTGCATGTGCCCTGTGAATGCACTCAGGATGAACCTCTCCATAATCTTCCCCGGCACCGAGGTCAGGCTGAAAGGCCTGTAGTTCCCCAGATCCTCCTTCCAGCCCTTCTTATAGATATCAAAATCCAGCGCATCTACCTCAGGCAATTGTCTGTCACCAATTAGCTTAGTCTCTGCACTCTTGTGACCTTTAATTCCCTTATGCTCATAACTTCTCTGTGAGGGCAGACAGTGTTGTTATCCCCATTCCAAGGGCCCCCAAGGAACCACGGTACAAGGAGACAAGGGGCTCTGCAATGCAGCAGCTGAGCTGTGTGCCCTGTCGCTCTGCAGGGAGTTCCTGCCCCTCTGGCGAGTGCCAGTGACTGCATTTGGCCTGGCTGCTCTAGCACACCCTCACAGCACCCATGTCCTGCTGCATAGGGCCAAAAGCTGGTGAGGGAGGTACCCGTGGTCCCTACCACCAACCCTGCCACCAAGGCTGGCACGTGCAGAAGTGGGGCTGGAGAGGCAGGCTTGCAACATGCTGCCTTAAGAAGCTCCAGCTCCCATGGCCAGAGCTGGTCTCTCCCACACCGGCCCCCATCAGCATCTCACTGATGGCTCTGCCCATCACTCTTGAGTCAGCCTAAGGAGACAGCAGCCTCAGTACTTCTGTGGCTACGGGCTTAAGCGGCCTGGCTCAGGGTGAGACAGTGAATCAGGGGCAGAGCAGAGACTTCCAACACTGGTCTCCCAAATGCAAGGCAAGTGCACTTGTGAATGCCTGGTTAGCCCTCCCTTTGCATTTTGCTATCTGATCCCCGCCAGGTTAAAGTCATGGCAAAGTAGTACTCAGAACTACAAAAAAAAAATAATCTGCTCATCACTAAAGAAAGAAAACACCAAGATCCATTCCACATTCTTCTGTAATAGCTCAGTGCTCATCCCTGCACCTCTCCAAGTTAATGAATTTACAGTGGCTTGCTTAATCAAGAGAGGCCCAAGGTCAGGGTCAGATGTGAATCCAAATACAGAATTTCAGGCCTGCTTCAGTTCATTTGAGCTGCCTGATCTATTTTAGTGTTTCAGAATGAGTTGGTCCTCTCAGTGCCAGTAAGAAAGGAAATAGCTTCAAAACATTTCCTCCCTTTACTTAAATAAGCTGCCACTGCAGCAGCTGATGGAAACAGCACGATTGCAACTCTATTTTATTTCACTACATGTAATACATGTCCCTGTTGGTTATTCAGAGTATATATAGTGCTATATGCACTTGGCAGACTAAGAGGAGTATCTATGATTATTAGTCCCTAGATATATGCTTAGTTTAGTGTTAAGTCATTTGCTCAAATATATTACCCTGGTATTTGCTTGAATGAAGATGTGAGTTAGGCTGGCTTCATTCATTCTCTTATCAGTGTTCTAGAAAATGAAGTTCTTGGTATATGTTTGCACAGTTACAACACATTTTTAAATTAACTCATCCAAGTGAATCCAGACCCAGGACAAGTATCTGAACTCCCTATCAACCAACATGGAACAGAATTATACTTGGATCACTATGTCCTATCAACTCCACCCCCTCCAAAGTTCAAACAGAGAGCTGACAAACCACCGGGAGATCAAGAATCATACTAGAAGAACAGTCACAAAAAATAAAAAATAATAATTAGAAAAATCATTCTTTACTCCCTCCATGATTTTCCTCAAGAGGACTACTTATTCAATTTGTGGAAAAGAAAGCAAGAATTGCCAGTTCAACTAGTCATTTTAAACTGAGCAGTCAACTACAATAACTACACCAAACTACATACTGAAGTCTTTCCTGATCCGTACAGTTTTCACTTATACTTTCCAGAAGTTAATAACTCTTTCCGGAAGTGTATGCTACAATTGCATTCAAGTGCAGTTGGTATTTTTTATTTTAGTTACATATCCAATTTAAAAAAAAAAAAAAGGAAATGAATGGCTCATAGGTGCTCTGTGGGCAAGTGAAATAAGATGGGTGAACATTTCCATACTTACATGCTGTGAGGGCTCCTTTTTCTTTTCCCAGGTTGTCATGCTGATTCAAGAGGCTCAGACTCACTTTGCGAAAGCCACCCCATAGGTCTCAGATGAAGAGCTGCAGCAATCTGCTGCTTCAAGCTCACAGTCTATCAGCAAGATAACTCAAGTCCCATTCCCAGTCACGCATAAGGGTTATTTCATTAAGCTCTCTCCCTTCTCAAGAATTACCCAGCTCATTCTGAAAAGGCCATTTTGCTTGTGGTAACCACACATAAATAATCTCAGTTTTCCCAGCACCATTTCTCCCCCCCACCCCCAGGAATAGGTCAGGGCAGGAAATACAAGAAAACTGTTCCCAGCATGTTCCAGCTGCTGGGTCACTGAGCTCCATAGCTCATGCTAACTGACTTCTCCTGTGACAAATAATTGTTTAGACATGTCACTGCAACAATAATCTACACTTAAGGCATAGCTTGCTGCAAAGATGATTTATTCTTTGAGAATCACCTTGTTATTATTGCAATTAAATTGTTCCTACCTTACAAACACAGTGGTAGTTGAAGACTTTCTGCTAGCGTTTCTGTAGGCAATCTCAGCATAACAAAAGGACATTCATTTAAGAGCCATAGGCTTCCATCAAAGACTTTAATCTTCTGAAAATGGATTCCCAGAGCAGATTTCCAGCACAGTTCTCTTTAACCAGAGGGTTGCTAGGGGAAGAAAGAGACCTTTGCAGGTAAAGCAGTAGTTATGCACCAGACCTGACAATTGCTTCTGTTACAGCAAAGTGTTAGCAAATTTCAGTCAAATAAAGTATTATTGATTAGAGAAAGAAATTAAGAAAAAATTCCATATGCAAAATCAATTAAAAAAAATCCCAAGGGGACTTAGCACAGCTGCAACCTGAAATCACAGCCTACCTTACAACTAGCTGCAGGTCAGAGCTGGACCTGCTCCATTCCTTTCCCAGCCCTTTCCAGCTCTGCTCTACCACTTGCCTGTTGCTACTGCAAACCAGATCCCAAAGTTGAGCCAGTGAAAAATCTATTCCTCCTCTTCTGTGGAGCTTGGGTCTCTGCCAGCTTTGCTACCTGAATTTAATTTGTCTGTGGCCAGATAAATGTCAGGGCTGGCATAAGGAAAGCCACAGGACCACACAGGGGTTGGGGGAAGAACACCCTCTTCCCCAGCTGGCAGCTGTTACATCCATGTCTGACAAGAAACTGCACCCTGAAGTGCCATTCACATGTTCCAATCCTTCCCTCTGACCCAGGGCCCTACTCAAATACCTTAGCCAGGAATTGGGTTCAGCTGATTCCAAGCACCTTCCCAGCTGAGAAAGCCAGCTGCTTGCACAGGTCTTTAACGATGTTATTTTACATCGATCTCCTTAAGTGCCTTATTTGCACAGCCCTAATCATGAAATTATGCCCTTATACCTCATGACAACCTATTTGTTTTGTAAGATTAAGAGGCTACTTGTGCATGGATATTCCCTAATATGATGATGGCCAGATTCTAGTGTCTGAAAGAAGTAATGTGGCGGCTCCACAGCAAGCTCTTTGGCAGGAGCAGCCAACCTACCCTCAGCTTCCTGCCAGACTTCTCATCCAGCCAAGAGCCACCAGAGACACATCACTTATTTCAGGGATTCTCAGACAGGGAACAATGGCAGCCTGCCGGGGGGGTTACACTGCAAGGTGACAGTAATGGGCGCATAGCTGGAGTCTACAGGAATGTGCAAACAGGAGCCCAGAGCTGCCTGGCTCCTTCTCTTCTTGGGGAAGGGGAATTTCCCAGCAATGTCTGTGCACGCAGTCTCTGTGGTGGTCGTGGGATGTGGCAGGGGTGCGCAAGAGCCACAGTTCAACTGCCTGAGTGCAGCCTGAGTCTTGCTGCAGAGCTGATCTGCTAGGGACTTTTCTAGCTGTTTTCCCCACTTGGGGAATACGAGTAACAAAGTAGTCCTAACCTTTTGCAGATGCACAAAAGTCACCAAGGCTCCAGGGCCACAGCCTCTCCTCTGCTGCTTTCTAAATGTATGATCTCTTCCTCGGAAGTCTGACGTAGCTCTATAAAACAGAGAAATAGATGCTATACTTCTGTATCACAGGAATGCTGGTTATTGAGGTTAACTAATGTTTATGAGGTGTTTTGAGACTAGGTGTGATATATGTGCAAGTCTGATTATTTTTCACATAGTACTAACATTGCTATTTACTAACATTATTTTTCCTAGGCCTTTTTCAGCAGCTTTTTCAATATGTAACTTGGATTTATTCTCCCTTTGCTTATTTAAATTATACCTACTGAAAAGGCTGAGGGCTCAATAAGAAATTTGATTATTACCAGTGTATTTTATCTGAGGTGGCAGGTTTGACATCCGTGAATTAGAGCAGTGCTTTGTATTACAGTCTACTAGCGAGGGCTTGATCTTGTCAGATCTCATAAACTAAACAAGGTCGATCCTTGGATGAAAACCTGAGAAGAACACCCACATGCTATGTGAAGTAATATTTCACCTTCTGAATCATCCCTCCTACCCCTGAGTCATTTCCAAAGCAGGAGTTCAGCTAGGTGTTTGGGGTTCTTTGCTGATAGTTATTATAGTTACTACAGTTATTACCATTCAAAATCTCTTCAGAGGGGGTCCTTACCATCTGTGGTCATTAAAGAGCTCAGAATTATTACCCCACAAGAACAAAACTATGTACATAGGTATTTCGCACAGGTAGCAGGCTGTACTTTATCTTAGGAAATCCTGCCAGCAATTTCATTTGGATTCAGTACTTTTGTCCTTTTGTCTGCCTGGAACAACGACAAACTGCTACAGGTTTTATTTCTGCCAGACACTTGTGAATAATTGCTGTTATGAGAAAACCAAATGCTGACCATCCAGCAGACTCCTGCAGTTTCTAGAGAATGTGGAAGGGAGCTGCAGGTCCTTGACATACCTCTGAATTTGGCCTCAAAGCTTTGATTTTGAGTTTTGGACACAGCTGAGCACTACTCACATAACACTCTGAGCACCTTCTCCTCCCCTCTGAGTGCATTAAGTTCAGGAGAACGTGCTCCCAGAAACGCACACTTCTGTACCTAAATGGGTGCTGATGCAGGCAGTGCTTGGGCACTCTGCAGTGCTCCTGGCATTTCCCGGGTTTGAAGGCCAATTCTGCATTCTGAGAGTGGGCTGAGTCCTTGGGCCCCCCTGCCGGTACCACAGAGCTGGGCTTGGGCTGCCAAATTTCAACATGTGCAATTTCGTGTCTGGATCTCAAACCCCTCCACACAACACCCATTGGTACCTGGAATCTGGATTTAAGGATCAGCATTATTTTTCCGCGTTACTAGTTTAAAGAGTCCTAGTTGCCTTTCTTGCTTTACAAAGAGTCATGCATAATTTGGCCACAAATATTACTTGTTATTGCTTTAGCAAGACAAATGGTAGCCTCCTCTTCTTAAGTGTCTCTGTAAGCCGTAAGAGACATGTTTGCAGTCCATTCAATGCTTTGATGGGAAGAATTACATTTTTCCTGAACAGAGCCATTTATAATTTATTTTTAATTTGTATGTATGGCACAGTTTTGTCTGGGGAGCCTGCTACTGCAGCTCTTGTAATTTAATATTTCAGGAATATTAGGATAAAAAATGATTTGGAGAAACTCTATGACAGCTTCATTACTTGGTCCTCTATCCGTGAAAGTTAACCCAGGCTTCTTGCTCCCCCACCCCTGTAGATACAATGGCTTTTTTTTGTTTCTTTCTTTCTGACTATCAGGGATCTTCCCTCAGTGACTTGCTGCTTCCCTCAGTGATAGCCACTTGACCTATCTCAGGTGTGAGAGTTTATCAGCATAGATATAAAATGTAAGATATTTCTGCAGGAAAAATTGGTGATCAAGCACATGCTTGCAATAGTGACTGCTTATTTATCATACTTTCCCTGAAGAGCCTCAAAGTGTTATCAGTAGAAAGCCTGAGAAAGCTGTGTTTTCAAAAACTTGTGAGACTGAGAAAACATAATTGCTTCGTTATATAAGAATGGTTTGTTGCAGCTTCTGTTACCTTGCTGTCTAACAGAGACAATGCTTGTGGTTTTAGCTTCTCAGCTCAGCTTTGGCACTATAAATCGTTCACCAAGATTTTTTTATTGCCTTTTGTACTCATCTGACATGAGCAGTATCATCAGATGAATGCTTGCTATCACACTAAAGTGGCTTAAAAAATTATCATGCCTGGAACCAGAGATCCCCATTGCACTGCAACAAACACAGTCATCAGCTGCATGTACACACATACTCTGTTCCAGCATGACATAAAATGAGTACAGGTAAATCACTTGCAGCAGGTCACTACAGAAATTAGGAGTGTATGATGAACAGTTATTGCTAGAAGAAGCTGGGTGCAGGAACAGTAACTTTCCATCCACCTGATCACACCTAAATCATGCCCCTTCCAGTAAAATGGGCCATTAGGATTGGCACAAAGGAAGTCAAGATCCTTTAGGTATAGCTCACAGGTTTATGCCAAAATTAGGTCTTAAACTGTTAGGGACAAGAAATTCTTACTAGCCTCTATCCTGTGTATGTAAGGGATATACAAGGAGTACAAGGAGCCTCAATCTTAGTGGGTCCCTAGAGATTAATAGAATAATAATAATAATGTTGTGACTTTTACAGATCTGTTGGTCCCAAGCTGAGAAAAAGAAATTGCCAGCTCACAGCCCCTCTCTATGAGTCTGGAATATGAAATAACAACGATGATGGCTCACCATCTGTTCAGCAGCTGGTATGAAAAGGCTGGAGGATCTCAGTCCAGTTCTTAGCAGATGTCTATCCATAGCACCCATATCCATCACGGGTGTACTCACTTGTGTGCAGTCAGCTGTGTGGAGAAGGCAAGATTCAACACAGGGACTGCCTACACATTGCTTTTGCACACATGCATCTGTAAGTCCCTCCTTGGAGTGGTAACCTCATTTTCAAACTGCCTATATGCCGTGTCCTGCTGACACAACAAAGGGCATTGTAGTAATTTGGATCAAACATGAGCCACATAGCAGATTGTTCTAGGGCCCCCACTGATATGTATTATACCCCTTTAATTATGCCCATCACAAGGCACTAACAGGGAAAGCTCTGTAGTAAATTATTCCCATTCTAACGACCTATTAACACCGCAGCTGAGAATTTTTCTGCTGGATGCATTCTCCCACTCCAGTTACGTGTTCCTTCGCTCTATCTGTAAGCTGTACTAACTTTTCGATTTCACTTTAAAAAGTCAAACAACATTGCAACTGCCAAGTCTTAGTTTGTTTAGGGGTCTGCATTCAGAGCTTCACCAGTCTGTTGACTGTACAGCAAATTGTTAAGTCGCCTCAGTGTTTCTATGGAAACAGAAAAATGGCTATTAATTTTAAAATAGGATATGTCTTCCAGATGAGGTACTTCATATTTGATTGGGCATTTGCTTTTCTCACCTGCACTACAAGGTATTGATTGCCTCTAATCTTGCTGGATGTAGTGACCTGGATCAAGCTTGCTCAGACCTCCTGCATAGACCTTAAGCAGTCAAGGGCTTTACAGGAAAACTCTGTACTGGGAGGTCTACTCATAAACACACGGATACTTTTCCCTGGACTAATTTCATGGGCAGTTGAGATTCCCAGTTTCGGTCTTCCAGCCTTGGGGAGATCAGCAGTCCTGTGCAGAGGCTCCTGGGGGCCCTGCTGGTGTTCTTGCTGGAAACACTGTGAGGGCAGCTGGCCTTGTGCTCCCTCATCACACATTACGGCCAGCCTGGAGGTGTGTGCAGCAAAGGAGAAATGGTCCATCTTTGCCTGATGAGAGAATAAGAAACACAGGAGAGCCAAGGGGTAGTGAGGGAAGAATGAGAGAAAATGGGCAATGTATTCTGTATCTGAACAGAGGGGCAGCTCGTATTTGACCAGGAAGAGATACTTGTAAACTGTGGGAAGAGACCAGATGGGGAACGGCTGGGAACCGCTGCTGTCCTTGAGTTACACAGGCTAGCTGGGGAACCCAAACAACTTTTCTCCTTCGAGCACTCCATGGGCATCACTAACAACAGACACATCTCAGGATCTACAAAGCCACCCATGCCAAACACCCTTTTCTTCCCCTCGATTACCCAGTAGGACTCTGTTAGTCTTAGAAAATGCACTGAGATAGTAAGGCTGGAAGTTCCTGAGTCACTGGTAACTGAAGGCTGGAGATGTATTCTGAGGAAGAATCACTATTGATTTTCCTTGTTCTTGTACTCACCCCTAGGCATCCTTTCTTGGCCACTGCCCAGGGACAGGATGCTGAGCCAGATGGACCTTTACTCTGAGGAAGTATGGCCTTCCTGATGTTCCTCTGTAAAGTATGACAAACTGGCAGTTACAAAAAGCAGTACAACATTTTAATTTACTGCTGACAAAAATGTCAGTTTAATATCCATTATATCAATCCTTAAAAATCCTAATACATACTTTTGTTTTTGTAATGAAAACAATACTCATTTAAAGCAAAAATACTCAGAAGCATGCTACTTACTAGCTCCTTGATCAGCTATTCCTTCTAAATTTTCTCATTTTCTTCTAATTTTTCAGATTAAACCCACAAGAATATGTATAACTGGTATTGCAATGAGGAGTCACTAGAAAAGCAATTCCTACCAACCCCTCTGTGAAGAGTTTGGAGAGCAGCCTGGAACTGCTTGGATTACACAGGCTTATACACAGATAGCTTGTCTTCCTCTGAGCACCCCATAAGGACATCAAACCACAAACATGCGTGTTTACCATTGCAGTGGCAGACAGTACCTGACAGGGAAATAGCCTCACTACTGGCTGCTGTCTAATCTATCTGTCAAGACTGGTGTTCCTTTAATAAATGTGATGTTTGCAATGCAATTCCCATATGGCTTCAAGTGAGCTCACCATTTCTTTACTGTCTATCCTAAAGCATTACATAGTATTGCTATAATCAATTAAACAGATGTCCAGAGTGAAATGATCTCTATGCACTACTCACTGACTTCACCTGGATGCTTTCAGATTTAATTAATTAATATTCCTAGAGCACATTTTAATCTTTGAGTGAAAAGCCTTGTAGCACCCAAATGGAAACGTGTTTGCTACGTTAACCTGTCTGACAGCAGTGCAAAATGGGAATACTGACTTGAAAGGACAAGTAAGAGTAAATTGTCTCAAGGAACAGGCCAAGCAGAGAAATGATGTGACAGGGCACAAAAAGCCAATAGCGTGATTCCAAACAAGTGATGAATTTGGCCTGCTCATTGATGTCAACAAGATTTTGTTGTCATTTGTAAGGAAATGAAGGTTGATTTTCATGGTCTAGGATTCCTGAAGCCCTCAGTAGACAATCTGTTGAACATTATTGGCAGACTTCTTTTCTAGAACACTCCTGTATAGTTAAAAGCTGCCAGTTGAAGGTTGATAGTTTTAATCTTTATGGCATCTTTTGAAAGAGTTTTGTGGATTTTTAAGTTACTTTTCTGAGGCAGAACATCCAAATTACATCCTCATTATTCCTTTGAAAGTAAATAACTAATGGCGGGTACCTGACAAGGACAACTACCCAAGTCCAGAAAAGACTAAAAATTGGAAGGGTGATGGTTCATAGCACAGACCAATACAAGGTAAACAGCAGACTGTCCACCTTAAGGAATAGTTAAAATACACCCTCCTGGCTCTGGGTTCATTAATTTAATAAGCAGGTGGGACAACATTATAAATTAAGCACTAAGACTTAAGTACAGGCACACTAGATACAAGCAAACACAAAGGCTGCGAGTCACTGAACCCCCACTAGTGGCTGCATGCCAGTGAGAAGAAATGGATCATCTTGTGTTTACACTGAGGACATGGAGGGAAGGAAGTTTTATTCGAAAGTCACAGCAGTGATTGAGTGTCAAAATCTTGGGGTTGGGGCTCAGCTCCATCCAATGCACCAACTTCTCTGTCCTTTCAGCTGAAAGTGCACACTGAGTCACATTTCTTGCAGTAAATGATTCAATAGCTGCTGGTCCCTTGGCCTTACCATCAACTGGCTGAGAAATCCACACTTGAGCTTACTGAGTAAGCTGTTGGAGGTGTGTGCTGGGATTGCTCAGAGAATACCTTCTCTGGAGGAAGAATGCCAACTTGTACGTGTTTGTGTATATAGATGCTTTAGGTAGAACTGGTTGTATAGCCTGCAATTAAGATGCCTACTTTACTTTCGATGTCTTATAACTTGGGCGCATTTCAGTGACATGGGCCAATCTTTCCCACGTTGGCTGAGTTTGAATTCGTTTTGAAGGTTCATCCAAAATGGAAAGATATTAAAGAAAAATATATTGTTTAGTTCAAATTAACAGACCTTTCTTTTGCTTCTGAAAAGTTGTTGCACATCTCTGTCATAGAGCTGTCGCCTTTAATAAAGAATATAGCTGAAATACTGGATTCACTGCAGTAAAAGGAAAATCACCATCAGCTCCAAAGGGAATAGCATTTCATTGTACAAGTAAAATGTACTGTTTTGTGATAGTGCAGTTTTGTTTTCCTTAACAAAGAAATGGGTACTAAATTACTTGAATTCAGCTCTACTCTTTTCACCTAGACACAGATACTCCTCAAGCGTTTTCCTCAGGACTGTTCACTAGAGTTCATTGCTTTCTAGGTGAAAAACAAAACCTAAAGCTTTAAACAGGGTTGGGGTTTTGGGGGGACTTTCATAAAGATACTTTTGATAAAAGCCTTTGTTTTTCTACTCCAAAATTAAAGCTAACAGTGACCATTTTAAAAATGAAAACTCCACTAATGTTAAAAATGGACCACTGTCACACAAATATTTTGAAAACAATTTTGGATAACATGAAAATGTCACAAGGCTGGTTTAGTTTTGAAGCTGTTCAAGTTCTCCTGTGCTTTAAAAACACTGACCCTTTTTAAAGTTTTATTCAGCTTGTGTGTAAGGTCCCTCCTGCAGAATGCTACATCGTTTCCCAAGCCTACCCAGACGCAGTTTTGAGCAGAGCTTTCACTTCCATTAGGCGGGCAAACCTGATTCTGCAGAAGCCAACATAATCCCCTCCACATTATTACTAACTGTACTCTAAAGTACTTGTAAAAATGCATTCTCGTAGCGAGGCAGTCATGTTAGGAGCAGTTTCGGGTCATGCCAACTACAGCTAAAGAGATAAATTAACATTACCTTGTAACATCTCTTAACAAACAATCACAAACCACTTCTTTTAAAAAAATTTATTATTGCTCTTGGTTTTGGGGACTGAGCCAAATAATGTTTAAAAAGCAGATGGGTCTCAGCTTGGTCCTTGTAATGTAAGTTGGATGTACTGTGTTGAGCAAATGCCTAATAACTCTGTGGGTGTTTGCTTAGAAATGGCATTTAGATTAAACACTGCTTCAGTATCTGTACTTTAAAGGGTCAAGTGGTGGTGTTGAATTTGAAAGAGAATGAAATTCAAATGCTTGTGGTGATCATTTAATAAAGGCAAAACTTTTTTAAAAGTAAGACTACAGCAGCAGCAAACAAAACTCAGGAGTGTGGCAGTGACAGCATAGCTGGTGCACTGATGTATACGAAGAGATGATACCTGACGTGCAAAGAACTGCTCTCATTTCTGAGTCACGTTAGACGAGATCTGTTGGCTCCTGAGATATTTCTAAGCTGAACATAAGGCCAAGGTGAAGAGCATGCGCTGTGCTGTTGAAGAAATACACCCTTGAACTGTTGCACCGTGAAGTTCACTTTGTGACATTAGATTAATTAAACTATCCTAGAGGTGGCCCCTGGATGGAAAGTTCGTATTTGGATTCAGCTTTTCGGCACACATAGTCACGATCCAGAGCTCTGATTCAGTCTCTGACCTAATTTAGCACAACACTGGGCAAAAGCCTTGAATTGTTTCAGAGCACTCAAATGAGAAAACCAAACCCCGGGCAATGACGCAGCTTTGCTCAGCATCAGGAGTGGGTTAATATACCGAAGTCTGCAACAAGGAGACCTTTGTGTTCCTTACAGTGACTCTCCTTTTCACTGTCAAGGTATTTCTGGCTGAGTATGGATTCCAGAACTGGACCTTATACATTTTGAATATAAATGAAAGGCTACTTTCCATCTTGATACAAATATCAGCTGCAAGTCAGTTTTCATACTGTCTTAGATCAACCTCGCTGAGAGACTCAATTACGATGCTGTAATTCCTGTTTGCTCATGACAATGCTGTGGAAAACACTGGCCTTACCTTCTCAACAGCGCCTGAGCAATACAATAAACATGGGATGTTTTGACATCTCCTCCACTGAACTCTTTGGAAACAGAGTTTGCTGGGAACACCTTAAAAAGCAAGTCAGAAATCTGAGTTTATAGAAGGGATTCTTACTCAGTTTATCTGTTCTACGTGTTTTTGTAAATCTTATCTTTACTAATGAAACAGCAAGCACAGAGGAATGAGCTGGATTCTGTCCTGCCTCTGGCACCACTGGTAGAACTCTCAGCTCAGCGCTATTTGTAGATTTTCTCTTGCTCGGGTGATGTGAGAGACAGAACATGTTTCTCAGGAAGGGGATGAGTCTGTGGGTCAGATTCTCTGCTGTAATACAGACTCAATGCTTTCAAAGTGAGCGTTATGGCACAGTTATGCTCCAAAAGTCATGGTGATCTTCCATACTCCTTCTACTCAATGTTTTTCAGATTAAGCCCTCAATTTTTCAAGCTTAAAAGACAAAATATCAGGACTATAGAGCCAAATTTCTCTCTAATGTAGTTTGAAGCAGCATCAATTTATATAAAATTACAGGACATGAATCGCCTTTTAAAAGGCCTATCAATTTTTCTCTATCTTATTTTCTTTTAGGCTTCTTACAGAGTTACTTTTAGTTAGCATTTAAACCAATTTTCCTGCTTTCTGGAGGAAAAGCCAGCCTGGTGTAGGGCCCTCAGGATCACACCTTGCACCTTTCAGTACGGGGATCAAACTGGCTGCTTTTTGAAAGTAGTTACTAATGTTAATAAAGGAGTGTATATAGGACTAGTAGGTTTGCCAACCGACTACATGCTTTCAGAATTTTTTGACAAATACAGTTTGATTTTTACTTCCTTCACCTTTAACAGCTTTTTTCAGTACCTCCTTTGACACCTCAGCTTCTTACCACAGGTCACTCTTGCTAGCTGAGGTTAAGAGATGTCCCCCGAAGCTTTTCTTCTGAAGTTTCATGCAAGCATATCCTTTCTCTCCTTTTCAGTACATTCATTTTCCTTAATTTCCTCCTTTACTGCCTGATGGGCCAGTGGCACCAACTCTGTGTTTGCTAGCTCTCAGTCTGATTCACAGCACAGTCAGATATGGCAGCAACTGAACACAGGACAATCTAAATCCAATATTGGAACAGATATTGCAGTGGCTCACAGCGTAAGGAGAACTATAGAAGACTTATCACCTGTAGCTCTTATGCAGGCCAATATATGTAGGAACACACCATGAAGTCAACGGTTCATTTGCTAGGGACAGTCTAAGTTAGAAGCGCTAATAATTGGGCATCTTCACAATTCAGTGCACCCTCAATTACGTTTAGAATCAGTGGTAGTTGCAGATATGCTGTACCTATATAGTACTCTCACCCAAGAGAAATCAGATATGGGAGACAGTCTGTCAGATCATCTGCTGTCACCCTTGCTGCAAGCAGTGAAGAATTTTCCCTTACAATATAATACCAATCGTCTTAAAAGTATCTATTTCAGACATATTTTGGAAGGGGAGTGGAGGCAGATACACCTTCTGCAGTTCTAAGTAAATGTCAACATGTTGAACAGGAAATTTGTGGTGCGAGGTATGTCGAAGCGCTCAGAGCTAGATCTGGATTAGTTTTGGAAGAGAATTCAGGGTCTGTGTTTGCAGAGAAGCTGAGGTCCAACTATACCAGCCAGTGCCGAGACAGCCAGTCTAGAACTACAGCTCTGACTTCAAGATCTGTTTTAACTTACGGAATACTTTGCATGTCATCATTCCCAATGGCATTACCAGCTGCAAAGACAAGGTTTAAAATAAAAATGAGAATCCTTTTTTCTTTTCTCTGTTTAATGTGCTAATGTGGCATTAGAAGAAAAGGAAACTTATGAAGGTAAGGAAGAAATACTGCCATTCTGAAGGCCCTTCAATTCAGCATCAACTTGGTGGCTATGAAAAAGAGGCTTTTTGGAAGCTACAGTTATGCTGCTTCCATGCCATTGCCACCTATAATGTTTCATAATGGCTTTAACACAATGCCTCTCCAGGTATAAAGAAGAAAATGGCACAGCTCCAGAGAAAAGAATGCACTGATATTTTTTCAGTAGGAGAAAGAAGGTTAAGCAGAACATTTTAACTCATGTCCCATCCTCCTTTCTTGTTACAATTGAGACTTAGATATTTTATAAACAAAAAAGCGCTATTTACATCAAGGAAAAAACACAGCCTACCTGCTAGATAGCAAATTTAAGCCATATTTCAGAAAAGCAATAACGTGGAAAATGACTTAACGTGTGTGATTCAGTCTGTGTTCTAACATACATATTGGCATTACCGAGGCCACCACTACAGCAGATGTAGTTAGCACAGAGGATCACATTCTTGGCTGCAATACACAGCTTCTAGGTACCTTGTTGCATACTAAACTGTCCAGGCCCAAGAAATATGAGAAGAGACCCTTAGAAACCAACTGAGCAAGAGGTTGCAATACCGAGGAAAGACTTAGGACTTAGGCATCCGAGTGGCTGATGCACCGAAGCTCAGCATCTGCCTCTGGTCTTGCAGTAACAGTCTTCTACTGCACTGTGATATAGCAACAGGATAGCATGGAGAGGAGGTCTCAGTCAGGGCTTACACTGCTGTTCTGCAGACAAGGCACAGGTGAGCCAGGCAAAGTTTCTGGGGTCAGGTAAAGGCAGCAGGTGAGCTGCCTGGCTCAGATATAAATTAATCGTATCTACCCATGTTGAAAGCCCCAGTGGGGATCATTAACAGGAAGGGATACAAATGATGCCCAAGGTTGCACACATGCATTTCTTTCTGAAAGCCTGAGACACCTTTTTCCTCACTGGCATCCCATTGCTACTAAAAGAATAACTTATTCGTTGATGGTTGTGTATCATCTTTCATCATTTCTCTCTCAGTATGATATGGTTCATGCTCTCACTGACTCTTCTTCCCTTTATTCCCCCCATTTCCTCTGTGCTAAATCTTTCCTGCTCTTCTTCATCTGACAAGGGGGACTGCACACACCCAGCAAGCAGTGCCATACCCGTTGGGCCTGCTGTTGCTAAGAGACTAAGCAAAGAGAGGGAGAGAGACCCTGCCCACACAATTTCCCCTACGGATCCCAATATTCCTCCTATTGCTAGAGAGATACCGTTGATGCAACCTGGGTATCAACACATCCACAGGGTTGTTGTGGGATGTTTTCTGCCCCTGACCAGCACTATCGAGGAAGTTCTGAAATACAAAAAGCACTACAATAGACAGCATGTCATTAGGGAATTAGCATTGATAGCAGATGCAAACTACTCTTTTGTGAGACACCACTAAGGCCAGAACAGGTAGGACATCTTGCCACAGACTAGAAGGCACATGTAGACCAAGAGTGAGGTTCACAAAAAAATCCTTGGAAAGCCAAGCTAAGAGTGGGCCATTAGAGGTCCCAGCAACTGGCAGAGTGCTGGACTGGGTGTATTCCTGCTCAACTGCAGGAAGTCCCTCCAAATCTTAATAATTATGTTTTTATTTCAGTGTTCAGAATGCTTACCCTTTCTGTTCAGAAAGCAGGGGAGTTCACTCTGACAATATTTCTGGCAGAAGTCTTTCTCATGCCTATAGAAAGGATAGCAAGCTCCAAATAAGAAATCTATTGACACGGGAAAATATGGGGAAAGTTTTTAAAAATCTCCTGAAGTATTGTCATGTTGCTACGCTGACAGAGTTATCAAATCACTTCTGTCCCTGACAATAGTGACAAACTTTTGCAGAATCACAATAGCTCACAATTGTGAAGCCTGTTTGCTGCCTATATCTTTCAGGCACACAGCCTGCAACTTGCTAGATTTTTAGTTCTCTATTAAATTGGGGTCAGTGATGAATATGTGTGGAGAGAGTTCAGCCATCATACCAGAACCATGCAATATGCGAGTGGGCAACATCATGATACATTTGTACGTGCACAGAAATAGCAAGGTTGGAAAGCTTTCCTGCTGAACAGAAGGCATATGGACAATAGATTATGGAGACAGGGAGAAGACCATCTCACTATCTCAAAAAAGATTAAAGGTTAGGAACAAACCAGGAAAGAGCTCCAGGACTATGAACTCATTTTATAGAGCAAGTGGAGCCTGGGGTACAGTAGCGAACAACTTCAGAAGTACCCCTGAGAATTTTGTTAATTAACAAAAGGGAGCAAAAATATTTGGGACAGGCCAGTCAGAACCTGGAATTTCTGTTCTGTCTTCGCAAGTTTAACTTTCTGTTCATGAGCAAGACAGACAGACATCAAATAGGTCGCCCTAAGAAAGGCACAACTAGATGGCATGCTAGCCATCTAGTCGTGCTTTTGTCAACAAGGCTGAAAAGCCCTACCCACACTTGGATCTCATCTCTTCGCATAAATATCTATATAAAGTGATCAAATCGTCTGTTGACCTTCCCATGAAGGCCTGTTTTCTACTCTTAGATCATTTGAAAGGATTTTAAGGATTAGATCCATCTGTCTTGGAAAGATAAAGGACTGACTCCATTGTGTTTCAGCTGGAATATTACATGGCATCTGTAGCCTACTGCAAAGCTTATAATTGCAAGTACTCCATGTCCTAGAAGGCAATTTGGGATTAAAATCCCAGGCAGACTACCAGAGGCAAGTAGAAACCTGTAACAAGAGACAAAGAAATCAGAATTGCACGGGAAGGTGTTGAGCAAAGCAGCAAGTGGAGACTGACAGAACTATTGCACAAATGCTTCCTCTGACGAAGAAGAATTATAGATAGCTGGAGAACGTGGCATGCTTGAGGGGACAGTTCCTCAGAAGGGTAGAAGGGCAAATTATATACAGAAGAAGCAGACACTAATAAAACAAATTTTCTGCGCGATGTTTATAAGGAATGGGGAATGTGGAGAAGATGCCAAGAACAGCCATACATTTTCTAGGGAAGAAAGCAGAAACTGTCAGAAGTTGAGATCATGCCAAAAATAGTTATAAAATTTTTTAGAATGTCACAAGGCTGACAAAACATCAGGGCCAGATGGGATCTGTCTCAGAAAAAAAAAAAAATCAAGCAATTAACTAAAAAAAAAACCCCAACACAGCAGCGTACAAATCAAAGGAGTGAAGTCCATCATGCTTCACCCTGCCAGTTTCACATAGGCAACTGAGTTAAATAAGCCCTGCCCGGCCTCAGTGAAAGGCCATGCTGAGTGTGCCACAGGAAGGTAAAACTCAGGAGGATCCAGCTTCTCACAGGGAAAAACGTCATGCAGTTACAGCCATTTTAATCCTTTACGTGCAAGGCAGCACGTACCTTTGGGGAACACTGCTGTCCACAGCGTTTTCTGTCGGTAGTTGAGCAAGAGGGATGCGGACACTGTCTCTGGGGCGAGAGCGTTAAAAGACAGCCAGAAAGCCCACAGGAGAAAAGGACCTGGTGGGCTGGAGAGGTGCTAGTGCATATTGAGGTTTACGAGGAATCCAAGAACCAGGAAGAAACCCACAGCTTGACTTCCACAGTGAGGGGGTGGATACAAAACGGAGGTGCTAATTAAGGACACACAAGATCCACTCAGGAAGCTATGACTTCATTAATGATAATGACTAGATGGAGAATCATACTTAACAAATCTGTTGAGCATGGATTTTCCAGTTTAATTGGACATTAGAAATGCTCTTTTAAATGCAGTAAAATCTAATATAGAAGTCTGCTCAACAAGTAAGCACACGGGGCAACGTTTCTCAAGTAACTAGAGTAAGGGTTTCACAAGAGAGAACAGAAACTTCGGATGTGTACTGGTCTTGCAGATAAAGCACTAGGATGCTTAGAGTGAGACCATGGGACTGAATCTCCCAGTCTCTGGTGGCAAGACTGGGCAGTTCCCTACAACCATATCATTAGTAAGTATCTCAGCTGGCTCAGCCAGCATTCCTATAGAGCCCTGGAGAATCATATGCTGGAGTGAGATTTTTGCCAGCTATTCGTGACACAGAGCCCAGTGCATGTTTCCTTAGTGTAGACCCCTGGGCCTCCTTTAGCACAGCAAATAGCTTTGGGATGGAGAGTGCCACTGACAACTACCATCTCTCCGAGAGGAGAGAAAAAAAAAAGAGAGAGTTCAAATTAAATTAGGCAGTTTTATTCAAGGGTGGAAAACTGCAGGCTGCCCTCTCTCCCTCATCCTTTGAAAACCAAAAGCAGCTGTACTGTTTTCTTTCCCTGAGCTCACCATAGTCCTCTATCCAGATTCTAGCTACCTGCTACCCCTCTTTGCCTGGGAAATTCAGAAATATAATAATCTCCACTGTAAACACCCCTTTCAGGGTTTAGAGAATACTTCCTGCCTAGTCCCCATTGCACTTGACTCATCTCTCTGAATTAATGTATCAGGTATACCCTTCCTGTGAGCGAGAATAACTCACAAGGACATCAGCAAATGCAACATTAATTCTATTCTAGATTAAAAGGAATTTAAGCAGGTATTTTTCCTATGCCGAGAAATAATTTAAAGTCGACGGATCTCAGGAAGAAAACAAATGTATCTTAGCAAGCAGTGGTTCAGACTGATAGTGCATTGATAGCACAAGAACTCTTTTACAGTTAGATGAATTGCTGTAACAAATGAGGAACCAGCCTCCCTCCCCACACGTCCTTCCTTGCATCCACTTACAACAGGACATTTGGTCCCTCTGCATGCTGCTAATGTCAGGTCCCATTGCCTAAGAAGCAACTTCTGTCATTATTGCCTTCTTGATTATGACAATCTTCACTCTCACACTCCCAACTCTTGCCAACATTAGTTGGGTGCATTATGCTTCAAGTGAAATTTTGGAATTTCTTCTTTTGCTGAACAAGCTTAAAAATACCATTTTTCTCCTCTTTCAATTCATCATAGCCATGGAACATTGCTACAATTTCTAGCACATCAATATAGTATTTACAAAATGAGCAAGTACAGTCTCAGAAAATTAAGTCCCCTACTTGCTCATAAGAGAAAGACTTGGCAGCATCAGAGAAAGTTTGTATTGCAGTAAGTACTTGACAGTGCAGATAAAACTTCTCCCTCTTGAGCGTAACAAAAGAGCTGCTGAAGCATCTGTGAACAGGCCACTCTCTGGTGACAGGCAGCAAAGGACATCAGTTCTACATAGGTTTTTACACACCAAAGAGAGATTCCCCCATAGCTCACAGGATGACTGCTCACTGAGTCCCATCCTCGCTGGAAAGCTTCAAGTCCACTGGGTTATACCATAATAAAACCCTGAGATCCTTACATTTCGCAGCCCATCAGTGATCTCGAGAAAACGCTCCTCAGGCAAAATCCTTCATCTGTTCACAGCAAGTCTGGTTGAAACTGTTGAACTCCTGGTGAGGATTATCTACCCTTGGAACAGACCAGAGACCTACTGCTGTCCCACAAAGCACTGAACAAAGGCCTTCAACATGGACTAGAGCCCAGGCAGCCATGTTTAAGAGAATATAAAACCTTCTTATACTCCATGCATAAACTCCCCAGCCCAGTGGAAATCCCTGAGCTAACGAGCAGTGCTTACTGCTTACACCTGTCCAGATGTGACCTGTGTCACAGTAGCTGCTGATTTCCATCCAACTGAGCCTACAAAGCTATGGACAACTGTAGCAGGGAAACAAGGACTGAATAGCTCATACTTTTGGACTTCTAAATTATTTTTAAAAATTGGTCCCTCCAGATAAGGGGTAGAACAGTATGAGAAAAGCATGCATTTTCCACTGTTCTTGTGTTGGTAAACAGAGGTTTTCATTCCTCACAGATGTCAAATAGATGGGTACCTTTCTCCAGGATCAAAATTTATGTATGCTGGCAAATCTGCCTCTGTCGGCATCATGATTCAAGCAAATCTCAAGAAAGGGGAGCAGCATATGTTTTTCTATTTCACAGCTTTCTGAAAAGGCTGTCTTACCATACATAACATTTAATCCTGTCTGAACCAACTTTTATTGAGAAATAAAGAGTATTATATAAGTGGCAAGAAATTTGATCCGAGAAGTAATTTCATTTAAGGCAGAGCATGACAGCTTTGCAGTAGTTTACGTGATAGACTGATGTTGTTCTCAAGGCACAGATCATAATTTGACTCCCTCAGACATAATCTGAGAGAAAGCGTCTGTGCATGAAAGGCTCCTGTCTCATCTCACACTTATACTAGAAAACATGTCCAAGAATAATGACTTTGAGAGGATCAATCCAAGTGTACAGAGAAAGGAATCTGGTCTGTCCAAACAGTGCTTTAAGTTGTAACTCAGATACCCTAAACCCACCAAGATCCGCACAGTAATCCATTCCTGCTTACCTTTCAGGATTGCTTAATTTTTCAGGCACCTAAATTTAGAGGTGCTTCACTACACAGACAGGATATTTCCTTATTACATAATTGTAGTTTCCTATTGCTGCTCATTAGTGCTCCTCTATGGAGACTGGCATATGTCTCCCACCCGCAGCTTTGCTGTGGTTTATTTTTAGGCTTCTGAACTCTGCCTAGGTCCCTCAGAGAAGCCATGATCAGAGCATGACAAATTTCATCTTACATGGTGGTAACAGCATTCAGCTTTTAAATAATAGTCTCTGGCAGAATACACTCACCCAGGAAATCGAACACACAGATACTTGGTTCTACTTCGCGTGAAATACACTAAAGCATTAAATGTTTGTCCTCCAAAAAGGGAGAGACAGAAAGGATGCCAAACAGATGAAGATACCTAATATTTCCTATTGGTTCCTCCCAGTCTTAACCAGAGAAACAGATAATCGAGCAGACTTGATCGTTCCGGGAAGATCTGAGGATCTGCCTCTCCACTGACTGCAGTAGGGAACTTACACAGTTATGTTAGTTAAACTGGATTGTTTTGGGTGAAGCACCTTAAATGTGATGGACCGGACTTGTGGCAGTTCTGGACTGCTGTAGATGGACCAGAATACGGCAAAAGAAATGACAAAATTGCGTCTGTCTGTTCTGTGTCCTCCTTCTGCAAACTATCACACTGCAAAGAGGATAAAAGTTTTTGAAGGGGAGAAGGAGCAGGGTCTCACCTTGGCAGACAGCAAGAACCTGGCAGTGTTTGAGTAAGGCTGGTCCTGAAAGCTATGAGACAAGGCAGAAAGAAAAAAAAAAAAAATGGATCATCATGTGGAGACATTGGGAGTGGCTGGCCAAGGAGACTGTGACCAGTGGGAAAGAGGAGAAAAAAGGAGACTGTATTTGTGAGGTTTAGGAACGGGCCTGGAAAACACAAACAGTTTAAAACGGCAAGGCTTGGGCACTTCCAAGCACACTAACCAATCTACTGAACCATGGCATAAGAGGACTGAATAATGCAGGATACTAAATGTCACAAGAGTTAAATCCTAGAAACTTTGTCCTGCCCACACATACAAAAAGTGCCTGGAAGCATCATATAATGCCTGTGATCAATAATTAGTTCATGCTGGAGAGGAGAAGACTGCTTAAACCAAAGAACATGATGGAAGTGCACAGGAATGCTAGATGAATAACAAAGTGGTCTATGCTATGCTGCAAGGTACAAAGTCTCACAGAGAAAGGGGCCGTTAAAGGGGGAAATTAGTTTACATTAAGAGAAAGAAGAAAAAGGAACTTAACAGTTAAAGAGTATCTCCATAATCTCAAATGGGGATAGAGATATTCAAGACTGTTAAAAAATAATCAGCGGCAAAGCAAATGGCCAGTGCCACAAGATCGCTGCATGTGACACTGGCAGCTGCTGGTGAAATAGTAGAAATCTATATCCTTCCTGATGTTTTCTGTAAGTACATTTGTTTCAATGACAGAAAAGAAATGAGAAAAAAATACAGATCGTATCAAATTAGTAGAGCAAGGACCAAACCAAGGGACTCTTTCTTCCCTACAGATTTTGGGGGATGTTTGGAGGTGAATTAAAATCTGCCTCTAAATTTTGTCATTCAGGTCCATTCCCACCAAAAGACTTCATGATAGGGAAGAAGAAAAGAAAGACGAAGGCAAAGAACATTATTTCAGTGGCAGAGAATTATCAACAGGATACAATTCAGAGCGAAGAACTTTGATTTGACAAGCAGTTGGCGTTGGTGGACAAGTAGGGTAGAAATTGATTCTAGTCAGGTTGCTTTGTTTATCTTACATGATGCCGCTGCCTGACACTATTGCAAGTTCCACTGCAGATTAATATCTTTGTTAACCTGTAACAGTCACAGGTAAATTCTAGAATGAATCTCCGATCCTTTAGAGATGGTGCTAGAAGTGCTGCCAAGTCATTTAGACAGATGCAGACTGACAACAAGCCTAAGCCACACTAGTCTAAGATAGCAACAAGCAACTGAACTGGAGACAGACCCAAACCTAAAAGCTGGGATGCAATCACCAAGGTATTGAGCTCCACATTTCCATTCATATCTCACATTTCTCAGAAAACCTGGAATGTGGGAAGACTGAGACTAGAGAATTTGAAGTACAAACCCTGAGCTACCTGCTCCAGCTTAAGGTCACCTCTCTTCTCCAAGACAACTGACATTTAACTTGCTGCTAAAAGGCATTTCCATAACAAGACAGCCTGGCTTACGTGGGAGAAGTCCTCGTGGCTGGCACCAGACTTCAAAAGTGAAGAACAGAGAAGAACCATGTACCTTTCAGTATCATTGCATATTTAACGGATGCTGGTTTTTTTGGGCTCCTTACACAGGGAGTTGCAGCCATTGTGACTGGGGTATCCGCTCTACTTCCAGGGCAAGCATGCATGACTCAGAACTGGGGGGCGAGTGGGATGGACAGACCATAACCAGTTTGTGCTTGCAGAATTGCTCTGGGCCACCCCAATATGTCTACTGTGTTTCTCTAGTGCCTGTCCTCTTTCCTCACCTATCTTGTCATTGCTATGATAGGGACAGATCTTCCCCAACTCTCTCTTCCCAGCTTCTGTATTGGGAAGATTTATTTACTGCATATTTTCTCTCTCTTAGCTATACAGCTTACATTGGGTGAGGTTAGGGGATGTTACAGAGCCTGGCACAGACACACGGGGTTGATGAATAACAGTCCAAAGCTGTTTAGAGGAAGAACAACTGCATGAACACTATGAGCTGAGAAGGAAGGAAAACAGTGACATGCATTAAAACATGAGGACTGTCAGTGATGAGATCCTCACACTTCCTAGAAATGACTGCAGTTGGTTGTGCACAGGCTGTGAAGATGAAGGGATGCTTTAAATGATGCCTGGAAAGGAACACAGGAGCCACAGGAACAGATTTGTGCTGGAGTCCAAAGCATTTCTTGGTGATCTTGGTAGCATCACGTAGTCTCAAGACATAGCAGGACACAGCTGCAAATGCCACCATTAAAAGTCTTAGGCTAATAGAAATTTATGGAAAGAATAAGAGTTCCTGTTATTTTGACAAACTCATGTAACAGGAGATGAATTAATAAATATGAGGCTACTATTGCTCCCACTGGAATCAGTGCAGGATTTCCACCAGACTGGGCACAAAGAATCCACTTCAGCATTTTTCTTTATGTCCCTCTGAAGCCTGTCACAAAATTAGTCCGGAGTCTTGCGTGTTGCAGGATATACCCATGTACTACGCCAGCAATAAGCGTAGCCTAGGAAGAGGCCACTGAGTCGAACCCTCATGTGACTGACTAACTGACATCTGTCAGACAGAAACAATTTATGAGGTCTCAGTGCCATGACAGTCCTGTCAGGACAGAGTCTGCATGGGCCACAAGTGGTACTTAATGAATAAACCGTTCCTCTGCACAGGTACATTTGTCTCAGCGAAGAAACAGGGCTCCCCAGCCTCAGTTTCAGCTGCTACAATGGATTTGTTAACAACACTGTCACATCTCTGATCCAATAACTCTAATCTCCTGCACATGAATTGAATTAATTGATCTTTTCTGTTAGGAGAAAGCTGAGCTCCTTGAACCAAACTCTCCTTTCAGGATGGATCTCCTGAGGATCCATCACAATACATGGATCAATGCTGGCTTTACAGCGGTGTACTGGAGTGCAGACTGCAGGGCTCCTCCTGCCCCCAGGGGATTGTTGGTGAGCAGTAGCTCTGCTCGGCTCCTTACTGTCTTTGTTAATAACACTTCTAATCTGACTTGTGTTTGGGTCTATTTTTGTGTCTCTCAACGTGCTTGTACGATACTTAAGACGACTGCTTTGGAAAGGATCCAAGCTTAGGAGTGGGGTGTATTTCAAAGAAATGGACCCCTGGTCACTGTAGGTATGTCGTTGGCATGCCATTTGCAAGTTTTCTAGCTTTCTAAAGTCAGAGGCAAACTGAGATGTGCCCAGTCCTCAGAACACCGTAACAGAGAAGCACCATCCTTTCATTTCGCAGGATCTCTAATTCTCCACTGACTGCATAAGAACAACTTAAATACTAGTACTAGCAGGGAAAGAAGAAAAAGTTATTCTACAACAGCAGGGCAAACTCCTACAACCAGCTGATCTTGAAGTTCCCTTTGTCCTGACAGCACTTCCCTTACCCTTTTGTGTGTAACTAAAAATGCCCATACCTGCAAAGTGTTTGAAATACAGCTTGCTTAGCCCCTGTGGAAACCCAGCAAAGGGAAAATGTCCCATTATAAGATCTCCTATCACAGCTCCTTGAAAGTCAGCTAGTGACAATAACATCAATGCCCTCTGCTTGTAGCTAAGAGATTAGCCTCCTCCGACTGGGAATTTGGTGGCCATGAGCCGCATGTTGAACTTCTCCATGCCTGACCCATAGAAATATCTCAGGACACTGCGCAAAGCTCCAGCATATACTTCCCACAGCAACGTCCACATGTAGTGTAACTAACCGCAAAGGCTTCGCAATAAGACCACCAGCTTCTGTCAACTGGAAGGTCCAGCTTAAGTCTTGACAGCACTGAGACAAGGCTATTTCACAAACAGGTTCTCTGTTCATGCTTGTTATCAAGGACCTGGCAGCTATAGGTACGCTTTTCAAGACTAGAGGAAGTCAGAGGCCAGACTTCTGTGGTTTTAAGAGATACAACAGTGTGGAAGGCCCACTCATCTGCAGGAGGTCCTACACCCTTGTTGCCACCCCAGCCAGCTGCAATGCCTACTCTTTCACCAGACATCCAGGAGATTAAGTTATCTCAACTTCTTAAGACTACCAAGTTTCCGCCCTTTAGGCACAGCTGCAACGCTTGTCTTTTGTCTTACCATGCTTGCCTCCTGCAGCACTATTAGAGAGAGGATTCTGGAAAAGGCTTGGGGAGGATGTGTCCCCAGTCCTGAGCATCAATATACTGGTGCTACAGTGGTGTGCCAGAGAAGTTCTGCAGCCTGAAATGCCACTTTGAATTCAGGTTTGTTTTGTTTTTAAACATTATTTGTCTGCAGTTGAGACAAAAAAACAGTATGTGAACTGTTTTCATGCTGAGAAGTGAAATGAGTATTTCAAAGATCAAATCTGCTCTTAATACTCACAAATATTACTGCTTTTTATAAATGGAAACCTTGTTTTCCTCAAAGAAAATTCAGCCTTGGGTCACATACTTTTACGTAGGTCCCAGCATACTTTTTCATTATTGACTCTATTCCCTCACTTAAGCTCTCCAGCGCATAGAATCTTGTCTCCTGAGTAATGCTAAAGCATGCAGCACAGTACGAGATGCTTTGCATGGTTATCACGCACCACTTGAGAAGCGGAACAATCACAGCAGAGTAACGTTGCCACCAATCCACTTGTTTAGAGAAGCTTGGAAATGTCACAACTTGTTACACGATGGTATCTTTAATACACTCTGAGTCAGTCATAACTTTTGCCTTAGGCGCCTGAGAACTTCCACAAACACTGGCAGCGCAGAATTAATGATGCAGTTCCGTCTAGAAGTGGCTGCATTTTAATAGCGGGTAGAGTAAGCCTTGCATATTGCCAACTAATCTTAAAGTAGTAAATGAATTAACTCACATTTGTCAAATGCTTTGAGATCTTCCAAGGAAATGTTCCATAAAAGCACAACCTGTTATTAAGTATTTCTGACAAAATTAATATTTTAATTCATCTTAGTCTTTGATTTTCTATTTGGGCTATTCTCACAACGGCCTTTTGCCTGCTTTTAGCGTAGGTGATGTGGACTCACCCACACACCGTTTCCAGAACCTTTATCAGTTCATCATCTGGGTGAGTCTATAGAGAATTGTATCACAGCAAGTTATTGATAATGTTCCAGCTGTGGATTCTGCTTTGTACAGGCTCCAATTAGCCAATATTCATACCATAAAGATTTCTTACCTGAGTGTAGTTTGATCAACCTGCAGAGAAAGACAGAATTCATGTCAGTTACATCAGATCTTTCCAAGGGAAAGGTGCAGTCCTCCACTAGCCTTGTGTCTAAGGGATATAATAGGCTGTCATGAACTATTTTGATAGAAACAAATGTCACCATAAAAAAAGAATAGCCAAGGCAGGTTGGCTAATATGCTCCAGAAACATGTCTAAACTGTGTGTTTAATCAAAAGTAAGTCAGAAGATTTTCTGGATGAAAGGCTCTTGGAAGATAAGCAAAGAAAACCTGTTGTTAAAGCAATTTTACATGGGATGTCTATGTTTTCATGGTTCACAAGCCAGCTATTAGAAAAATTTAAAATACACGATCTAGGAACAGGATTCTGCATGTGTCATTTAGTTTACCTAACTCTTTCATTGTACTAATTTGTACTGAAGTCGATTAAACTGTTGAATCATGTATTTGCCAGGTGGCATTCCAGTGGCATATAAAAAGTACTTCAAGACTTTGTGTTGGGGTCTGAATTCCTAACAGGAATTCCTCCACAAAAATACACTTCAAAATGCACAATAAGACACAGGCTACTCTCTCTCTCTCTTATGCAAAAACCCCGTATGGGTGTCACACTTACATTTTATATCAGGATTAATGCCTTTAATATTTTGCCTGTTTTCTCTGCCGAACCCTACCTGCAATGAGCAGCCTCGTCATCATTTTTAGGCAGACACCTTCAAGTTCTATTACCATTTCATCCATTAAACCGTGTACTGAACAATAATTATCAGCCTTACAAAAGGGTGGTACTGATGCGAATTAAGATGCATTTTCACACTGTCCCAAACCGCGATTAGCTTTTTAGGGGTGTATTTTTATTTTCTTTCCAGTTCCCGTGGCTCTCCTCCCTTTTCCTCCCTCACAGCAGGGCTTTTCAAACAGTAGACGAGTGCGGGTTTAACTTACACCTCTTCTTACCCCTTCAGAGCGCAGCTATTTTTAAAACCGCGCAGGGGATTATTTTTCAACGCTTTCTCGTATCGAAGCGGCTTTTCCCCCTTCCCAAAGGTTAAACCGAGGAGCTCCTCGCCCTCTCTCCTCACTTCCCGGGCGGGTCTGGGTGAGCCACAGCCCGGCGAGGGGTCCGCGCCTCACCGGGGAAGCGCTGCGGGGGGCAGCCCGCGCACGGCTCGCCCAGACGGCTTTTCCCCGCCGCTTACCGCCGTCGCCCCGCCGATTTCGGACGAGCTGGCCACGTTCGGTGTCGGCACACGGGCCGGCGGGCCCGGGGCGAGGAGGGGGCTGCGTGAGGGGCCGGGCAGGCAGGCGGCCCTCACGGAAAGGGCGCGAGGCGGGGGTGCCGCGCGGCCGTTGGCTCAAACCGCCTCAGGCGCGCGTCTAACCGACGGCGGGGAGGCCCGACCCGGGTGGCCGGGAGCCTGAGGAAGGCGGGGGGGGGGCGGCGGGAGCGGCGCCGGCGGGGGCTGACCGCCGCGCGGCCGACGGGGCGGGAACGGCGGCGGGACCCCGCGAGGGGCGGGGGAGGGGAGGGCCACTCAGGCGCCCGCGCGCAGGCGGGGCCGCGCGGCGGCAGCGGCGGGAGCGCGCGCGGCGGCAGCAGGGAGCCCGCCGGGGCACCGCTACCCTCAGCCGCGCCGCGCCGGCCATGGATCCCTTCCCCAAAGACGGCGAGAGCGCGGCGGCCGGGGAGCCGAGCCGGGGCGCTGCCCCCTCCAGCGGGGTGGTGGTGCAGGTCCGGGAGAAGAAGGGCCCCCTGCGCGCCGCCATCCCCTACATGCCGTTCCCCGTGGCTGTCATCTGCCTCTTCCTCAACACCTTCGTGCCGGGGCTGGGTAAGGAGCTCCAGAGCCCCGGGGGCGGCGGCCGCCGCGCAGCCGGGACGGGGGTTCCACGCGCGGGGTTGCGGGGCGAGCGTCCGCCGGCGGCGGGGCGCGCTCTCCCCAACCTGCCGCTGCTTCACCCGGGGCGGGATGCTTCTGTGCGGGGCCGCCGGACCGCGCCGCAACTTTCCCCGACGGCGCCGCGGGGAGGGAGGGAGGGAACGAGCCTCCCCGCCCCGGCGGGAAGTCCTGCGGCGGGAGCGGTCGCCGCCCGCGGGGGTCCCCGGGGGAGCGGCCGCGCTCCGTCGAGGAGGCGCGGGCGGTGCGGGCTCCGCCGCGGCCATCGTGCTGCTTCGGGGAGGCAGCGAGGGGCGCGCCGCGGTGAGCGGCTTTCCTCGGACGGCGGGCAGGGACCCGCGCCCGCGGCGAGGGGCGCCCGCCCGCCCCCCGCTGCGCGCCCGGCGGGGCTGCGCTGTGCGCCTCAGCGAGGCGGCGGCCGCTCTCCGGCCCCGGGGGCTGAGCCTCCCCGCGCTTTCCGGCCCTGCCCTTCTCTCCGGGCGGGGCACGGCCCGACGCTGGGAGTCCTGGGGGTTCGGGGAAGGGCTTCAGCTGTTAGGGCTGCCGGTCTGCTGACTAAAATGAGGGTTCGCAAGGCGCGGGGTGACCGCATCGCGCACCAGCGGAGGCGAGCGTTCAGAGCCCCTCATCCCCGCTTTCCTGAGGAGACCCCTGGAAAACGCTGGTCCTGGACCGCTACTCTAAGGAAGCGATGTCCAGAGAAACTGGGGGGATTCACTGTTTCTGGATGCGAAGTCCCTAGTGAGTGACTCGGGTAACGCATCCCTAAGCTGTGGCTGCAATCCCTTCTGTATTGCCCTTTTCTCCTTTTTAATTAGCAAATGCTTGCTTATGGCAACTGGAGTCTAGAGTTTGAATACTAGAAAGGCACCTGGAACTCAAGCCTCAAGTATATTCTAGCTGCAAGCGAAACAATCACATTTTAAAAAAGAACCCCAAACAAAACAAAACCCATTAGTCCATACCTTGAGTCTCTCATAGCCTGTTCCTGGCCACCCCTTCTGCTACTATGGCCACTGCAGAAGCCTTCCTTGGGGTATGGGACTATCCCCCAGCTTGCCCTGCTTTTAAAGAGCTGCTGCCCTGCCCTTAACTGCTTCATGTGTTTCAGGTGGCTTAATTCTTTAATGAATCTGAGATTCTTAAAGTTCTTCTGATTAAAGTATTACCAAAGTCCGAGTGGTATACTGTTTGCAACATGTACCAGCCATTGCTATGCCAGCGTGTTTGCTCCGAGCCTACGGACATATTCCTGAGTAAAACTTCCACCTTTTGAAATAACTCAGAATTTTCCTGTGGAAAGAATGGCATTGCTATACGCGCTTCCAGATGTAATGCTGCATGCTCAGGTGTGTTGTTTCCACAGCCCTTGTGTGCAGCCACCTGCAGAACCTGGAGTGATGAATCAAACAGAAACTCTCCCGTTGAGTGCTTTCATGGGGTTTTAGGTTATTGTTATTTAGCACTTAATTTCCCACCGTCTTCAGAGAGAGGTGTTCAAAGCCAGAGCTTTCAAAGTGAACGTAGTTTTCCGTTGGCGTTGAAGATGCTATATCTTCGCTGTAGATGTACAAGAAAAAAACTGTCTTACCATGCCCTTTTCCTCATTTGCATGATGTTATACTTCATACTGTGCTGCTTTTCACAGCACACTAGAAAACCCTCAGTGTTCTTCCTTCATCCTAGGAGGGTAAATCCCCATAAGCCGTCCTCATGCCGGAATTGGCTTGGGGTGTGGTTATCTGCCCGGAGCTCTTCTCCGGCTGCTTGCTGCTGCGGTGCTGCTGGAAGTAGCCAGCGTTGTGCCTTCCCTCACACGGAAGGCATCGGTAAAGAATGACAGCAGATAGTGCTTCCTTTCTAAAGGCAGTGTATAGGGTTCCCAGTCCATGCTGGCTTGAAAGCTTGAGAGTTGAATCTGGACTTTGCAGCCATGTTGGTTATCACTGACTGGCTGGACCAGCCCAAAATGGTTTTAATTCTATTTTTGTTTTTTAACAGGCAGAGATTTTTTTTTTTAAACTTGTTTTCCATTTGATGCGCTGATTTCAGCGGTACTTTCTGTCTGTGTATACCACTGTTCCTCCTGATCTTCTGTTGCAGAAGCAGCAAAACAAATTACAAATTAAAAGAAATCCTTCTATATAATGTTCTCACAGACTGGCAAAAAGCACTGGTTTGGAGATGCATCCCACACTGTATGCAAAGCGTAGCACTTAGTCCATACATAAATGAACCATTCTCTTAATGAAGCTGCTAATATCCTATGCATTTTGATAGAAAATTTACTCCGAGATAATATACCCAACTATTTACAATCTCAGGCATATCCTGTCGTATATCACATAGCCCACACATAAGGGGAAACAGGAGGAACATAAATCTACTGGCAGGAAGAGTCAGGGTAAAAAGAGATCTCGTGTCGTCACGCTTCAGCCATCTCGATGAACTGAGCAACACTTGTAAAATAAATAATATTTGCAGTGGTGTGAGGTATTCACGTCTAGGATGTGAGCCTGTTCCCAGTGAAGTAAATGGCAAAATTCCCAGCAATTCCTGTAGTCCAGATTTGTAACATGTTAAAATGATGTTTCACAGGCTTGCTGTGTATTTTGCCTGCTTAGGTGGAGAGTATGACTGTGTTTAGGTGGTAATGGAAGTTCTCTAGTTTTCAGTCCCTGAACTCATTCCTCATCTGTTTTACACGTAATTGTCATTCATGTTTTACACGTAATTGTCATTCATGTGTAGACTCTGCAGTGCAATTGCAATAAAGGGTCAGAAGCCACCGGAATAAGCAAGAAAATTGGCAACACCGGATAAACCAAGTGTCCCACTGCTTGGAGACCGGTGCATTTGAGGTGTTCATTAGTGCCCGGTGCCTCAAACTGGTGATAGCCAAATAGAACTGGCGCTCTGATGCAGGCTGCCAAATATTCAGTCTCTCAGCATCTGAAAGCCTCTATGTTTTTTAGCTAAATTACCTTTCCGATGTTATGGAAGTCATCTGTGAGGGTGAAATCTGAGAATTTTATTTTTCCTTTATGCTATTTATGTTTTGCAGTAGTACTCTATTTGGACAGGAGAAGTAACGCTTTCTCTTTGTTTATAGTCAGTTTATTTTTTTCATTTGGTTAATTTTCAGGGTTTTATGTAGTAATCCAGAACTGCAGGTTTTAAGATGCATTGTAAACTGGGTTTTAATTACTTTTTGCATACATGTTACAAAAGAGTCATAGGAAATTTTTCACACCCAGGGGATACGATAACTTTTGCCTTGCCAAAACTTAAAATTCAGACCAAATACGACCTAAAAAAGCTTGATTAGCCCACCTACTTGTAATCTGTTTTGCGGAACAGCCTCGAAATTACGCACTGCTTCCATTCACTGTGATAGACCCAACCACTTGGAGGCATCCTTGATCAGAATTTTCCGTGGTCCGAAGGCGTCTTCCTCACCTACATCTGATAGGGCTGCAGGGCTGAGCTGTAACGAAGGTGTCCCTAGCTCAGGTTCACAAAAGGAGCGGACAGTATGAAAGGGAGAAGAGGGAGCTGGTGTTCTCAGCGAGTGCTGTAGCAAAAGCCATCATGCCGTTGGCTACCAGCGTTCCAGCTCTGCCACGGGCACCCTGCGCCACAGACCCTGTAACCTCTAGGTTGGCTTATGGCTTCTGGAGCAGGCTCTGAGGCCTCGGGGCCAAATCACACCGTGATGAGCTCTGGGGAATGGAAGATGATGACACCAGCAGAGATAAATGGTGGTGTATCCTCTCTGTTTCAGTTTCCGCAGGATTGAGCAGTGTGCACCTCCAGTCGGTACGTGCTGCAGATGGCAATTGAGAGAAGGGGCTGGCCATGCCCTTTAGCTGGCAGACTGTGTTCTCTTGGAGCTGCCGTGTGCCAGTCAGCGTGGGAGAAGATCTGGCTCCCTGTCATTCCCTGAGCTGATAGATACATGGGAATCTTGCCCTCCTTCCCACCCGTTTTTCCTTCCCTTGACATCACGTGTGTGGGAGGGGGGAAAACGAAGGGGGAGAACTTGAGGGAAATGTGAGAAGTGAGTGGAATTATCTGAAAGTATGAGGTATTCTCCCAAGATTAATCCCTCCTGTCAGGAAGGGGGTGGACTTTTGGATCACAGCCTGAATTATACATGTATACTATTTTTATGCAGGGAGTAATTGAAATACGTAGCATAAAATTATGTTAGTGCAAGATAGGAGAGCAGCCACCCTTAAGCCATGAAATAGCCGCTGGAGGAGATCATGAGTGACAGCCTCTCACAGACAGAGAAAGAAGGGATGATTCCCAGCTCGCTGAACTTTTTTCTTCCGCGGTGTACAGCTCTCCTGTCCCTGGGTGTGTCAGCTCCGTATCACGAGTCTTCTGCCATCTGTTTATTCTGCTTCAGTCTTGATAGAGTTCAAGGGCCAGACCTTCAGCAACGTAAATACGGCTTTAATGCTCGGTTTCTAGAAGCCAAGCATCTGCAGAGGGCTGTCATTAGAAGCTACGGCTCTCTTCAGCAGAATGAGCTCTCCAGAGAGCTAAGTAGAAGTACAGAACACACCACTCAGGAAAGTTGCAGGGATGAGATCTGCATAAAATTATCAATACCCATTTTATTTTTGTTGTTGGAATGGTAAATAGATGCTTCAAGCAAAACATCCATTGCCTTCATTATTGAAACAATGGATGAAGCAAAGGAAAAAACACATTTCTTATGTACAGTAGGACAAATATTGCAGAAAAGAAATTGGGGCTTTCAAACATCTGTGCATTAAAATCTCAAACTTGCTTTGGCATTTATGATCCTTTTTAATATTTTTTTTTTCCCCTATGGACATGCAAATCAATGAATCTGGGTGATTTACAAGCTCATTTGTGGAAAACAAAGGTTTTTTGAAGTGTTTGTGTGAATTTGTGTTTGTGAACTTTACTGCTGGAATTCTTTAGCTAACATTGCTTTTCAGCCTGTGATGTAGAGACCACTAGTGGTCTGCAGAAACAAGGTATTTGTTCATGACAGCATAATTTAAACAAAGCAAACCTATTGTCAGTACACTTCACTCTGTTGGGTTTTGTATTTTCCACTGAAAAGATCAAGAAGTTCTTTATGGTAATTTCTTCATCTGCTTGTGCAAGGCGGGAATGGGGACATGTGATAGAGTGTGTGTGTCCAGGTTACTGCTCTGTTGCTGGTAGCAGTGGTATCAGCTGTGCTGTAGATATTCCTCACGGTAAGGTAAAGCTGGGCACAAGAACAACTGAATCTGCAGGTTTCTACTCCTGCAGGTCCTGGTCTTGTCAGTATGGAGAAGGCCATTGATTTCCTCTTTTTTTAAAAAAAAAACCACAACAAAACAGATTTAAGTGAGAAATAGAAGTGTCTTATATAACTAACTTGGCTGATCATATTGAACAGTCACTCAACGATCTTGCCAGCACAGGGTAGTCTGGAATATTTTTGTGCCATGAGGTGTCTGGACCATCTAGAATGACAAACAAGCTTGGAAAACTCGAAACTGATTCGCAGGTAATTTGTGATCAGAATAAATGCCGAATTATTTCAAGTTTATAGCTCCTCCGTTGAGACAACTCCAGCCTATGTATCCAATCAGTAAAAAACCAACAGATTTTTCTCTGCTGAGGGATCTGGCATGGCCCCATAGTTTTAATCCAGTGTCCAATGGCACGCCCCGCTGTATTTTAGGAAGAAAGCTGCTTTCTGCTTTGAGGCTGTATTTCATTAGCCCATACTTGCTTGAATACTTAATGTATTCTTCTTTTTCCTCCCTTTCCCGTGTTTTACACTGGAACCCTTTCTTGAGTTTATCCGCTTAGCCGTAATGGTCCCGTATGTACATGCCTTCTTCCTCATCATCCTCCCATGGCCCTCGCTTTACCAATGTATGGGCATACACAGCAAAAGCACAGCAACGCCTTGTTCTTGACTACAGTCTCTCTTCACAATCCAAATATTTAGTACTGTTTATGTCCTTTGGTCAGTTTTTGCTCTTCCTCCTTGTAGTTGGTAAAAGTCATCTGTTGAGCTCTACTTGCATTTATAATGACTTCTTGGTTCCTTTCACTGTCAAGCTGTGCACTAACCTAGTGCTGCTGCTTTTGAATTGCTGTTGGTGCCAGACCAACTTAAATGCAAACAAGTTTCTCTCCCCTCTCTCATGCCTTCTGTTTCCATCAAAATAGAAGACAAAAGAAATGGCCAGTGATGTTTTTGTTCACTGCTGTCATTGAAGCAGTTCTAGGGAGGTGTACCTTACTTAACAAACATCTAAGGAGACGGGGTTTGCTCAGCATCTTGCAGTCTTGTTCGTCATTTAATGCAATTTGGACAGATGTACTTGAAGATTAAGAATGAAGGTGGGAGCAGACAGCAGAGAAGAGCTGTTAAATGGCCAAGTAAACCAACTGAATTTTAAGGAGTCTGGAAAACTGTTCCAGACGAAGGGTGTGACGTGGAGAGAAATAAAGGATCAAGCCCAGAAGGAGAAAAGTACATTCGCAGAGATTTGGTGAGAAGGCCAAAGAACTGGAACTTCTTGCAGCAAGAGAGGAAAGGAGTGAAAGGATTTGAGGACGGAAGTAACTCGGATGGGGAGAGTGCTTCTGCCAGGTGAATTTTGGCTAGTCTGGATTGCAGGATGGAGGTGAATTGTTCTCCTGCTCTGAATCAGTGGGCGTCAGAGAGATCTACAAACTCTGATAAAGCACCATTGCCTGCAGCAGTTCACTGCCATTTTATCTCTGTTCCACCATGAAAAGAGCATTGAGAGTTTGTGGAGCTGTTCAGGATAGTCAGGGGAGGAGTGGGAAGCAGAAACCAGGTTCCTCAGCCTCTTTCTTACCCATCAGATTGTGTGCAGCACCCTGAACACACACCCGTAGGTGGCAGCAGCTGGCGTAAATCAGAAAGGTGAATTTTAGAATCTGTGTACAATTTTGAATTTTGTGGAAAAACAAGGGATTGGATGGAAAAGGGATTCTAAAATAGTCCCTAAGTTTATAAAAGCACCTGGAGTTTGCAGTGGATTTATGAAAACTTTTACTCAGAAGTAACCTGGAAAGGAGAAAAGGAAAAGAACTTTCTTCTTTCCTTATTTTCTATGAGATACAAAGTCAATCTGACATAAAACATTCATTCTTCTGTCTTTGGACTTGTCTTCATTTAAGAGCTTTACAACTTTAAAGTTACACAGTTGCAGCACTACAGTGGATGTGCAGGGACTTTGTTGTAGTACTGTGCAAAGGTGCTGGTCAATAAAGATGGAACAGAACAGACTATTTCAGTTGGAAGGGGCCTACGACGATCATCTAGTCCAACTGCCTGACCAATTCAGGGCTGACCAAAAGTTAAAGCACGTTATTAAGGGCATTGTCCAAATGCCTCTTCAACACTGACAGGCTTAGGGCATCGACCACCTCTCTGGGAAGCCTGTTCCAGTGTTTGACCACCCTCTCGGTAAAGAAATGTTTCCTAATATCCAGTCTGAACTTCTCCTGGCGCAGCTTTGAACCATTCCCACACATCCTATCACTGGATACCAGGGACAAGAGATCAGCACCTCCCTCTCCACTTCCCCTTCTCAGGAAGCTGTAGAGAGCAATGAGGTTGCTCCTCAGCCTCCTTTTCTCCAAACTAGACAAACCCAGGGTCCTCAGCCACTCCTTATAGGACATGCCTTCCAGCCCATATCTGGAAGAAGGTAAACCAGTTTAGAGTGTTGCACCTATGCCCAGTAGTTGGGATTTTGCTAGTATAAAGGTTCTGACATCTGGCAAACCTTACTGGCAATTAAAAACATTATCTGTGCCTTAGACAACTTCTGCAGGGAGTTACTGCTCCAGCAGCATGGGAAACAGAAGGGAATGCCCATCTCTGCTGCAGCTACTCCAGTTCACAGTCCAACATCTTACTTGAAACTGCAGTTAGAGCTCATCTGCCTTCCAGATGCCGGTCTGTGAACTGGAGCAGTTGCGGTGTGGTGCACACCTAAGGGAGCTGGCCTGGCAGCAGTATCCCTTAGCAGAGAGCTGGAGTTGGCATCTCACAGCAACCTTAGACACCACTGAACACAAGTCAGACCCAGGACATGACATCAGCACGGGCCCAGCCTCCCGTGAGAAAGAAAAGCTTGTGTTGACTGAGCTGGCTTTAGGGATTCCAGGAATGTGAAAGCTGGGTTTCCCTGGTTCTGCTGAAGATCGGGAGCTTTTTCATTAAGCGAAGGAGTTAATCCCTCTTCCCAGGGTTTTTGAGCGTTTATGTTAACTAGGAGCCCCAAAATGAAAATATTGTTAGAGCTTGAGAAAAATCCCATGCCCTTCTACCTAGTTATATTTCACTTGTTGAATTCTGATAAGTTTCCTAGGTTTCATTGTCCATAGAATCAAGGAAAAAATAAGTAGACAGAACTTGACTATTTGATTTTAAATACTCATTTCCACAGATTGTTTTCTCTTCATCTTACCACTTAGAAGCTGCTCTCACCCTCCTTCCTCCAGCAATGTAGTCCTTGTTATAAAGGCAGTTCAAAGCTCAGTTTTTCCATTCCAAGGGAGTTAGAGACCAAACAATTTCTCTCTAACTACTTGACAGCCCCTCAGAAGGCCTAGCAATGCAATCCTGGCTTTCACAATATTTGGTGTTTCCTTAGAACCCTGTCCCCTGAGGCTCTTGATTAGATGAGAATCTCTGCTTTCAAGAAAAGAAAAAAAAATGTAACTCTTATGGCTTTGGAGCAGGATTTGAAGATATGATCCTGTCTCAAAAAAAAAAAAGGGGGGGGGGACTGGGGTGGGGGAGAAAGAATGAATTACATTTTTTTAAAATCTCAGTTTTGGAGAACCTGATTTATGATTTTTCAGTACTGAAGGATGGCAATGTTATACTGAGCTTTTAAATTAAAAAAGTAGATACATTGCTAACTAATTCACAACTCTGCCAGACTAGACAAAACCATGGACGCAGATGTCTCTGAGCATATCATCATGAAATATCCAGACTAGTAAATATGAATGAGATGGTTGATGAAAGCTGATTGGTAATACACTGACTTAAATTAAAAGTTCCAGTATAAGCATACCCAAAGGATATGCCCAGAGTGGATCGTGGTCAAATCTTGCTAGAAGGCAGAATGAATACGATCAATAGAGGAACTCTTGGAAACATAATCACGTTCACTGCAGTGGTTCGACCTGTACTGCATTTCTGACTTCAGTACTAACGCTTACACAAAGAACTGTGCAGGGGACTAAGGCTGCCATCTTTGGCAATATGAATTTAAGCGTATCACAGATAATTACCCGGCATCTCACCAGCTTGTCATTTATGTAGCCTGAGCTCTCAGCTTGCCACAAACATTGATGAATATCCACACAAAACTTACAAATGGTCTGAGATTGTGGATAACAATTTTATTTCAGTTATAGCACAAGCAAGACTGTAAAGAACATAAAGGCTAAATGGTCAAATTAATCTTGAGATTGTGTTGGAAAAAATTTCAATTGAACCAAATAAGAATGTTGTTTTAAAAAAAGTGTTTGTACATTTTTAGCTAAGTGTTATAAGCCCTTGAAGAACTGAGATTTTAATGGAGATTAATAAACTAAATTATAATGAGCCATTGTTACAAGTTTACTATGTTAAAAAGTTGATTAATTTTACAAAGTAGCGGTCATAATATTTATATGAAAATATTTTACCTGAAATAAAAGAAGCCCAATGATCACATTAGTATAACACTGTCCAGCTGAACCAATTTTGCTGTTTTAAGTTTAAAATATGTATTTATTTGTATGCACATATCTATTACATATGCCAATATGGTGACATGAGATCTTGGATTTAAATGATTTCTTCCTTATGTAGGTAGAAAACCATTTGTTGTATCTGGTTTTTAAGTGCATTCATAAAAGAATGGATCTTAAATTTCATAAATGGGTTTTGTTAATTTGCTATTTTTAAAATACTTGCAAGACCTCTTCTGTTGCCATGACAATTTGATTTCCATAAACATGATTTTTTGTGTGTGTGAATATCCGACATCGTATATGCTACGCTGTGTTGGGGAAAGGAGGTGGCAACTTGATACCGTAGAAATCACTATGTGGAGAGGTCCATGTAGTCAGACCTCTTTTACTGACAGTGGTCGTCAGGACTAGGTTCTTTATGGTAAGATAAAATAAGCTCTTGGATCAAGGTTTATGTATTTCTAGTCACTGTAAAGGAAAAGGTTCTGGGTTTTTTTTTATGTCTTTAGGAAGACAAAGAAAGCTTTATGCTTCCTTTCCACTGGAAATTGGTTCCAAGAATCCGAAGACTAAATTCCAGCTAGAAGTACGGCTCAATCTCCTTGAGTCTACATACACAAAGCAGCTGTAAGGACCTACAACTCTCACTGCCCTGCAACCCGCTCTGGAGTTTCTGTCCTAGTGAGAGGTGTTCACAAAGCATGTAGGACTGTGAGAAAGGACTGGTCACAAATTGAGATGTTTCTGAGGTGCAGCCAGAAGAAAATCCCTTTCTAGCTGCGGGATCAGCATGGTTCCCCATAGCTTCCTTCTCTCTTTGAGAAATGATTGCAGCAAATCAGACCTGTTTCCGAACTCATTTGCACCGAACTGGTTATTGAGTAATCCATTGCAAGAGTAGGTACATTGGTTTTGATGTAGTTAGATATCTTAGTTATTGGGGATTCTCTGGATTGGGCCATTAAATTATCTCTCTTGATCTATTTAATTGTGAAAGCATTGCCAAATCTTCCTGTCTGTATTGCGAGGATGATAATGTTTTTTGCTGCATGTCTCTGTTCTTTAGCTCTGCACCTGACAAACTGATCAACACCAGAGAAGGCTTAGCAGGGGTTTTAGAATACAAATACTGTATTTTTTTAAAAACAACATTTTAGACTCAGCATCACGAGATTTTTTTTCCTCCTACTGAAATTTCATTGTGGCTACAGAGAGCTGGTGGGATGGTTCCTTGTCTCATGTAAAAGAGAGAACAAAGCACAGGAACTACAATCATTGGCTACTGTGAATACAAACATGCTCTCATTTTCTCTTTTAAAAGCCAGAAGGTAATTTGATACATTGACATGCACCTGAGTACTTATTTTACTCAGTCCGCTGCTCCTCCCATGCATCCCACAAAAACAACATTGAAATGGATTCTCCTGGCACTCCTTTGAAGCTGACTCCCTGAGGTGATCTACCTTTCATCTTATTTACATTGGTCAGCTGTACATGGTGACTTGATTTTTGTGCCTCGGAGCTAGCCCCTTACATTGTATACTGCTACAGAAGGCTAGTGTTCTTTTACACCCACGTTGCAGGGATGTAGATAGCTGCACAAGTGCAAGGCAGAGCTTCAACCAAGCCATGGGTGTGGATAGAAGAATGGGGAGGACTCTGTGTCCAGCCATCAGCCATTCTGTGCCACCAACCCGTCCTGATACAAGTATCTCCTTACGCATAAGGGTGCCAACATGCAAATTCTCATTTCCATCAGAGTTAAACCTCAGTATTCCCACTTTGGATGGTAGATTCAAGGCAACATAGTTAAAAGTAGGACCTGTCTCCTTGTGCTGTGTGCAGCTGATCCTTAGAAGAAACTTGTTGTGGAGCCAGGAATGGAATTTAGACCAAGCATTAGTTCCCAGGAACCACTCTTGCTCAGCAATTACACAGTGAATCCTTCTTTTACTAAAGCAGTTATAAATAAATGGTAACAGTCCACCCTTAGTATTATCGACACAAGGCATAAAAGATCTTTCTTCTGTGTATTAGCTAAAATATGGTATACATGGTGTAATTGAAGATCTGGCCCATGTGTGTATATGCTGATGGATGATGCTCTCACATCAGTGCTTTCAATCCACTAGATGTTCTTTCAGTGCTCACTTACTCTCTGTGTGCCAAGGCGGAACTGGACAGAGAGGATGTCCCCTTTCTAGTTGCTCTGTGGACTCCAGGTCACATCATTTGGAGCAACAGTCAGTCATTTGAACCAGAGCAAAAGAGGTACAAAATGTTCCCATTTCAAGTTAAACCCGCTTGTCAGAACTGAGAATCCGCAACGTGCAGAGCAATGTGGTGTTGAGCCTCTAGAACCATTTTTGCTTCTTCTGTAACATTGAGCTGTGAATAGGTATTACTTACTGTAAAGAAAAGTTGCAGAGCTGACTTCTTACATTGCACTTAAAGCCACAAAAGACTCTTCCTAAGTTGCAGTACTAAGTAGGACACCCATTGAGAACTGTATTTCCCAAATTAGCCAGCAAGCAAAGATAAAAATCTGAGGCTGTTGCATCACAAAACTTACTCTGCTTTCTCCCTTACAAATGTGTTTTTATTTTTAATATTTATGACACTTCATCATACACTAGTAAATGTTCTTCAGTGTATTTTGTAAAAGGAATGCTACCTAAACAACATGAGACCTTATTCCAGTGAGTCTTTCTGAGAAGTCCACTATTTACTGGTGAGAGAAGTGCCGAGTAGGTAGTCGAGTGGGGTTTTCCCACATGATTATTTCAGTAGCACTGTCAAGTACAGACTACACTCAAGTCCTGTCATGACACAGAAATAGGAAGGGGGAGTTATGTCACACACTTAGACTGTTTGCAGTTTGTATGGAGAAGTCAGAGGAGATATCCTGCTGAAGGCTGTCCAGGAAGTTGGTGGCAGAACTGGCAAGAGAATCTACACGGACTTCTTGCAATTCAGTGCCTCAAATCACACAGCCATACTTTAGTTTCCATTAATCTCTTCCAAGGAAACTGTTTTTGATGAACTACCTCCATCAGTCTTGGACTTTGTGTTTGTCAGGAAGCAAGGTGTTGTCTGTGCCATACGTTAGTGAAAATGCAATAAATAGGTAGGATGGACAAGGCAGTTTGTAGTTTGGATGTGCTGGTTACTCCCTCCCGTGATCCTATGATCTGCTATATGCCTGTGAAAGCTACACACTATTTGTACACACGAGGGGGGCTTTAGCATGTTTTAGTTAGTACATGGCGAAAAACTCAAAGCCAAGCAAGCACAGATGCACCCTCGAGTTGCCATTTGACAGAACACCTATTTGTACTGTGCTTTGTAGCTTAGTATTAACAGATATTTGCAGTAAGTAGGCTCCACTGTGTTCCTTCTTATTTACACCACAATTGTGTGCAAAATGGGGTCTTACTGTGACCTTAAAATGTACTATTCTAAAATACATTATTTATACAACTGTGTAGGTGACTGGCACTGTACAGACAATGGAAAAAGAATAGGTCCTATCCCAAAAGGTGGTGATAGAAATGGAACCCCAAGAGTCAGATCAGAGTTAAAAGAAATCTTAATAAAAACACACAATACAGTGTAATGAAAAGAAAAATACTTCCTTGAGTTGTATGTTTAAAGGCAGAGTTTTAAAGGCACAGTTGGGACTTGTTTCTTAGCAACAGGGCTCATCTGAGCCATGCAAACACTGTCATGTTGGAAAAAGATACCCTCAAGAAGAAAGGCAACACAAAAGGAGCTAGAAACATCAAATTTGGATGTCTTCCTGCTGTTGCAGGAGCATTTCATCAGCATTGCAAAGCCTTCAGGCAGTGACCAAGGTCAGTTTGATAAACTGTAATGATCAGCACAAAGAACTTGCCTTTACTTCTCTTTTTCAACAGGGAAGAGTGGCAAAAATAACATTTAAAAATATGTGCATTGGTATTACAGGGATACCATAAACCATAGTTCAGGTCCTGTCTTCCCTCTGTATCCATAACAACATATCTGTATTCTACACTGAAGGCACAGGAGTCCTGCGGAACGAAGTCCTTGCTCTGTTGTACCTCATACTGTATCCAGAACTAGATGTTTCAGAGGAAGATCTGTAATGAACAGAGTTGAACGCAATAACCTGCCTGTAACAAAAGCTCCTCCTAAAGGAGTTGATTAGCTAGCTGATACACCAAAGCAGGAGATAATTTTTAGTAGTAGTATTTAGCCAAAATAGCTTAATGGCAAATGTTCTTTTTATTGGACGTATTAGATGGGATTCATCTACCTGTACATCTGTCGGCAGGAATTAGGTGCTACCAGCATTGACTTACCTCTTCTCTAAAATAGGTTAAGTGAATCACACCCTCTGGGGGCCTCCGTTTCTGTTTTGGGTTTTGTTTTGTTTTGTTTTTTCCCCTTTTGACTGCAAAAGGTAACTGGCTCAGATCGAGACACCTCCCTTGCAGATATCTGAAGTTAGGTCAGATGAAAGCTACCCCTTAACTGGTCTGCAAAAATAAGGCGTTTGCTTCATTGTAATTCAAATTACATCATGCATTGCCCGCACATCTCTCTGGATCTTGTCTTGTCCTTACAAGAATTCATAAGTACGTCTGACCTCCACGCTGTTTCCTAATGCATATACACCTAGCATGTCTCATTTAATTTGTATATTTTTGAAGCTTAGACCTCCTAATCTTTCTCATGAGTCTTTACATAAAAACCTTTAATTTCTGTAACTACTATCATTGCCCTTCCCCATAGCTCTTTGCTAGCTCTTTTCTGAAGTGTGTGTGTATTGGGTGTTGGTGACAAGGTTTCGGCAGCAGAGCGCTGCAGGGAAGGGGGGACACGTCAGTGGGAACAGCTGAAAGAGCTGTGCACGGAGAGCCCGTGCTGGAACACGTACTCCTGGCAGGATCTGCAACTTATGGAGAGCCCATGCTAGAGCAGATTTGTCCCAAAAGACTGCAGCCTGTGGAACGATCAACACCAGACCAGGGGAGAAGCATCAGGAGGAAGGAGTGGCAGAGAGGACCTGGTATGAATGACCATAACCTCCCCATTCCCCATCCATCCGGCACTGCTCGGAGTGGGGCGGAGATAGAGGAATCAGGAAGGAAAGAGTGAAATTCAGTCTGGGAGCAGGGGGAAAATAAGGAGGGAGAGGGTAGTGTTTTAATTTGTCCGTTTCTCGCTATCCAAACCTATTTTTATTGGCAATAAATGTATTTTCCCCAAGTCTAGTCTGTTTTGCCTTTGACTATAATTGGTAAGTGATCTCACTGTCTTTATCTCAACACACAAACTTTTTCATTTTATTTTCTCCCTCTGTCCTGTGGCAAAGGAGGGGACTGAAGGAGCAACTGGGTGGGTGTCTGGCAGACAGCCAGTCAGGGTCAACCCACCACAGCATGTCACTGATTTCTGTAATGCCCTTATAACCTCTTCCATAGCATCACCTCTAGTACAGTCTAAAATCTTGTGAGCTCTGGTGACTGTGGAACACCTTGAGTACATATTCTCGCTACACTGCTCGTGGTGATATTTAGAATCATTTAAGTTGGAAAAGACCTTTAAGATCATCGAGTCCAACTGTAAACCTAACACTGCCAAGTCCCACTAAACTGTGTCCGTAAGTGCCACATCTACATGTCTTTTAAATACCTTCAGGGATGGTGACTCCACCACCTCCCTGGGCAGCCTGTTCCAGTGTCTGACAACCCTTTCAGTGAAGAAATTTTTCCTAATATCCAGTCTGAACCTCCCCTGGCACAACTTGAGGCCATTTCTTCTTGTCCTATCACTTGCTGCCTGGGAAAAGAGACCAACACCCACCTCGCTACATCCTCCTTTCAGGTAGTTGTAGAGAGTGATGAGGTCTCCCCTCAGCCCCCTCTTCTCCAGACTGAACACCCCAGTTCCCTCAGCCGCTCCTCATCAGACTTGTGCTCCAGACCCCTCACCAGCTTCGTCGCCCTTCTCTGGACACGCTCCAGCACCTCAATGTCCTTCTTGTAGTGAGGGGCCCAAAACTGAACACGGTATTCGAGGTGCGGCCTCACCAGTGCCGAGTACAGGGGCATGATCCCCTCCCTGCTCCCGCTGGCCACACTGTTTCTGACACAGGCCAGGATGCCGTTGGCCTTCTTGGCCACCTGGGCACACTGCTGGCTGATACTCAGTTGGCTGTTGACTAGGTCCTTTTCTGCCAGGCAGCTTTCCAGACACTCTTCCCCAAAGATCCCTTCCTTGAAGGATGTGCTGGATGTTCATAATGTTCTTTCCTTTATGCATTATCTGTGGTATAGAAAATATGAGAGAGGTCCTTGCATGATCCATATCAGTAGCATTGAGAGCTGTTGTATTTACTAACGGGGCTGACAGATGAGCTCAGATGAATCTTGGGAACTGGCTACTGCCTCCCCTCGCTTCACCCAGCCAGCCAGGATGACACCTGGCAGTAATCTCTGGTTGTGACAACTAATGCAGAAATATTTCCCTCCTCACTCTTATTCTGACTTCTGGGGGCATTGACCACCTCCATCAGAAACTTGATTGTGGCAGTTTAAGCAGTTACAGCTGAAGTAACAGTGTCTGTTCCATGCCCTAGCTAGAGATTACACCACCTCACATTAAGAGGTGTCAGATGAACATATCTTAGTACCTCAGTGCAAAGCCATGGTTAAAATAAGCTGAGTTTAAGCTTAGGTAAGCTTTGGTAAGACTTCGCACTGAATCTGCTGTGGCACAGATACATGTTCACTTCTGTTGACTCTGATACAGGCTTATAACCTCTACTAAAAAGGAATTAATTGCCTGGCAGCTGATCCTCTTCACCCTGTAAGTCCTCATGTAGTTGCACAGCATAAGCACTTGATAGTACAGTATTGGGCCAGTTCTGCTTTCCTCGGGTCCTAAAAAACCAAGCACGTATCATTAGCACTGCTTAAACAGGAAGAAATATTAACTATGACAGCACAGGAAAGAGACTTTTCAGACAACTATTCTTTAATATCCTGTAGTATCCTCATTTTCTGGTACATACTCATAATCCTAGTCTGTATGTTTCGTGTGGACGAAGCATTGTGGGACATGGTTTAACAGGTATGGTGGTGTTTGTTGGTTGATGGTTGGTCTTGATGATCTTACAGGTCTTTTCCAACCTTAGTGATTCTGTGATTATAGCCAAAAGCCTTGGAGGGCAGCGAGGCTAAGCTAAGAAAGCCAGAATTTGATCTAGTAACCTGACAGCTCTTTCACTAGAGCCTCAGGCACGATTTAGCTTGGAATTCCTTGATTTCAGTGGGAATTGGGTGCCTAAGTGTTTTCAAAAGTCCATGCTTTAGCTTCTCTGCCTTCCTTTTGTTCTCCAACAGAAGGAAGGGAACGCTACCATACATAATTACACAGACATGCACTGGGGTATCATTAGTCCTTACGAAATGCTAAGATAAAGAGAACTAGATGAAGTGCTGCTGTTGGTCAGTATGGACATTAGGAGAGAAGTGACAGTATGTTCAAAACAGAATAAGTAGAAAAATATATGCAGTTATTTGCATATGTTAAAAAATATTGAAGGATTATAAATAGTTTAGGGCCAGACGTTTGAGAAGGGTAAGAACTACGTTCATGTTTTCTCCCTGCTGAACAGTTTGTCTCAGCTGTTAATCTTTGCTGACTGGAAAAATAAAAAGCACTTTTCCAATAGACTTGTATTGCCTTTATCCCAGTTCTAGAAACGTGATGTTTCACACGTATCTTGCGCATGGTGCAGACTATGCCTGCCTTGTATGATTTGCCACTCAGCTAGCAATGATGAGACTGAACCAACCTTCCCGCAGCACCGGGCGGGTTCTGCTTTGTACAGCCAGCCAATGTGTCAGCAAATGCGCCAGCACCTTCTCGATACTCCTCTTGCTTCCTTAAGGTATTTTGCGATTGAGGGACTTCCTAACCCTCCAGTTGTAATTGCATCCCCGTATTGCAGTAGCCTTTGACTGACCTTTCTTCTATGTGTATTTTGATCAGTACTAGTTCAATTAGTAGCAAGGGGAGTTGATCACACTGCCTTACTCCGTCCAATCCTCTTCCCACTCTCATCCCACCCCAAATCTGGTCTTGCTTTCTGTCAGATGGGCAAAAAGAAGAGCTAGTTCCACGTGACCCATAGCTACTAGCTCGTGCATTGGCTTTGGAACATCCTGCTGCCAGCCATACCATCGCTCAGGTAAGGCATGGTGGGCTTTGTGCAAAGCATCATTCCAGTTTCCAAATATTCAGCCAAAAGACCGAACACAATCCTGATGGCAGCTCACGTCTACCTAGTTCCCTCCATGAGCAGAGACAGAGTTATGAAGAGCTTAAGCAGCAATATTCGTTCTACCTCTGCAGGAACAGGTCCGTTTTGAGGCTCTTTCTGGAAAGGGCAGGGTGATCTGAGCATCGGGCTCAGAACGCTCGAGCCCTCTGCAACAGCTGAGAAGAGTAAAGAGCAAGTTGCAAAGGTGAATGCAAAGATTTCTAAAGAGTCCTGGGCTGCCTTTAGTTTCTGGCAGGGGAATACAGTAGGAACTGCCAGGGGAGCTCTGCAGCCTTGAGCTCACTCCGTGCTTAGCGATCCTTCACAAATGGTGCATTTTAGGCTAGTTTGCTCCACCTACACCCCAGGCCCACCCATAACTGATTTTGCTCAGCCCAGACAAGCACCCAGTGCTTTTACTGCATGCAAAAATTCCTTTTCTATGTGAGGAGTATTTTCTGTGGGAGAACTAAGGCGGTCTGCATGACCCTTAGGAACTTCTCATTAAGGAGTTCGATCTGTGGATCTTGAACCTGAACTTCCCTTCTCCCCTGCTGTGCTGTGTGCCAACTTGCTATTGCCTTTCCCTGCAAGGAGCTGCCATAGGACAGTGGTTCTAATGAGCACAGTGTAGTCGTTACAGACTTGAGACCCTACAGTAGGCTCCTCTGCCAAGATGATTGCACTGTCCTAATTACCCTAGTATCGGAGACAGAGACATGGGGTTTGCCATGGATGGCTCTGATGTCCCAGAGTGTTGGTGGTCCTGCTCCAGTCTGTCTCCAAGGAAAGTTTAATAAGATGCAGCTGCTTTGTGATGTGGTCCTAGTGCCTTGACATCTTTGGATTTTGCATGGAACAGACATCTTTCTCTAGATAATACTAATTGTAAAATTTAACGTAATTTTTCATTACTGCATCTGGTTAAACAAATGTTCCTTTGAATGACAATAACAGGCTTCTGCTATCACATTGTTCCGTGTAGCACAGTCAGCTAAAAATACATGCTTATTTTTTTCATTGCAGGCACAGTAAAAGATGGCAGAATAGCTCTGTGTCAGATTGTTACTTTTGTGCAATACTGTACGAGAGATTTTCATAAAATGTGAGGGAAGAAAAAATGCTACATTTTTATCACTAAAATGGAAGAAAAATGAATTATTTTAGCTAGAAATGTGGTGTTATTTAATGCTTCAGTGTAGGAACCTCTAATGACTATAGAAATACACTTTAGGCACCTGTAGGGATTAGCATAGAAGAGCAAGGAATTCCTAAGCAGGAAAAGAACACTGTGGTATATAGCAGTATATCAATAGTCCACCCTTTCAGAGAGCACGCAGTAGCCCATGCTTAAGTGGGAGGGGGGAATCATGGACTCACCACAGTTTGTTAGTGAGCAGCTTGCTTTCTGCCACTACTCTTTGACTTTGGGCAGGAGAGAGTATAGCTTTCTGTCGTTTTGGTGGTTAGAACTGCAAATATCTACGTGTGTAAGAAAAGTACCTGACCAATTCATTAGTCTGAAAAAAAATCATCACACAGTGTTTTAACTGATTTAGCCTTTGTAAATTCCTACTATGGACGGGGACATTTGTTAATTACAGAAATAAATTGTTGCAACAGTTACCTTGCATCACACAGGAAGCACAACTGATCCTTAATTCAAGGGTAGGGCTTTTACGTTGCAAGGTATATAAATGATAACGGCAACAGATGTTCATCAGCTCCAAAACTGAAGTCTTCGAGTGGAAAGTGTTTGATACGGTGTGCGAAGAAGGGCTGTGGCTGGAGAGTAGGCTATAGCGATTGAAGTGAGTGTAAGGAAAGAAAAACATTGAACTTCTTGATGTGAGAAAGAAACAGGAATAGTATTTGGGGTGACCTGAATGCATGGGAAAAGGAGAGGGAGAAATTAAATAGATGCTTCTCCTTTTCTCTTCGCTTGCAAGCCTAATTGATGGAAAGGTGGTGGTTGGTGGTGTCATCAGTGAGAAACAGTCACTATGCAGGGAAATGGAGTTTGACTTCGCTGTCTTTGAGTTGAGACAAGAGGATGTTCAAGCAGAGATAGCAGAAAGACTGGGCAGGATGTGGGAGAAGCACCCTAAAGAGATGCAGGAGTTTGAGTCACTGGCACAGAGATGGAGATGGCACACGAAAGCTCATGTGCAGATAAAGAAGGCATGGTACAGAGGGAAAACAGGGGGAAGGGAATTGCAAAGGCTCAGTCTGTGCTTCTGAAATGAGAAAGATGGTAATGTAGAGGGAGAGATGTTGAAGACATGGTAGGAGAGAAAAAGGCAGATGGCATGATGTCAAAGAGCAGAGAGCCCCACCTAAGGAGCTCCAGAGCAGCTTCGGAGCCAGAAATACTGCAGATGGAGCAGAGGTCCTGATGCTCACGCAGACTCTTTGCAGACCGTAGTGAGAACCTTTTCAGCAGAGGGGACAAAAGCCTCATTTGTAAACGAGGAGAAAATTGAGTAACGTTGCAATGTTTACAGGGCAAAGGGAGGGAGGAAGGTGGTTAGGGTGGCTGGAGAGACAAGTGGAGCTACATGACTCTGACACAACTCTGTTGAGGTAGGAGACTTACAAGAGGCCTTTTTATGTAGTGGGGTGAAGTGTAGTTCTCACCTTAGTTTCAGCTGTGCAGTCCCGTAAACTGAAATCACATCGTGGTGTGAATGCCGATACGGTGAATCCATGCCAGAAATGAGCTTAAATCACAGTCAGCTATTAGAAGCTGTGAGGTTACAGGAGCTGGATAACTATAGTCTCCCAGCGGTACAGCTTCTGGGCACAAGGTGAGCCCGGAGAGCCTGCCAGGATCCCTGGGCACCGCGGTCCTGCTCAGCTAGGGAGCAAGGAGAGCAACACCAGCTGCCATACGGAGCGGAGCCTCTTCCTCGTACCGCACAACAGACTTGCTAAAAGGTTAGGAAAGTGCATGTATGCATATAGGATCAATTTTCTACAACCTCTAATTCTGCTCAAATTGCTTGGATGCATATTTATGTTAGCCCTGTTCAAGTTCCCGTTTGGATTTGATTCATCAGCCTCACACAGAGCAGCAGGCGTATAGTGTTTGCCATGGCCTGTAACTATTATTTAAAAAGAACTCTTTCTCTGCTGTTTGCACTTCTGAATCGCTGCCAAGATCAGGTTAGACCTGATGAGCCAAATTAATCCCCAGTGTAACTCCGTGGCAGTCAATGGATTTATGTCAGAGATGAATCTGGGCCCAATATAGATGTATTTTTTGGCAGTAGGAAAAGAACACCGACATAGAAATGAATAAAGGTTAGATGGATGATCCCTCAGCTGAGCCTGCCCTTTCGAGAAGTGTTTTCCCCTCTACATCCCCTTCTCCTTTCTAAGGAGATGCCTTCCCCTGCTTTCCCTGCTGCTTGCTCCGGAGTCCTGAGCCAGGGGAGCCAGGCAAGGTACAGATGGCAGTCCTCGGTGGGTTGGAGGTTATGGAGCTTTTTGAGTTGCTCCAGAGGCCCACAGGCTCTTGAGAGAGACAGTCCATAACACCAGTTCCCAAGAAGATACGGCAGGAGTAGCTTTGGGGGTATTCAAGAACTGCAGTATGAGCTTTTTGGGACAGGGAGAATCTTCTGGGGTTCACACATTGCCTACTACAAGGAGGTCCTGGCTGGCATGCAAGTAGCAAGTGTGAATTCCCTTTCCTTGCAGGACTGGTATCCCCCAAAAACCATCCCTGTTTAGAAAACACCGTGGAAAACTGGGTAAGAACCAACCATAGTGAATTCCAGTTCCAATTCAGACATACAAAAGCAGAGAAACATCTTCGTTCAAGTTGTGAGGTCCCGTGTTGCAACGTCAGTGCTGAGTGTCAGGGTTGGTCCCCTGTCTGATGGCTTCTCAGTAAGGCAGGAAAGGACATGTAAAGTCTGAATCTCATCTCAGCTGCACCCTTTAACATATCTAGATAAGTGCTTCCAGTAGTCTTGCATAGGAGAGCTGAGCCATTTTACTGCTGTCCCTGACCTTATTGTAACCTATTCAACATGAGAATTATAAAAAAGAATGACAGACAGGATGAAAGTACGATAGTTTCCAGTTTTTCTTTGTCTAACGCTTTCTCTGGTACATCTCACTCCATATAAATCTTCTCTAACTTCTGAAGAATGGTGTCCTTGAATCATTGTATAACAGAGGTATTACTTTTCCTATTTCACTCAGAATAATTACGTGCTATATTGTGATGGTGGGAACTCACTTCTTTGATCTCTACAAACAAATGCATATGCATTTTTATCTAATGCTGACCGGTAGCTAGATGGCAGAGACTGGAAATTATTTGGTAAAGGGAAAAATCTGTCCTGTAATGGAAATAAGTGTAAATCAGACGCTATTTCCTGCAAATTGGGAATGCAAGAACTCGTAGAGATGGTGGTGTGCAGAGGGCATTCAGATGACAAGACCACATGTAAAATCCCGCAAGCACACTTACGCGGCCGTGCAGAGGCCCAGACCTTGCTGGACACATCTTAGCTGGCCGAGAGGCATTAACTGTGGATAACCCAGCTCCTGAGCAGGACCCAGTATTCACCTATGGTTCTGACCTGCTCAACTACGCTGTGGTGTTTCCTTCAGCTTTGCTTTCAGACAAAAGAGGACTAGACCCTGCAGAAATTATTATTAATTATTATCCAAGACAATATTTCTTTTACTTTTAAAGACGGACCACACTGATATATAAAGCGCTATTTCCCCTCAGTACAAAGGCATCTCCCCTCAGAGGCTGGCCGAGCTGTTTGATATGAGCACGCGTGCGCTCCGACGGGCAATGTCAAAGGGGCGTGTTGACTTGGGATTCACCTGTTTTGGCGCAAGCAGCAACTCTCAAGCATGCTTCCCACCCGGGAGTACCGATTGCTGAGAATAATTGCACCTGATGCTTAAGAACCAGAACAGCTCTTCAAAAATGAATTGAAAAAAATCACAAAGTGCTCTATGTTCAAGAGCTGTTAGTCACGTAATGGCAAGAGGACATGGCTCTGGGAAAAGAGACTGAGATAGATCAGCTAAGCCTTGCACAGAGTAGGTAAAGTTACTGAAATATTACAGAATAGCTGAGGTTGGAAGAGACTTCTAGAAGTCATTAGTCCTTCCTCCAAGTGGGTTAAGCTAGAGCAGGTTGCTCAGGTCCTTGGCCAGAATACCACGGGATACTTGCTGATGCAGATACAGTGCAATAGCATCCATAATCTCCACATTTTCTGCACCCTAGTAAGAAATCTTCCTTTTAGAAAACTATGCTAGCTGGGCTGAATTCATTTGTCTTGGCTGGTGCTCATATTCACAGAATCTGTAAAGCCGTGGGTCACTCCAGCCTGCTCTATTTATGGAGCCTGCACTAGGGTGATGTCAACATAAGGTACCACAGCTCATTCCTCTGCTGCCAACAAAGACTTGCGTTTGTTGGTCTGCCCAGGGCCTTGCTATGGGGAGCTGAAAAGGCTCTGGAAGGCTCCAGATCCTCTCCCCATCTTCCCTGTAGGAGAAAGACTGTAGACATCAGGTCACTTAGGCGGTGCACTTCACCCCTACAATGACAGCGCCTGCCCTCCTCGCCAAAGAGAGCGTGGGTTGGCTGCAGCCCAGCTCTGCGTCGATCCTTGTCCTCCTCATCTCACACCGCCCTTCTGCAGAATTAGTTGTGTTTGAATCCGCTTTCATCTAAGAAAGAATAGCGCTTTTGTGAAAACTCTCCTATAAAAGCAAGACCTGGTCATTATTTGACTTATGGTAGCACTGAAGAGAACAGCGATACAGCCCCACATGCTAAGTGCATGAGAGATGGTAATTTCCTGGGACAAGGTCTATCCAAATAGAAAAGACACTTGAAAGTAGTGCTGTTAACATCTTAATTACGTTATGCCAACACTACAAGAATAAAGCTACAGGTTCAGAATTATTTAGCAAGCAGCAGGAAAGCCAGGACTGAATTCTGGTCTCCTGGGTGCAAAACCGCACCTCCGGGCTATGGAGCCCAACTCCGGCATGTCCCTTTTAAGTCCCTGCTTAAGATGCTTTGGCTCATAAAATGCATGCAGTGAGTTTTCTGGATAAAAAAAGCCTTTTTGTTAGTCTCCTGCACACTTATCACTGCAGGTGTCTGAACATTTATGTCACAGTTTTGTTTTACATTCCTATACTACATAAAGATAACGTGTACTTTGGGGTGATTTTGGAGGCTGGCGCACTTTATTCCACTTCCATTCCAGCTGTCGTGGTCTGTAGCAAGGACTCTAATTGCTCTGCATCCCCATCTAACTTTCTAATAAGATTAATTCTGTCTTATGTCTCAGTAGTCCCTAACCAACATAATTTGTCTCCCCAGTTAAGGACTCCAGGGTATCGCAGCAAGCTCAGATTCACCGCTCAGCGAATCTTAGAAGTAGTTAATCTATCCTTCCACAAGCAGAGCAAATGCAGTTAGGTCGCTTCAAAGGGCGAAATTAGTTGCGAGGCAGCGATGAGCAAGAGAAGACGAGGAGGCAATGCAGCTGCAGCCCTCGACTGGAACTGCGGCTGCGTGGCGGAACGCAGACGGACAGGGCAGGAGAGAGACCCTTACGCTGCCCTGAGCCTGCTGCTTTCCTTCTGCCGAATTAGAGCACCCCGAGACGGGCGCTTACAGCACTTAATTAACCTGTGGGAGGGCATTGCAAGGAAAACAAGTGAGCTTTTGATCTGGCTTCACCCAGTACAACACCAAGTGCCCTTCTGAGCCCTTACACTAGTGTGGAAGTTGAGCCTCCTGCTCTGTGCCTGACAAGAAAGAGCTTTCCCTGGTACAGACAATTAAGAATAAACTTCAGTTCATCACCATATAATTGGCTAGAGTCTTTGTGAAAGCTCTTCAGATTCCATGGCCTTTTCCTCATTATTTTTCCACTGTTATGCAGCTCATTTCCAGGTGCCTTCAGGAACTGGAGGTACCAAAAAGCTTTCCTTACAGGTTTCATGGCCACTCTGAAATAAGGAGCCCCTCTGCAGATTCAGCTCTTGAAGCTTCCCAGTTTGTAAAGTACGGATGAAAAGCCACATCCAAATTGTTTCAATATCAACAGCAAAAACTGGAGTGGCTCTAAATTTGTTTCTGGATGTACATCAAGAAAACAGAAAATTGATTTCTGCAGGTGCTTGGGAATTCTGAATTAAGATCATAGTCTTAAAAATAAGAGATATTTTAGTGGAAGGTTGTTTCTGTCTCCGTGGTTCCTCTGTCACCTGGATCCCGAGCTCCTGCAGCAGAGCAGAGCAGCCTGGGACCAGAAGAGCCATGGCAAAGCACCCAAGCTGGTGTTCCGGGGTAGCTGGTGGGGGGAGAGGGGAGCGCGGGGTGGAATAAGCACCTGGTTTAATATTAGATAGCATGAATGCAGAAGGTTCTGCGTGGCAGGAGACAGCAGACAGAAACCAGCAGGTAGAGCTGTTTCCACAAAACAGAGCTTTTAAGTCGCTGATAAAGTTACAGAGCAGCAGGAACGTGTCCACTTAGGGCAGCTGAGCTTTTAGCAAAGTGCCCTGTGCTGTAAGCAGCGGTCATGCCTTTTGTTCTCCCTTATGTTTGTTGTTGCGATTGGAAGCCAGTTATGTTATTTCTTTCAATGCTGGCATACTTAATAAGGATGCAAATTAATTAAAATTCTCTCCTCATTCCAGTAGCAAAAAAAAGTAAGCATCAAGCAGAAGCAAGGCTGCAGTGTCTCACTTCTTTTCATAGTGGCACCTCTGGCTAGCAGCAGAACAAGGGACATGTCATTTAGCCTCCCTGGCTCTTCGCTCCCTGTCTGCAATATGCAGACAGCCTGCGGTCTGCTTCATAGCAAATCGCCCAACACTACCGGGGACCCGTATTAGCTTTAACCAAGCCAGTCCAACTGTGAGCAAGAAGCCGGTCAGATTAGTCTGCGCGGAGCTCAAGCTGCCACGCTGCTCGCTGTGCTCCAGGGATGACTCCTTTCCACCCAGGAGAGCATCTCCCTACACCACCACAGCCAGGTATAGTGAGTAGCTATGGTGCAACTTGGACAGCCAGGGATTCTCAAGGGACCCAAACAGGAGCCAGAACAGGTTGGGAAGGAAGATGACTGTTAGTGAGGTACTGGTGTTACAGCGGGAAGAAGTTGGGAATAAGCAACAGATGCGTGTTGTGTTCAGAGAGTTGACCTGCACGTCAGTTAAGTGTGGCAAAGAATTTCTTGGAAATATGGCAAAAGACGATGCTTCTGGTGTAGGTGGACTTATCTTAAGCAATTAATTTTCTGTGACTGCAAATATTGTTTGGTACACCCTTCCCATCTCCTACATCTACGTTTCCATGTAGTAATCCCCCCCCTTTACTTTTGGGAAATTACAAATTTTCCTCAGTGGTTCATACTATTACAAAGCACGATGCAAAATATCAGTGGCAGTTCTGGGATAGCATCTTTTATTTAAAAAAAGGGAAAAAATTAGTTTGGAAGTCAGGCAGGTACAACTTGCAAAAATAATTCAGCAGCAGCCAGTCCTGGCAGGAGTCTGAGGTCTGCTCCGCCACTGTGGATTACACGGTTGGGCCCCACAGCATCGTTCAGCAGAAGCTCTCCAGTCTCAAATATTTCAAGCACACCCTTAATTTTAAGCATCAAGTCGACAGAATTAAACCATAGGACTGGATTGGAAAACTTCACCCAAGGACTGTGGAATGCCTGGCAGTGGAACAAGCTGTACTGCAATCTCACTATTTATGGGTGGCTGCTCTTAAGTGTTCAAAACGTTGCAGTGCTGCAGAGTAAAAATAATGGCGATGGCTCCGCGTATAAATAAAGCTTTAGGAAGTCATTTCACCTTCATGCAGGCCCCCTCCCCGTGTAATTTAAGATTTTGCTGTTTATTTTTAGCCTTGGAAGTCCGTGAAAGTTGGTTGCAGTTTTGAAGCTCGTGTTAGAAAAACTCTGCATTTTCAGAAGAGTTAACTTTCTCTAAAGCATTAAATATGAGAAAAACCTCATTTTTGATGCAAAGGCAATGCGATCTTACTTGCACGTGGGCTGTCTTCTGGAGATGCTACATAAACGCTGTCAAGTCTGTTCTGACCACATGACATAAACCCACTAATAACAAACAGATGCAGAGCAGTAGCTCAGTGCTGGAGCTACAGCAATATATGAGGCAGTTGTAGTCAATGGCATATAAGTCATGGGCATATAATGCTTTGGGACATGCCGGACATTTTTCATGTACGTTGGGAAACCAGAAAGCTCATCCTATATAAAGCCCACCTTCTGCAGACTTGGGAGTTGGAACAAATCCTGTGGAAACAGGAATTGCAAGCACCAGCTCTCACTTGTCAAGCAACTGTATATTTTTGTCCGTAGCGAGGCCAAAAGGACTGGCCAGAGCCAGAATTCACTTTGAACATCCTTCCGATATGGAAGGGGAAAATAAAAACAACATGCTGGCAGAAGCTAAACAAAGCATTTTTAATAGCAGGCCACGGAGGAAAATTCATGAGCTACTCTCCATGGCAACATCTAGGTTCTGTCACGTTTGCTGCCTCCACTCTCTCCTCCTTCCCTTTCTCTTCTCCCTCTCCAACGCTTCGGCTCCTGCTGTTCTTACCCAGGTCCTGCCCACACTGCTGTCCACCAGACCTGGCATTTGCAGGCGATCGCTTTGCCACCAGGTATCTGCACGTCACCAAAGTCCCCCCCACCTTGCAGCGGTGCTTGTTACGCCTGGCCTGTGCACGTGGGATTCAGATTTTCAATTCCAAGAGGTGCTGCCTGGGACCAAGCAAGCCTCCTGTTTTCCAAGCTGTCCACTGCTCCTGCTCTCCTTCCTCCTCAAGTCATTAAAGCCAACTATCCACCCTAGCCCCCTTGCACTGTATTTGGCAGGGGTAGGCTTTCCAGTATCCATACAGACTAAAGGGGAAGGAAGCTTGCCAATGGCTGTTTGATCAAACTTTAGCCTAAAACCCGAACTTCTAAGATGTTGGTCTAACCCACCTTTATTTCTAGAAGAAAACCAGGTAGTTGCACTGAGTCCTGTCTTACTTCCATGGCTGCAATGAGCTACAAGGGGAAGGACGTAGTGGATGTCACCAACACTCAGGTTGCACCTTCTCTTGGGTGGGACACCTCAACCTTGCTGATGCTGCAACCTTGTGTTGCAGTCTTGTCCACTTCTACGTTCTTTATATTTCTAAGGAAACAAGTCCAGCACCCACTAACAGGTGAAGAATTGCTGTCTAAATTACAACCTCCATACCCTGGACTAAGCACTAGCCCCAACCCACAGCAGCAGCACAAATTCTTCAGCCCTCCCAAGCTGCTTGGTCTGAGAAGACCACAGACATTTCAGCTGGATGCTCTGCTCCAGGAGTGCAGCTGTAGTTGGGTGCATCTATTTTCAGAGGTGACTGAGTGGCAAGTGGGTTGGTGTCTTCTGTTGCTTGATTTGGGTGCCCCTGAGGAAATTGGGTGGGAATACGTCTCCTGACAAAGGCGTGCACCTGGCCACAGAGCCAGGCACTTGAGGATGGTTAGCTTCCTCAGGAGCCTCCACACCTCTGCTTTTGCTGCAAACCAGAGAGATTGGCTGCATGCCCCCTGCCCCAAACGCAGCTCTCGGAGGAGGCGGTGGGAAGAAGAGGCACGGTGGAGACCCTGACAAGAGGGATGTGCTTGCAAACTGCACGAGCCACGGTAGTTCACATGCAAGTACATCAAGTGCTCTTCTGGAGCAGCCTTTTCTGTTCAGAGAGCTGCAGACGGCTTGGAAAGAAAGCACACATCTCAGGGGGCTGAGGCGATACACCTGCGCTGGCAGGTTCCCTCTGGTGCAGCTTAAGCCTTAGCAAGTTCCAGCAAGGAGGGAACTGGGGACACTGGTGAGGACTTGTGCTGGCCAGGACGCTTCCAGGGGGTTTTACCTTGTGTCTGTTTACTCAAGCAAAGACACAAACCGTTCTCTGCTTTAGGAAACTTCAGCAGGTAGTCAGCCTGAGTGTTAATGCTTTGCAATTCTGTTGTGTAGCCTATGTCTACCCACGTAAGCGGAGGGAAAAAGGTTTTTGGCATCAGCAGATGCTGCTATAGCCCTTTCTTGGGCAAGTTTTAGTAGTTTCTTTCCCTCATCATAATCCAAAAGGACTACAGCATAGTATATGGATCGATACCAAGGATGAAAGGCCTCCACAACTGAAACAACTCCTTACAGTTCAAACTAGAGCACAAAACTAAATTCAGGACACTTAGGACCCAAGGATATCTTGACCAATAGATATCACGTTCACTGTAATACCGAGGAAACAACTGCAATCTTTATTACCCTTCTTGCACAATTTTTTTTGACTCACACAAGCAAGAACCAGCACATCTCATGAATTTTCAGCACATCCACAATATCTGCCTCATACACCTGCCAACACTGTTTAATGACAGCTAATAATAATTTTACTTAAAAAATTCAAAGGCACATCAGACGTATCCCCACACAGAGCACTCCCCTGACACAATAGAGTTACACAGGTACGTCTCATCCCCACAAAACACACGCTCATTAACTACATCTCCCACCGTTGATCCAACAGCGTGCCTTGCTCCGACAGATGCCTCAAATCCCATTCCCCTCTCCTTCCCATCTTTGCCTGTGCTTACCTGCAGCCGTGCTCCAGCATCACGACACGGTCCTATTTTTCCCCTCTGAGAGCAGGAAAGGAGGCACCATCCCACTGTCTTATTTACTCCCATGTTATAGGGGAACATCTTAAATGACCTCCAGGCTGGGGGGAAGAAGAAGGGGTGTTTCCCAGCCCTGCCCTGGCTCCAGGCTTTTGTAGGGTAGGGAGGGTGACCAGCACAGCTGCTCCACATGCTGCCCCTGAGTGCAGTAATTTGGGCTTCTGCTGTTCCTCCACCTGTAACAGGGCAGCTGATCAGACGTGATTTCCTTGTGGTGCACGGATGCTTTCTGTTGTGAAGTTTCAGACATCTGGCAGGCAGTGGGAAGCCCACTAACAAGTTGTCTGTGTGCTCAAATCACTTACCCTGTGGGCACTGGTGTCTCATCCCCCTCTGCTTTGCGCCCCGGCTCTGACCAGACTCCCACTTCTGATGTTTTTGGGAAGGTACCGTCAGAAGTTTGCTCAGAGCCGGGTCCTACACATGAAACATGCCAAGCTCCACGTCTGACTGAAGCTCTTGCAGGAGTGCCCATGATTGGCTTCCTTGCAAAAAACAGGAGAGAAAAACTTCTCCCACGCAGCTTAAGATATTCCATAGCAGAGGCACCGCTGCAGTCGGATAGCGCGGAAGAGACTGTGCTCAGGACAGGCCCTGGTCTTGACCTCATGTTTTCCTCCACCCAACATGAGTGACTCAAACAGCAGTAAACCAGGAGAGCTCTATCCAGGGTGTGAATTTTTCCTCTAAGAGAAAAAACCAAACCTATTCCTCTCCCATACTATTTTGGCATCCTCTGTGAGGCAAAAACCAGCATGTGATGCTCTTGGGAAGGCCATGGCTGCCAGGGTACCAGCATGAACTGGAGAGGGGACTTCAACCTGTGTGACAATGGACCGGAGAGGAGAGAAGGGGCAAAACCCCCTCCTTCGTCTCTTCCCCTTTACGGTGTTGTCCTACAGATACCACATCCCCTTCGTGTTCGATGGGTTAAACTGATGAAACCAAAAAGCCTCCTGTATTTACTGGGGTGATCTAAAAATACCCCAATTCTGCTGGCAGCAAAAGCAACCACAGGCTCGCAGAGGCTTTCTTCCCTTGCCGAAAACGGCGCGCGGTGCCCTGGCTGGCTGACACCGCCCCAAGTGAGATGGGATGAGTTGAAAGAGCAAGCTCAGCTTCCCATCCCCTCCCAGCCTCGCTGCCGCCTTCACCCTCCGCTCCGCCGCTGCTCCAGAGGGGCAAACCTCAGCTCCCCCCATCCCTCTGCCCAGCCCCTGGTACTTGCTGGCTCCGGCTGCCGGGTGGGCTGTACGGCTCGGCCGGGCGACTGCACCGGGCCCCGATGCTGAACGAACAGACTCGTCAGACAGCGTAGGACATCTCTCCACCACCTCCCCTCTGTCCCCAAATTAATTAAAATTCACCGTATTAATTCACGATTCAGAATAACCCCAGATTTTACTGCATTTTGGGTATTTCTCGTTGGGAAGATACAAGAAATGCCTGATATAATTTACTCGTCTCACGTTATGCCGGCATAGCTGTAGGTGCTTTTCGTTCACACCTGCTTGCAAAATTAGCAGTTTGTGTTTGCTGGTTACACTCACAGCCTGAGCCCTTTTCGGATAGCTGATTGTTTTGGCCAACGTAATCCCAGCTGCGACCGAGTTTAGGATTGCTAGGCTATAGGTGTTCAAGCGTCTGGATGCTCGGTCAGGCAGGGAAATGGTTCGGTGCCCCGGCTCTGACGCAGCCGGGCGGTATCAGCAGATACAGCTGGCTTGCCTTCCTCCTCCTCTCCACCTCTCTGCTTCCAGATGCAAACGCTTCCATATTCGGCAATGTGTAACTACTATGGTTTCTTAAGGGGAAATCGTCTACCTTGACAAATGCATGTAAGACTCTTCCTTTTGCTTCACATTTTAAAGCGTGTGGACTAGAGGAAAAATACTTCCATCCTATGTCTCAAGTCTTGTCTTTAAAAATGCCAACAACAACCTCCCAAAGATTAGCTAATCATAATTAACAAAGAAAATGCACTGGCATTGGAAAATACATTGGCTCCTGTGAGTAGGCAAGTGGCCTGAAGAGGGAATCAGAAGCCAAGGTTGATGAGATTTTAATCCTAGTTTCTGTATCAATTCCCCCATCCAGAGAGCGACACTTAACTGCTCTGTCTGCTCTATTCCCTTCGGAACGGGACTAGACATTAGCTTAGTCACTGTGGTGTTTAGGGGATTAATTAGCTAATTCAGCACCTCACTCCAATGATTTAAAAATCTTAAAAGCTTCACTGGAAGGATTTGAAGCTGTATCTTAAGAATTATTGCTCATTTACAACCTTTTGTTGTAAGACATCTTGGAAGGGTTAAGGGTAAGGCGAGAAGGGAAGATTTTAATTTTCATTTTAAAAAGAGACGTGCATTTCCATTTGGCAAGATTTCGCATCCTGATGGGAAAATGTAAACACCCAGTTTCTGATCTTGCCTCAATCCATATTTAATCTCGGAGAGTGCTGTGGTGTAACTTTGCAGAGAACAGTTCCAGGAAGAGCGGGGGAATATTCCAGGCTTCCTCCTGCTTTGGAGACACTATAAAGGAAGAGAAAGGTGGGTGGAGCGGGGCAGAGATCTCACATAATCCCACCTGAAGGATACAAAAGACGTGGAAGACAAAGCCACGGAGCAAAAGACAAGCCTTTTAACAAGCGACGGGGAGACTTGTACACCATCCTTTGGGATGAAAATGATTTCCCCTTTTCCCCTGTGCAGACCCCTTTGGTTTTTTGGGGGATAAGGGGATGAAACTCCGCGTGTGGAAGCCGAACAGTCAGAAGACGAAGCCTGGGGTGGGGATTTCTCACAGGGGAGAAGGCGCTGCCCCTCTCCCCGCCGGCACTGCTCTGCCGTGGGGCTGCATCCCACCACCCCAGCAGCACTCACCCGCTCTCCGCCGCCGCGGTGCCGCTCCGTGGCTGCTCCGCACCCATTCGGCTTGTGGCAAAGGGAGCGGGTGGGAGTACGAAATCAGATCGAGCCAGCGGTAGGAAGACGAGCGGGGTTTTAGGAGCTGGTGGAGTGAGTGTTAGGGAGATGCTGGAGTTGAAGCCTGCAGAGGATGGTGAGATTAAAAATAGGCTGTAGCCAGCCTTCCCCAGCATTTTGTCGTCTTAACTGCCTGTTCTCCTTGTGACCCACTGAAGGAGAGGCAGCAATGGAAGAGATTATCTCTTCCACCACCCTGGCAGTGCAGGATGAAATGGTATTTTGCTCCTAACCAGACCCTTCTGCTCTCTCTGTCTGGTGAGGTCGTCTGGAAGGGCGTAAACTGAGTGTTTGCTCCCCGTCTTCAGCCAAACCAAGGGACTCCCTCCTTCCCCCAAGTTCAACAAGACACTTCTGTGCATCAGAGTTGAGCTCATTCGTTCGCATCTTACAGGTCGCTTGCAGGCTTCCATCCTTTGAAAGGGAAAAGGGCAATTTTTGTAGAAACCACTGGACATCACGCTGCAGGATTTTTAATTCAAGACATTCATTAAAGAAAGCATTTCCCAGAACTGCATTATCCAGTACAATCCACGTTACACCTTTGTACCCACCTTAGCAATGCTGTATTTATATTAAAAACACCTAAAGACAATTCATAATGATAAGAGGTGTCGAAATGCGTACTCAGATCGGGTGGCTGAACCTCCTGGCCAGCAGCTCGTACATTATAGGGGTCAGAAACAGTTTCTTCTGCTCTTTGCCCATGCTGTGTATTTCTGCACGTTGGTTGTGGGACAGACAAGGCAAGACTCCCCTGAGCTGCGGGTTTCAGCTAGCCATGAGCCCAGGACATCATAAGCTGCGAAATTCAGGAAGAATCTTTGTAAAGGCTGCTGTGGTGTAGTTTTTTTCCCCCAGCTTTGACTTTCATACATCAACAAGATCCTTCATCTGAATTGGTTTAGGAAGTCTGAAGGGTGTTTGCAAGTTTTCTAAGTTGGTCTCAAGCAGAGCCAAGGGCTGCAACACCGGGTCGCCTGGCTCCCACACTGGTTTAGCTCCTTCTGCTTTGTTAAGATACGCTCTCAGGTAACGGTTTGCGACTGGGCAAAGTGTTGTGCAAAGATGCAGTGCCTCGTTACTACCCCTTTTTTTTGGTGTGTGCTCCTTCTAGAGTAGTATTTGTGAATAGTAACAGACTGCCAGACCCGTACAGCTTTCTAGAGCCAGTCCTGCTCTACCTCTGGGTGCAATTTCCCCTTTTAGAGCTTCTGTGTAGTAAACGTTCTCCCCAAGAGAGAGCCACCAGGTAGAGCAAAGGTGGAGTGGTATTTCCACAGACACACAGCACTCCCTTGTAAACTACCTACAGCGCGTAAGTGGTTACTGTTGGGTGGGATGGAAGGAGCCAAAACCCAAAGAGTGTTTTTCCTGTCCTGGTTTTCAAGCGTACGTCTCAGTGTAATTCAATGAGAGACAGTAGCGTGTTTGAGTGAGATGTGGCTGTGCCTCTATTTGTCCTCCTCTTAAGTGTTTCCAGCTTTTCAGCACTGCAGTGGGAGCACAAGAAGTGGGATGCTATGAGAAGTGGGTCTAAGGGAAGGAATTTTGCACAAAGCCACGGCTTTCATTGGGTGTTTTGTTGCTGCTCGCTCCCTAGGAACGTTTGTATCCGCTTTCACCGTGCTGTGCGGAGCCCGGACCGACCTCCCCGACAGGCACATGTGTTGTGTCTTCTGGCTGAACATTGCTGCTGCTCTGATTCAGATCCTGACGGCGATCGTGATGGTTGGCTGGATTATGAGTATATTTTGGGGGATGGACATGGTCATTCTCGCAAGTAAGTACAGCGCACTCACCCCCCCCAACTTGTCCCCTGCTGCTGGGTCCCAGCTAACGCCCCTGCAAGGCATCTCACTGCGCTGTAGGGAAGAAGAGCCACAGGATGGGCTCTGTGAGTCCATGAGAAACACAGCAGGCAGAGGAATTGCTGGGAGGCAGTCAGGATGGGCCCCGTGACACATCTGGAAGAGCCTCCCCACCCACCACGTGGGTTAGGATCTTCCTCTCCCCTTTATAAAATGAAACGTGCAGGAAGGGGTGAGGCCCCTTCTGCCCTGGTTGCATCCACGGGTGTGTTTGAATGAGAAAGTCCTTTATCCCTCACGACTCTGGCTGCATCTCTCCGGTTAGCGAGACCTCCCTGCGAGGCCGGTTCTGCTCCCAGGGAGCACGCAGGGCCAGCTGTCCCCAGAAAATCCCTGGGGACTCTCCCGGACCCTCCCCTTCCTCCCCAGAATCCATTTACCCAAAAGCTTTTTTTCATGTTGCACACTATGTTCTTAGGCTGAGCAGGACTATTTAGCTATTCCTAGAAGGATTTCCCCTACACCCTTTAATATGCCTCCAAAACATTAGCCTAGGGGAAGAAAAGAGGAATCCTTTTTTAATCATATATAATTTAGATCACTCCGTTAGTTAACTATGTATTACTAATCTAGAACACAAGCTCTGTAACTTTATCTGCTAAAGACTTTTACTGGTGCAAAACGGAGTACCATATCGCAGAGAATAAAGGTGAGAGCCTCACCTTGCAACTCATGCTGCTGATCGCATCTGCAAGACCCCACCGCCTTCCCAAAGGCTGGCAGAGGCTGGTGGGCATTGCCCCAAACCAAACAGATCTGAGATCCTTCAGGCTGGCGGGGCAGGCAGTTCCCAAAGCAAGTGCTTCTCCCAGAGAACATCTTACCAGCAGCTTTTGCTTTTTGGTTTGAAGGGGCTGCGCTTGGTCATCTCTGCTGATGACATCTGTGGCTGCATGACAGAGGAGGAGAGAGGATCTCAGGAAATTGCTAGGCACCTGCTTAAAGATGAAATGGATGAAACTGAAAAAAAAACAGCAGGAAACCAGTGCACATCTTCAGCTGCCAAACCCAGGGGTTAAACCCTCTCACCAAACCACCTGCTAATTTCCGAGCCAGCTTCAATTTACAGGCTGAGTTAAGGGCCATCCCCACGCAGAGCAAATGATGGTTATTAAAAACCTGAACATAAGCAAGGCAAAAGGCTTTCCTCAGGACGAAGGCAGCACTGCCCTTCGTTTTTTCCCTCCAAACCACCCACCAAGTTTCCTCTCAGATGTACCCGCAGAGCAGGGGTAGCCCAAGTTATTTCTGAGGATAACTGGTGAATCGGTGTACATCTGTGACGTGTCTTTAAGAACCTGCCCAACTTGTCTGTAATCCCATAATTACGTGTTCATAATCATAAGCTCTTCTGCTATTCCTCTGCTGGACAGCCTCCGTGTGCGGTTTGCTGTCTGGCCAGACCCAGTTCTGCAGTCGTGCGGAGAGGCAGGAAAGCATCTGTCCCGACAAAGAGCTACAGCTGAAACCGTGACTTGTTTTTCTCCGTAGTCCTGTTCATGTATGTCCTCCAGGTAGAGGGGCTGGGGCTCAGGAGGGTCTTGCTGGTTTGGCTGTTGAGGAAAACCATACAGCTTGAACGTATCGCCCCAAAGCTCTTCCCCACACTGGGCTGGACCCCACCAGTTTGGGAGGCAGAGGGTGGGTGAGCAGCGTGTGGCGGCGATGCTCAGGCCAAGAGGTCCCTGAGCACAGCAACAGCATCTCACCCCGGTCCCTTCGGTGGCACTAGAGAAGGGTAAGAGGAGTCAACGCGTTTTATGTTAACCAGCTGTATATAATCCGACAAGTTGCAGCCCTTGGCAGTTTCTTGCCATCTCATTAAGGAGCTGGGTTTTAAGCTTACTTACAATGCAGAGAAAATAATGGCTAAATAAAGCAGCTCTTGGTCAATAGAGAAGGAAAGAAAAAACTCATTTTCCAATAAAAACAAAGAACAGAGTGATCAACTGCTCCCAGCTGGGTCAAACGGCCCTGTCAGACCCAAAATGGTTTGTTTTTTCATGTTTTGTTTTAATGTTTAAAAAAAAAAGGGTAATAAAAATGAAACAATGTTTCAAATGCAAGAAATAAGACATTTCATTTAAAAACACTGCCAGGAAACATTTTGCTTTGGTTGAGGTTTGTTTGTGCGCAAACAGAAACGATTTGAGGCACTGGACAGAAATTGTACACCGTTGCAACTCAACTCTCCCGTTAGATGGGGAAGAGCCAAAAAATATGAAACCACTGCCCACCTCTAATCTTCCTTGCCATGTAATGGCTGTTTCCGTGCTTCCCCCCAAGGATGCCATAGGATTTTCATGGGCTAAAGCAGGGCAGAGCCTGCAGCGAGGAGAAGGACAGGAAGCAGCCGGGGCTCCGGGACTCTGCTCCGGCTTTCCCTGAGGGATGAGTACCTCACTCCCTGGGTCAGGGCCTGCCTGTATATTAGCTGGTAGCGAGCTGGGTGGGAGTTAGGGAGGCTCGCTGCAGTTTTTCACCTTCTAGGGATCTGGACAGGCTGGATGGATGGGCCCAGGCCAGTTGTATGAGGTTCAACAAGGCCAAGTGCCGGGTCCTGCACTTGGGTTACAACAACCCCAGGCAACGCTACAGGCTTGGGGACGAGTGGCTGGAAAGCTGCCCCGCAGAAAAGGACCTGGGGGTGTTGGTTGACAGCCGGCTGAAGATGAGCCAGCAGTGTGCCAGGGTGGCCAAGAAGGCCAACAGCATCCTGGCCTGTATCAGAAACAGTGTGGCCAGCAGGAGTAGGGAGGGGATCGTGCTCCTGTACTCGGCGCTGGTGAGGCCGCACCTCGAATACTGTGTTCAGTTTTGGGCCCCTCACTCCAAGAAGGACATTGAGGTGCTGGAGCGTGTCCAGAGAAGGGCGACGAAGCTGGTGAGGGGTCTGGAGCACAAGTCTGATGAGGAGCGTCTGAGGGAGCTGGGGTTGTTCAGTCTGGAGAAGAGGAGGCTGAGGGGAGACCTCATCGCTCTCTACAACTGCCTGAAAGGGGGTTGTGGTGAGGTGGGTGTTGGTCTCTTCTCCCAAGTGACTAGCGATAGGAAGGAAAGATAGGAAGAAATGGCCTCAAGTTGCGCGAGGGGAGGTTCAGGCTGGATATTAGGAAAAATTTCTTTCCTGAGAGAGTGGTGAGACACTGGAATAAACTGCCCAGGGAGGTGGTGGAGTCACCATCACTGGAGGTATTTAAAAGACATGTGGATGTGGCATCGCAGGACATGGTTTAGTGGCGGACTTGGCAGTGTTAGGTTTATGGTTGGACTTGATGATCTTAAAGGTCTTTTCCAACCCAAACGATTCTATGATTCCGTGATTTTGTGAGTGGCGGCGGCAGTCGGCCATCCCTCCTGACTTTCAGGTACTGACACTGTCTCCCTCAGTGTTCCTACCAGCAAGCCAGGGAGACCCAACGGCCTGAGTGAAAACTGTTGAGAACTGTTCTCTAAATGCATTTTCCTGAACTGGAAAGATCTCATGAGAGCTGTTTTGAAAAGTCCCTCCCGAATCCAGCTCTGTTCAGTATTTTCATTCATGGCTCGATGATGGACCGGAGAAGGGGCTTACTAGGCACGGGTGGCTGCAAGGATGGCAGGCACAGCGAGGGCAGCGTCTGGATTCCAGCAAATCGAAGAAACGGTCTGAAAAAATAAATAAATGCTGCTCGGTAGAGACAAGTCCAAGACACTAAGGAAGGATTAATCAACTGCATAAACACACGCTAGGGAGCAACTCGTTTTTCAGAGAAGGATGCGGTGGCTGCAGTGAGTCACAAGCTGCACAGGAGTACGTTGCTGCGGAGGGAACAAACACTGTCCAGGCAGGTAGGAGCAGAGCCTGTAGGACATAAACCGGTCCCCTCACCTTTCTGAGCACACGTAAAGCTGCGGCGAGGCTTGTGGCCAGCTTTGCAGGCTATACTTCATGTGGACAACCCGGAGAGAGTCCAGAGGACCATGAGAGGGCAGGGAACGAAGAGGTTCAGCAGGCTAGTAAATGTGACAGGGCAGCAGTTTAGCCTGAGAGAGACTTAAATAACAGCAGGAAAGATCTGTGTAGAAATTAGGAGACATTTTCCCTCCCATTAAGGTCAAAATGCTGAAGAGGTGTCATGGCAGCATCTGCCCTTTCTCTCACCGGAGGAGCCCAAAAGCGGGTAGACCCATCTCTGTCAGGAGCAAGGTGGGACACGGGAAGAGACTGACTGACCTCAGGGGGTCCCGTCCAGCCCTCATCTCCTCTCAGGTGCCCTTTAGCAGGATATATCCCAGAAGGAAGATTAATTGAACGCCATTTTGCTGTCACACTTCATTACTTTTGGCAGTGCAATGGCATGGGGCATTTTCTTTGCTAATTTAAACGAATTGCCAGCTGGCCCCATTAAACGCCATGGATGTCTTCTTTAAGCAGCCATATGGCTTTGGGAACTGTCCTTTGCTTTACCTGCTGTCTGAAGGCAAAGGCAGATTAAAAGGAAGCACCTAATTCTTTTGCAAAAAAAACCCAACCCAGACTCTGGACTCTCCACTGCCGGCTGCAAGTATCCAGCTGCCCTTGGTGGGCAGCGCTGCCTCTCCGGGCTCTCCTCGAACCCCTCGTCACGGCTGTGGGGACAAGCCACGGAGCTGAGGCAAAACAGAGCTAAGTAGATGGCCCAGGCCAACTGGAAAATGAGCCTCCTAAGGCTTTCTGGGCAAGTTTCCCTCTGCTAAATGCACACCTTGTCCCCAGCCCACGTCTTCATTGGCGCACGGTGCAGAACGAACGCAGAGGAACGGCCTTTCCAGGAACTCCCTAGCTGCTCAGAGCTCATTATAAAAGGTTTTGTGCCACTTCTTGACAGAAAGCCCACAAAAATCACTATACTAATGTCACACTGAGATGACACAGGGGACAGAAGTCAGGGACTGTTTCTCCAGGCGTTGTTTCGCCTCTAATGAACGCAGCCAAGAAGTCAAGCCCGGTTTCTGAAGGAAGCCCTCGCTCAGCTTCTGGCCTCGGAATTAACGACTTGCACGGCGGCGGCTATGAACGAGCAAAGGTGCCATCGCTTGTGGTTTCACAGGACGGGGACTCCTGCTGCAGCCCCTGCTTCTGCAGCGGGCTGCTGACTCTCAGGGACTGATTGCCAGCCAGCAGCAAGGAATTACCTGTAATCATGCTGTCCGCTTGTCACTCCTTTGCTAATTACAGCCCTCAGACCTTGCCAGAAGCAGCAGCGGATGATTGCGTGGTTACCGTATGCTCGGGCTCCGAAGGACTTTGGAAAGCATCCCCGAGCCTCTCTTCTCCACAGGACCCCTGCTAGGGCAGGTAACGCAGCCGCCCTGGGAAGGAGAGAGAGCAGAAAGCTTTTGAGAGACTCAGAAGACAAGAACATCCCAAAACAGCTGGTAACCCTGCATGAGGTGAAGGCAATTCTGAGGACAAATTGCCCATTTAGACCAATTATGGGGTTTTTTAAATCTAAATAGAGCCATCACCCAAACGATGCCTAAGGAAAGTAGGTAAAATAACCTCTTTTGCAGTTTGGTAGGGTAAGTTCTTAAGATATTGTACAAGCATTAAATACCCCCAGGGTTTGCAGCACCCAGCCAGGCTGAGGCACACAGCAGTTGTGAGTTAGGTGAGCCGTCAGGTGTAGTTTTCCGAGCTCTCGGACTGTGAACGGCATGGCATGTGCCATCTGGTACACCGTAACGTCCTCTTTGCCACCTGCCTTCAGCAGTTCCCCTTCGGTCAAACCCATGAAATAGCAATGTCATGGAGGAAGGTATTTGTGGGAGCATCGCTCAGAGGTGTTAGTCCATCCAGCTTGTCCAGCTCAGGGACGGGGAGCTGGAAAGTCGATGAAGATTCCCCCACCCTTTTTAAACAAGAGCCCCAAATGAAAGAGTCCCCTTCAAGTACAGGGATTTCAAATAATGTTTAGCCCTGGTGTGAATGTCTGATGGTAGAGCAGCTGTTCTCTGTTTACTCTGCAGCCCCAATTTATTCGTTCTTTGCTGGTTCTCCATGTGTTTCGGATATATTGTCTACAGTTACATTTCTCCCTCTCTCTTTCTTTCATGTTCCTTTGCCTCCTTTTGTTCACCATCAAAGTTTCACAAGGTAAGTTTGTTTCTGTTCTTCCTCCTTCTCACACCCCACGGCAGCTCCCCACGGAGAGCAGCGAGCGCTTGGCCGGGGCGAGCTGTTTAGGATTCGCTTTGGCCGGTGCTGCTCGCTCCCAGCCCGAGTCCAGCCATGTGCCTCTATGTGTGTGTGTCTGCCTGTCTCTGTGTCTGTCCTGTGGCCGCACAGCCCCGGGGACGCGTTCTCCAGCCAGCGTTGCAATGCCCCTTGGACTGCCCCAAGGGCACCCTCGGAGCAGGGCAGGGACCCGTTTCAGCCTCAAGAGCATCCTGAGGCCACCCTCTGCATGAACCCAGTCCCAGTAGGACAGCCTCTGCACAGACTGGTTTCTTTTTTGCCCGAATCTTACTTGCAATGATTTACAGAAGAAGTGCAATTTCAAGCAAACTTGATTAAATCAGTGATTTTGTGCACAGGTAACTCAGACCAACTTAACCTTGATCCTAGAGCTGTCTGCTTTACAGAACTGCACCTTTAACTGTATTGCAGGCACACTAGTGTAAAGCTGCTTCATGCAGAATAGCTATTCCTATGCAAGAAATGCAATAACTATTACATAGTTTATATACGAAAATAAGTGAAGTGTGAAGTATTTTAATAAAGTTCAGCATAGAACAGGTCATCTTTTGGCTTACTTTGGTCATGTAAAGAGAGATAGAGGCTCAGCCACTGTAACAGGCTTCCAGCCAGCTTCAAAACTCATAGCAGGACTGAAAGAATTTCTATTGTATCTTAATAAAAGGCGTAACTACGCAAGCAAGTTACTGTAAGCATAACTTAGCTTGCTTACTTTAGCTAAGGATTTATGGCATGCCCCAACTCTCTGGTCCATGTGGTCAGCTGGCTTTTTTTTCCCCCCCGCTGTGCTCCCTAAGCAAATTAAACCAATGCCATAGACAAGTCCATATTATAGGTTTCCAACCAGCTCATCTTGCCTCCAGAGTCGACTCACACTTAGAACATAAATGCATAAGAAATCATCATTTTCCCCCCTTAGAAAAAGCTCTTTGAAAGAGGTAAGAGTCTTTCTGTTCAGCTGCACACGATGGGCAGCAATGCAGTGCAGGGTAACACGTGCTGATAAGCGTGATTAATCGCCTCCTCTATTCCTTGTGCTTGTTTAGCTGCAGGAGATCCAGACTGCCAAGGCAGAGGCATGCATGGATTTTTTCCAGAGTACAGCAAAGTTTATTTGCCAGGGCCAATTCTTAGTTCAGCAAGAAGTCCCTTAGAGATAGGGATTGTGGCACTTACTGGTATTTTGTGTTCAGCTTTAAGGGAGTTAACAAAAGCCTGATATACGAGTTGGAAAGAAATATTAAAAGCATCAATGGAAAGGTATTTGAAGAGTTAAACATTCTTCTGAGACGTGAAATTTCAGACTCATTTGAAATGCAAAAATGTAAAAATGACAGGCTACTTAAGGTATTTAAACAAAGAGAAAACACATCTGGATTTTTAAAAGGTTTCTAGTTGAAAGATCTTCAGTATTGCAGGCAGTGCGGGTAAGGATGGTTTGGTTGCTAAAAAGGAGATCTTTTGTGTTGATACTATCGTAATAACAATCCCAGCTTCTCTTAAAAAGAAAGTAGGTAAAGCTTCTGGTGCAGTCATTGCGACCACCTAGGAACATGGTTAAAAAAAACAGTATTTTTCTTGTTATCCTGTGCCAGCACAAGAGCTGCTGATGCTCTCCTATTGCCCTTCCCTGTCCTAGCCCCTGGGGGGAAGGAGCCCTCCCCTGTGGGATTTGCAGCCTCCCCTCAACCACTACGTATTGTATAGCAAATAAAGTGGGGCCCCGGTCCCCCGAGGAGCTATGACAAGCAGCGGGACAGGCTGCTTTAGCTGCAACACAGAGCCCCACCATCCCAGGGGCTTTGCTGCCTTGGTTGGGAGGTGCATCAAACCTCCTGGCCAGGGCAAGAGGAGAGGGGTTGGAAGAGGAGGGATCTGGGCAGTTTCCCAGTGCAATTGGTTTTGCTGCTGAAAAGCTCTGTTTTCTCCAGTCCCACCAGACAGCTGCTGTGCCCCGGCGAAAAGCACCTGTAATTCTGCTGGGCTGGAGCCAAGCAAGCTCATAACAAGGTGGTGAGCATATCATTAGGAAAAGGGCCCATAGAGGCATCCCGAGGTCTGTGTTTGCACTCTGACACATCAGCCTGTGATTAAGGGTGTCCCTCTTCTCCTCCAAGAGATGTTCGTTCACCTCTGCAAACCGCAGTGCAAATTGGTTGCTGCTGGAGAGCTCTGTTAGCAAAAGCCAGCCTGGGAACAAAAAGGTGGCTAGAGGAAACCAGCCTCCTACCTGGCAGTCCTCCGGAAGGACGAGGTTCAGACGTAGATCGCAAGTAGAGATGCGAGTGTGTTGGATGCACAACCGGCAAGCTGGTAGTTCAGTGCTTGGGAACAGCAGTGTCCCTGGAGCAGCGTATAAGGGCATATATTTCCTCTGCACTGCAGAAGAACGCTGGTGGCCGCAGGTACTTACTGCGCCTTTATAACCTCTTGGAGCAGACGTGCCTCTGCCCATGCTGGGGCCGGCAGCCGCATCGCCGTGCCCGGGAAGGTGGTTGCAGCCCGTGGTTGTACGGGGCAAGCGTTGGCTAAAGAAGGCAGGGCGGCTCGCTGGGCTCAGCCTGCCCCAGGGCAGCGCGGCAGCAAGGGGGGGACGTGGCAGCCCCCCCTATTCTCCCACGTGGTTTGCCACTCTTGGTAAACCAGGCTTGTGGCTCGCTTGAGCCTCACCGAGGGTTCTCGTTAGGAATTAATACTAATCATGTTCCCTTCCCCTCCCTCCTCACAGGCTACAAGGAACAGGGGATCCCACAGCAGCTGTAGTGGCTGGGACAAGTGTGGTCAGAGAAACACGGCGAGAGATTTCCTTTGGCAGCTGTGGGCCACGGACGTTTTCATTACCCTTTGTCTTTCTTCTTCCTTTTGTTTTGTTTCCTTCTGTTTGAACCCGGTTCATCTGACCGTCCAGCGGAGCGGAGGTGCAGAGCAGCCGACGGAGACTTGCACTGATCCCATTGAGCAGCGGAGATGGGGCGAGCGTGGCGTGGGTTAGGACTGGCCCTGGCCAACACATGGTGGGCAGCCGATGAGGAAGAGGAGGGTGCTGGGAGAAGAAGACACCCCTGGCAAAGGTGGCACTGGGGCAGGCAGCTGAGCCAGGGGGGCAGGAGATGCTGCTTTCTCTCTCCTCCCAGGGGGAAGTAGCTGAAGACATTTTGCCTCCTTTTTACGCTCACCGCTAAAGGAAACCGGCTGTGAACATCAAATGCCAAGGAGCTATTAATAGATACATGTACAGTATGTAAAAGCAGACCAGTGGTACTTTTTCCCCCCACCCTTGGAGTCCATCCTTGACTGCTTCACAGTAGCAGAGGGCTCAGCCCAACCTCCTCTGCTGTCTGTATATACGATGCTCAGTGAAGCTCTGTCACAGAATCACAACGGTTGGAAAAGACCTGTAAGACCATCAAGTCCAACCATCAATTTTGCCATAGTGTTCCTTGCAGATGTCTTGAGAAACGTGCTTGCTGTAAATCGTATTGTACTGCTGAACTGACTGGGGCCATCCCTTGCTTTCAGCCACTGGCACCATGCGAAGACCAGACCTCCCGCCGGCTCCTGGGGAGACTTTATCTAGCAAGGGACCGGTGCCCCACAGCGCCTTGCCTCTAGGGTGGTGGACGCAGCCATGTGCTGTCAAAAGCTATTAGTGTAAAACAATACTGGGGGAGCCAAAAAAACCCTCAAAAAAATGCGGCTTTTCCTCCCCTCCTCCTGAAAAGACCTTGCTGGAAGCGTCTCCATGCTTTGGAAATGGATCCCCTTACAGCGCAGCGTGTGCTCCCGGCTGAAGCAGCATCCCTGCTCCGCTTCCCAGGGGTAAGTGCCCAGAGCTCAAGGATCACGACCTGGTGCTAACCAGGTGCTCAGTAGCAGTTGTGGTTTGAAGGCCCATGGCCAAATGGGGTAGGGCTGTGTTTTCGTGGTTTGAACGCACAATGGGCAGAGCTAAATTGGGCATCCAGGCAGAGCCATCCCTCCGATCCTGGCTGGTGTTTTGGCAGGGTGAGAAGAGCTCAGCCCCGGGGGGGTGGGAGGAACAGGACCTGGTGGCAGGACCTGCCTGCTTTTCCACTCCTAAAAGGTGGCAGGAGGAACCCTGCAGAAAGAGGGCAAAACAGGGCTTGTGCTCTGGTCCGGGGAGGGTCCTCCCAGTGAGAGGAGCTTCCAAAACTGGGAGCCATCCACGTGTGACAGAGCTGAGCCCTGCTTCCAGCCATTGCTCCTGCAGAGATGCAGCCGGTGGGCAAGAGGACAGAAGCAAACCCCACTGCCCTACAAGCTCCTGGCCTCTCCTAGCACGATGGTTTGCTTTTAAGACAGGTTTTCATTTTTCACCCAGAGCAGATCCTCTATGTTAAATACCTCCCATTGCAAAGAGAGTTGAGGTGTCAAACAGCAGCAAGTGCCCCTGAAGATGTGTCCCCTTGCCTGATCATCTGCAGGCAGAAAGTGCAGACCACCCGGCTGTTCTCCATGTGCTTAACCCTCAGAGGCGTTGTAGGGGTACACCAAGCAGGACAGCCGCCCGCCGGGCACTTGTCGGTGATCCCCCCAGAGAGCCGGGGGGTAGGAAGCTCCTTTAGTGTTTAGACCAGAGGGAAACGTGGCTTAACCTCCCCACAGCTCCAGGTGCTCTCCTGATAGCCGGAGACCAGCTGCCTTTAAGGCAGGACCTTTCCTCCAGGAAAGTTTCCTACCTGCCCAATGCCCACGCTCCGCTGTGAGCCCACAGCCTGTGGAAAGCAGGCACCAACGCCTCACTGTGCTTCTCCCAGCGCAGGACATCCTTCAGGGATAACGATAAAGCGTAATCCACGGTCCCAGCTAACTTGTGGTGGAACAGGACCGGTCCAAACCACGTGCGTTTGGCCAGCTCAGGCATCAAGAGCTGATGACAAACTTTCTTCACCCCACCCTTCGTTGGCTGTGCGGTATCAAAAGCTTTGTGCTGCCTGAACAGGAAAAATGGGTGAGCCAGGAACCTTCGGAGCACCAGCCTTCTCTGCAAGCCAGGAGACTGCTGGCTCGAGCACTTCCCCTGCTCTCAGCAGCCTTAAGCGGAAGAGCAAAGGGGACCCATATAATAAGGATGCAAATTTGTAACACAAACAACTCATCGTCTATTCTACCAAGCCAGACTTCAGCTAGGGCAGTGTATTTTGCAGACATTCCCTTTGTGCATGCACAAGTACTACCTGGTGTTTGAGCATGGCGTGCCCGAGCCAACGCACTCAGCTAAACGCCTGCAAAACTGCACAAGCCCCACTGAGCGCATGTCCTACAGTGCCTGTAGTCTATAGGAGACGTGTTTAAACTGGCTCTTTGGCACATGGTTAGTAAGAGGAGACAAAACAAATCAACATGAAAAGGATTTGTGAAAGACCCTTCAGATTAAGTTTAAAGCAGTATTTCACAGGTCCTGGCCAAATATTAACAGTAACCCCCTGCATCTGTAGATGCTAGGCAGACATCGCTATCCCTGTGGTACAGCTGAGAAACAGCAGCATGCAGCGAGGTTAAAGTACCTGACTCCAAAGCAAACCCACGGCAGAACCAGAGGAATAACTCAGGCTGCATTTCTCTTGCCTCGTACCCTAAGCAGCGGCTCGTACTGCTGTGCTGGCCAGCCAGAAACGGGTATTTAGCAACTACCCTTATCCCAACGGGGCTGCTGAGCTCAGATTTTTGGGCTGCTCCACAGCAAGCAACGATCCGTAACATGGTGCAGACAGGAAAGCTGCTCATTTGTAATTTTAGAGCAAGATAAATAAAAAACCATCATCTTTTAGAGAGACGCAAGCACGGGCACCGGTGAAGCAGATTTCTTTGGAAGACAAGTCGGTGCTTCTTGTTAACCCAGGGCTGGAGGTGCTCAAGAGGAAAAGCAGCGCAGTTATCCTGCCACGAGATTGTGCTGCAGCGAGGCATGGTTACCTGGCTTTGCCGAGGAGAGGCTTGCAAGACAGCAGCACTTTGAAAAAAATCAACTCCTCTTAGGTCAGTGGTGGAAGGATGAACCCAAGAGCCAACTGACATGTGTTAAAGCCAAGGGATGAGCTCCTCAAGATTACCGGTGCCACAGCAATCACCAAAAGGATTTCTGCTCATGAAGTTCAACAATTTCAACTCTCTTGGACCATTTCTACCAGAAGGACCAGTTAAGAGGGTGGCTGCTCGGTGAGCTGTGCTGTAGCATCTGCAGCTCTGTGGCTTGCAGGACTGTACGCATGTTACAGAATTGAGCTTCGGCATTTACTACGAGACAGAGAAACTCTGCTCCTTCATTTCCCACCTGGGAAAATAGGATCCTAACCAGGAGCGAACAGGGCATCAGTAGCACAGCTGGAAAAAACCTTCACAAGCTACTGCTGCAATTGGTGGGAACTCTTTTTTTGAGGTTTATAACTTAGTCATTAAGCCGCCCAAGCAATTTGCCAGCTCAGCTGCAGTGAGCACTGCACAGGAGAGGGATTTATCGTTTACTTTCAGGTTTTGCTCTATAGAAGTTTTTCTTATTTTTGACCTCTCGAATTGGTGAAGCCAGGAAAACAGCCAATGCACCACTACAGAGGCTCCGAAATCTGTCAAACAGACACCCAGGACAAACAGCCTTATTTCTGCCTGCCGTGGGGATTTCCTTAATTGATTTTAATTAGCGCCAGACAAATTCCCACTGTCTGCTTTAGGACAGGAGCAACTTTATAGATTGGCCTTGCTACCAGCGAGCAAGCACCAAATTGCATTTTCCCCAAAGCTGCCCCGCTGCAGTAATAATGACCAAAACCTCTGCTTTTTTCCAACAGTCCTGATTAAAACCAGCATCCCCAAGCTCCCCCGCGCCCAAGCGTGAACAGCAGCATGCTCTTGGGCAACGGCGAGCCCCTGAGCCTGGTTTCGGGTCTCCCCGTGGCAGGTAGCGGGGAGAGATGGGCTGCAGCGAGCTCGGAGGCTGAGCCGCAGGGCAGGGCTGGGGAAGCCGGAGGTGGCAAAAGGGATTTCAAGCCTTAGCGGTCACAAGGTGGGGGGAGCTGCTCAATCCTGTCTTTAACATCACCCTCCCCACACCACAACTTGGTTTTCCTCCTCTCTAAGAGAGCAGAGCTTTGTGCCAGGGACCGACCAGGCAGAACCCATCCTCTCAAGGGGCTCCTGGGGAGCCCGTGGCGGGGAAGCTGGCAGCAAGCTGAAGGTACGAGCAGTGTGCCCACAACTCACGCACTGGTGAGAAGAGCCACGCAGTGAAGATGCAGGTATGAGTGCTAATTTGGCACTTTCCACCCCATCAGCAACGCTTGTCTTTCTCTTTAGGGCCAAATTAATCACCCAGCGCCTTTACATCTCTTTCCGGAGCACTGCAGAGGGAGGCCAACCACTCTGGGATGCCCACCGACACCGGGGCTGGATAACTCGCCTCCTGCTCGCAGGAGCCGTGCCACGCCATCCCGCTAGCGCCCGCTGTGCCGCCGCCGCCAACCGACCCCTGCCTCCTCGCCGGCGCAGCTAGAGGTTGCAACCAGCAAACGCTTGACCTGGTCGAAGGTGCGTGGCACCAGACTATCCCGATATCATCTTCTGCTTGATAAATATAGATGTTTTAGATGCAAGTTTTACAGCTAAAGAGCTATAGTAGGTAATGAAGAATAAACGCAATTGCTTCACCCCCATCTGCCAGCGACACAGTATTTTCTGCTGCTCTTTCCCAATTGTGAAAACCAGGTTTCTCAAAAAAAAAGGGCTTTAATGAAATAGTTCCTTGGTACTTGAACCCAGCTGGGCTGAAGAGCTGATTTACTACTCTGTGGAAAGCAATTCCAGGTAGGAACGAAACCAAATGTCTTCTTGAAATTCGTGGCCAGTCATAAACCAATTTCATTCTGGGTCAACTCAACCATTTCAATGTAGAGCACGTTAACATTTTTTTCTAAGTTCGTTGGTGTTGCCAAATCTGTACTTACCATGGAAAAGGTGCTATAGCAGACTGTCCCCACCCTCCCAGCCCTTTGCCCGCCTGACTGTACTTGCCACAGGGGATTGGCATCACTCTCGGCTGCCGCACGTGTGCTCGGCAATCGCAGCCGGAAAGGTCAGCGGAGCTTTGTGCCAGGACCGGCTTCAGCATGCAGCCGTGCAGTAGGAGTGTTAGACACGCAAGGTGCCTCCATCTGCGCCGCATCCTGCGCTTCCTGAGACCAAGCTGCATGTTCATCCCTACGTGCAGCGACTGTCACACATTTTGTTAAAGACCTTTCAGTTCTGCTGGAAACCACCCCTTGTTGTAGTCTCGCCGTGATGGCCAGGGTATTGTGCCGAGCTCTGTGGTCAGGACACGGAAGAGTCACAGTCTCGTTATTCTTCAGGGGGCTGTTTTATTCCACCCTTCATTGCCTCCTGCTTGTCTTGGGGTGACCCTGCAGTTCACATATATGCATACACTCCAGCCAGAGTGTATTTTATTACTATTCAACCCAATCCGCATCCTCTACAAGACACCAAGAGTTCATTGACATTTGAAGCCCAGACACAAGAGCTACAAGCTTGGCTAGATCTGATATTCCTCCCGGTCAAAAGCAATGGCTTCTCCCATGCGCCTGCTCACCATGGCATAATACCACCCCCCCTGTATTTTCTAGCTGGCTTCTCTCCATGCTCACGCACACAATGCACTTTCAGGCAGTGCTGCAATTTATTTTCTAAACCGGGACTCAGCATTTCCATCCCCCTGTGGGACCAGTGTGCTGTAAAACCCCAGGTGACAGTAGCACCAGCTGAACCAGGGTCCATCACAGCAAATCCTGCAGGAGCCCATCCCACCCACAAACCATCCTTCCTCCTCTTGTCATCCATATGCATAAGTAGAGCCAAGCTAAAATTCAGTCCTGCTTCTCTTGTACCCATCCACCAGCCAGAGGGAAGCGACACTCCCCCGTCCCCTCCACCAAAACGGTGCGGTGGGATGTGAAGGCTTCACGTAGACTCTAGGACCAACAAGATGAGAGTAGCTCAATCCATATTCCAGCTCTAAGGATGCTTCCAACAGGCAGGTCAAAGGGAACAGCGCATTTGGGCTTGGGGTCAAAACAGGCTTGCCTCCACCAACACAGCCTGCGTGTGATGGCAACACTCCCCCAAACACCCGGCAAGGGATCCCACCCCAACCTCCCTTCCTCCCACAACACACATACAGACACAGGGGCTGCTCCGCAGGCTGGGAGGGGGATAAGTTGCCCGTCGCTGGCTCAAGTCCATGTTTTCCTTGGTTTTGGCCATGCTTGGGTGTATTGGGTTTTTCCACCCTAGGAAGGAGGGAACGGGTGCACGCCCACCTATGCCATTTGCAGCCTGATGATGAGCCTGCCTTTCATTTTCATGCCACAGCCTAAACTGAGGGGTTACAGAGGACCATTTGTATACCTATTTATATCTGAGTATTGGATTGTGACTTGCTGTGTTTTGATACTGTGGATTTTTTTTTTTTTTTAAAGTTAAATATATTCTATTGCTGGACAGCTGGAATGAAATGCAGAGTCTCTTTACATAGCCTGGAGAAAGCCCATCAGTCCTGGATCAAAATGGGTCTTCCTCCTCCCACCAGCCCACACCCTGAGGAGAGGAGGCAGGGGCCAGGGCACAGCTTAAGGAATAACGACCCAGAGCCTTACGGGGGAGCAGAGGGCTAGCGAGGAACCTTACCTGCACCCCTGAAACAGAAACAAGGGACAGGGAAAAGCCACCCTGCCTTTCCCCTGTGCACACACCTGCCAGCAGTCCTTCTCGCCTGGGTTTTCTTTGCAGTTTTAACACTTTAAAATGACTCCCGGCATATTATCCGTGCAAGCGCAGCCCCCGCGCTGCCGGGGCTTGGCCACGCACGCCCGAGCGGAGCAGACCTCCGCAGGTGGCAGAGCCATCGCAGCGGAGCTTTCCCATGAAGGGCAGCTCTGCTGCAAGGACTGACAGCCCGTCAAAACACATCCGCACTTTTTGACCATCCATACTTCATGCTCTCTGCTCCTCCTGCGACATGCAACACCGCAAAGTGCCACTGCTCTGCTCCCTCCCTAAAGCCACCGAAAGTGGGGAAACACATGGGAGATCCCAGCTGGACTTGTCAGAGGATGGGTTTCAGCCTCCCGCCCCGGGCGCCTGCAGCCCAGCTGGGAAAGGGCCAGCCTCTTGCTCCATCAAAACCCCAAATCCTTGGAGGGTTGCAACACTGCTGTATGTGATGACAGGCTGCAGGGAGTAAACCTTGAGCATGTTTCTCTGTGCTATAGTGGGACTGCATAGTCACTCGCATGCCTGCAGCCCATGACCGACCGTCGGCTGCCGCTGCCTGGGCTGGTTTCCTCCCCACTGCAGTGCTTTGACTCTCCCCACTCCCTGCTGGGAAGGTGGCAAACATCTGCCCTTGCATTTGGGGTTGCGGAGGGCAAATACCATGGGCACAGTTGCGTTTCCCCCCAGACACCTTTCACCTCCTCCACCAGCCCTGTCCTCGCTGCACTGTCGGGCTCCCTCTCCATCCCTGTCCTGCTTGTCGGAAAGGCTGGGAGCTGGGAAGAGGCCAGCCCTGCACCTGCTCCAGAGCAGCCCTTGAGAGGTTAAAGCGTGCCTATCCCTGTCTCCAAATTGCCAGCGCAGCACAATGCTCCTCCTGTTTGCACGGGCTCACGCAGGAGGAGCGGCAGGAGCGTGGCCCTGGAGAAGTGGGAGAGGGCACCCACCCAGCGAGGCTGGGGGTCGTAGCCATTGGGAGGGTGACAGCACAGATCCCACTTCATCCACCCTCGCAAGCGGTGCCCAGCACAGACCGCTGGTAACCGCCTGACCCAGCCGCAGCGAGGGACACCCCACAGCTGACACACCGCTGCGGGGACAGCCAGCCCCGTGCAGCTTGTCTTTAACGAGAAGGACGGGGCAGGGGGAAGGATGCAGACTGCTGTTTGCAGCTTGGCAAGGCTGCAGCAAGAGCATCAGAGGCAGGGAGCCCACCCGGGACCAGCCTCGGTAACAGAGCGGCGCAGAACAACCCTGCCCAGCCGCACGGTAGGGCGAACGGGGCGGCGGGTCCAGCCTGGGGGGCTTCAATGGGACTCAGGGGGCCAAACCCAGATTTGGTGCAAGACCAGCGAGAAGGGTCTTCTCGCACCCCGTGGCTTTGCAGGATCTGGTAGGTGAGGCAGAAAGCTCCGTTTCACTTGCTACATCTTTCTATCCAGGCTTCACCCCCTCAGCGTGTGAAGCACTTTGGGATGAAAACTGATAGATAATATTATGATACTATTAATACACCCAGGCAGACACACTATCACATGGCAAATCCACTAGAGAGATCTGGGATAATTATCTTGAAGAGATTTCTTTAAAGCCCTGCTAATGCAACCATTTCAGAAGGGGGGGGAATAGAAATCACACAACTGGGAAATCAAAAACTGGAGCTTAGCGAGGGCAGGTAAGCCATGGGGAAAACCTCCATGCCTCATCCTCATCCGAGCACCATCATGAGAACGGGTCTTTCCCTCACCTGGAGGAACAAACATCTCCAGCAGTTTTTCAGCCCTGCGGGCTGTCAAAACCCACATCCCAGGGAGTGCTCTGGCATCAGCCCGCAGAAACCCAGGAGGTTTTCAGGGCATTGAAAGAGGCAGAGAGGCAAGAGATGATGGGCACAGCCTGCAGCTTCTGCTGGCTCCTCAAACGGGCAGCAGCACCAGCTCTACCGGAACAGACACCAAAATCCCTGTTCCGAGAGCAGCCTTGAAGTCAGACAGCACCATCACCCAGAAACCCAAGGTATGGGGTGACCAGTGGGTTCCTGGGGTGCTTACCCCACAACATGCCGGCCCTTGCCGGGAGAGAGCAGCCAGCAACCCCCAAGCCCCTGAAGATTTGGAAATGCCCAACACAGCCCTGCTCTGCCCTTCTTCATCACCCCGTAGGTGGGCAGAAGCCAGACCAGAGCTGCTCCTGCCCCCCAGCCCCAGCACACAGCCAAAGCCCAGCCTGCCCCAAGCCCCACACCGCATCCCTAGGCAGACCCCCTGCCCAGCCACCCACCTCTCCACACCGTGCAGTCCCAGGGGATGCACATGGCCACCACATACCTCTCACCCTGATTTCAGGTGCAAAGCAGCTCACCCCCCAACCCAAGCGCAGAGCCTGCCCAGTGTCCTCACAGCACAATTACAGCCCCTACTGCAGCTCTTCCATGCACCCAACCAGTGCAGCACAGCAATGGGCTACCAAGAAAACTCCCTCTCCCATAACCATTGCACAACAGGAAAAACCCTAAAAACAACCAGGTGGTCATGTCCCAGGAGAGATGCAGCCAGCCTGGCTTTGCCGGCTGCCCCTCCAAGGTGCCTACGTCCCTCTGAGTGCCATAGGAGATGTTGAATGTCAGAGGTGCCCCTTCCACCAGGACCTGAGCAGCCAGAAATTTGGGCGCAGTGGGGTTCAGCGTGGCAGTGGCTTGCTCATGGACCTGCCAGGTATGATGCTGCTCCTGCCCGTGCCCTGCCTGGCCCCCCAACTCTGCTCTCCCCCCTCCCAAACCCTCCAGGGCAGGTTATCCGCAGCAGATACAGGCTTGCAGGTAGCAAGTGCCAATGGGTACCTCACTATTAGCGACATGAAAGAGGGCTGCAGGTTTTTAAGGGACAGCTCTCAGGCCAACCAGATGAAATTCCAGGCTTAAATTCTGTTTATTCAGCGGCCCGTGCACTGCCAAGCAGCCGGCCTGGGAGGCGATCCCCTCCAGGCAGGGCTTCTTGTCAGAAAATGATGGGCAAAGCAGCCACTGCTGCTGCCTGTCCCTCCCCGCGGCCAGTGCAGCCCCAGACACGTGCGAAGGAGAGAGCGGCACCAACCTGCCCTGTGGATGCTCTCTGGGCAGCAGTGCCACGGGCTGGACCACGCCGGCACACAAGCGCTGGGGAGACATTCTTTCCGAGCCTTTAGTGATCTCCCCATAAGCCATGGGGACTGGGAGTCTCCCTATAAAACCACGTCCCATGGGAAACGCGGTTGGGCACGTGCAAGATGTGGCAGTCGCAGCAGGGCATGTTCGAAGCGCCTGCTTGGGGAGGATGAACGGTGGGAGGAAGCACGTGGCATTTTATGCCCACGAGATGGATCACGGTGGGGACGACACGTCCTCCAAGGGCTACGCGGTGCCACCGCCCACAGCGCAGGGACAGGCTGCGGCGGCAGCCGAGGCTGTTTGCCCCACCAGTGCCACCGTGGCAGCTCCCCGGCCAAGCCAGCACTGCGCTGTGGGTGCCACCGCACCGGCGGCATGGCCGACCCCACGTTTCCCCACGGAGCACCCTCCTCAGAATAACCACCCAGGTGTCACAGCGGGGGCTCGGCTGCCGGATGCTTTCAGGGCGGCGGAGGTCACTTGCTGGAGGGGACAGGTAAGGTAAGGCGTTTCGTGGCTTCATGTGCGTGCTGCCGTTGGAGAGACAGCCTCGCTATGCCCCGCTTCTCCCGGGGGACACGATGCGTTTCAGCTCATGCCCTCGTGCTGCCATTTTAGATGCAGCTTTTAATACGCCTGGCTGGCTGTGCACGCCAGCGGTGGGGTGTGCGGTGCTGTTGGGCATCGGGTGCGTGGTCCCCTGTGTTGTGCGAGCTGTGCCTGCGTGTGACCCAAAAGATGCTTTATAAGGGGCGAGCATTCCTGTGTGTTTGATTATGGTAGGGCTAAAATGAAGCCAAATCAGTGTAGAAGCATCTCTGCTACTGGGGAAACCGTGCTGGTGGGGGGCACAAGAGCATGGCCGAGAGGATGAGCCTCCTCTAGAGAGGCAGGCACCGGTGGGGATTTTGGGTGTACCAGCCCCACGTCTACCTGTGATAGGGGACACAAGAAAGACCAAACCTGTAACTTGTGCATGCAGAATCTTTTCCACACGAGGGTCCGGGTGCGGGTTTCCAGCAGAGCACGTGGGCAGGGGTGTAGCTGAAGGATTGGTAAACCATCATGAGGGATGCCCATTCCACAGGTACTGTCTTCTCCCCTCGCTTTTTTAGGGGCATAAAAAGAAACGAAGCGCAAATTTCGCACTTGCAAACGATACTGCACCGACAGCACTGCAGCGGGGAAGTTTTTTTAGCCACAGATTCTTTACGAAGGGGAACCGCATCTGTAACATCTCTCTTGCTGCTACAGACGTGTTGCTTTTCCTTCTCGCACGTTCCCTTATCCAACCGCTTCTCTTCCAGAAGTGGTGTTTGCCCAGGTGGTTTCGAATGTAAGACTTTTGACACCAGGGAAAGCGTGTTTGAACACCCTGGCGATAGGGAGGGGAGGGAGCCGACCCCAGATCTTGCAGGACTGACATTATTAATACCCACCGAACAAATGGCAGGAGGCACAAAGTCCCAGCAAACAGAACCCACCAGCCCCAAGCAGGCAGCAGATGGGTGCTGGCAGCAGGATGAGCTGGTGGGACCCAAGACCTGCATCTTCTACAGAGTTTCCTCCAGCGCTATCCCGGGTGGGATTTACTCGGGAGCCTCCTCCATAAGCTTTCTCCTCCAAGCAGCACCAGCTCTCCCGTGCTCTCTGGCTGCTCTGGGGTGGAAGCACAGTTTTTCCCTGGAGAGGAGCAGGAGCCATGCGAGACAGGTCCCCTAAGGATGCGGGGAGAGGCGGAAAGAGAAAACCTGCCAGTATAAAAGCAACACCAGCCCCTGGGGCATCTCAGAGCCGTAAATCCCCATGTAAAGCCGCCTTCGCCGCGCTCCAGTGCCTTGCTGGAGAGCATCGCTGGTGGTGGCTCAGGGGCGTGACACGCAGGAGATGGCAGCCCCGTGTCCCCAGTCCCGCCGTGGGGTGTGTGAAGCATGAAGCAGGGTCCCGGCCGTGACGGGGCTCACCCCCAGGGTGGGCATCTCATGCTGCTTGCGGGAGCGGAGTATGAGCACTTCCACAGACTGAAAACCACACAGGAAAAGCACAAAGCAAACCCACAGATGCTACAGCGGGGCCCTGCCCACCTTCCCCATGTCTTTTCTTTTATTTAACTTATTTTTTGCAGTTCACAACCATGAAGAATAAATCTGTATTTTTTAAGGGTGGGGAAGAAAACGAAGCGCAGACCCTAACGAGACCAGGGACTCTAAATGGGAGGCGGAAAGCTGGCCCTCAGGGTGGCAAGGGGCTGGCCCTCAGCCCCCCGCCTCCGCTCGGGCTGGGGAGGCACAGGGTGCTGGGGTCCCGGACAGGCACAGCGAGGGGAGACGTGTTTCCCCCATCTCTCACTCCCAGGAATAGGAGTCTCTACCCAGAAATAGCATGCGGGCGGCACGAAGCTCTTCATCTCCCTGCTCCAGCAGAGATCCAGGACGGAGCTGCTTGGTGGGAAGGGGTTTTATTCATTTTAATGATCCCCCCCCAGGTCCCAATGGGAGCATCGCCAGGCGACAAGTCCCATAACTGCTGGGGGTGGGGGCCAAGTCCCAACCCAGCGGGGACCAGGCGGTTTTAAGGTGCGGCGGAGAGGAGCAGCCTGAGCGCAGCCCCATTTGGGGGTTAAAACCCAACACGAGCCCTCCCCACCGAAACCTGGAGGGGTACACAGACACCCCACACACACACTAACAGGGCACCAGCACACACGTTTTCCCACCCCAGCAGGGACCTGGAGCTGCCAGGCACACCCCGGAGAGCGGCTGGGGTGAAGGGCATCCCCAGGCTGCTCACCCCCCCCAGATGCTATTTAACCTCCCTCGAAGCCCCTGCAAAACCACCCCTGCCACAGCAACCCCCCCGCAGCACCAAAACCCATGGGGTGAGATGCCAAGGCAGGTGCTTTCCCACCCCAGCAGCTCCCCCTCGCTCCTTCTGCCCCCCCAGCCGCACCCAGCACCCACGGCAGAGCTGCGGCAGGCAGCGGGAAGGGGCCCTGCGCAAAACCCAAAGGGTTCCAAGCTGCCAAACTCACCTTGTCCGCAGGAACAGCAGCCAGGGCTCTCCAGGTGGAAAACCCCTTTGCTGGCAGCACCGACCCCAAAGTTGCAGCATTTCATTGCTCAGCACCCCCACCATTATAAAAGAAAAAACAACAAAAAACCCCAAAACTCTCCCTGATACAACCCAGATTCTCCCCGCACCTTCATTTATGGCCAGTAATATTTAAGTAGCAGCAGCCTAAGTAGTTTATTTAAGCAATGAAGATCCTCCTTTTGAGGTCTCATTGCTCAGGCAGTGCAAATCCCTCCAGCCCTTTCTCGGGGCCGGGGCTCTGGCTGGGGCAGCCAGGCGGTAGCACTGCCCTGCATCACCCACGGCAGGGGCAAAACACCTCTCGGGGGGCTTCCCAGAGACTCCCAAACCCCCCCAGCTGGTACCACTAACACCACATGAGCCTCAGACCCCTATCAACCACCACAGCAAAGTCCTGCATCTTCAGAGGTTGTGACTCCCAGCTGGCCCCCAGCACCCCCTTATTTATAGGAGGTTCATTCTGGCAAATAGCACCTAATTAGACAATTAAGAAGAAAATTAGCTGCCCCCTCCCCACCCACAGCTGCCTATAGCCCCGTGACACTGCTGGAGGGGCTGGGAGGCTCCGTGCTGTAACAGCGGAAGCCTCAGCAATGTCTAAAGTTTTCTTTGTTGCGTGAATCTAAGTGCTGGCCTCTTTTCTCTATATTGAGTTGATTAATCATTTAGTTTATTCACCTGTGAAGTTTGGCCTTGGGACCTGCCCCTTTCCAACCCGGCGCATAACCTCAGGGTCAGCACACGCCAGTACTCGGTGATGAGTTTCTTGCCCTGACTTATTCCCTTCCCCTCCCTGCCATAATATCGTGGTGTTTCCTTAACTCTCAAGAAAGGGTTTTACAGAACAGAGCTGAGGTTCTTATTCTTTACCTTCTGGGTTTGCATTTTAGGGTACAGCCGAGCAAGTTTTGGAGCCTTTTGTTCTCCTCCACAGGTAGGAAGAGGAGTCACGTACTGATGAGATTCCCAGTGGCCCCCAGGAACTGGAGCTATAAGTAAAACATCAGCTGTCGGTAACGGTGCTGCGGGAGTGTGCAAGCCAGATAGGAAACATGTACGCCTTCCTCACAGCCCACAAGAGACCGCTACATGCACGTATAGCAGCCTCACGTCTATAATACTACCAGTCCTTTCTCGGAGCAAGAGGTTTCTAGTCTTGAAGCAAAATCCACCCTGGTTTTCTCTTGCAGTTTGTTTTAGAGGTGCCGCGGTGAGCAGCAGAGATGCCGCAGGGACCAGCATCCCGGGGGGCTGGGCACGGGGTGCTAAATCTGACTTTCCTCATAGGGCACCCCACCCGCGCCCCTCAATCCGCGTCTGTCCTGGGACAGGCTCCTGCTGCCCTGCGCTCGCACGGACAACCAGGAGGGACTGGAGCCGCCTTCAGGCTCTACAACCTGATTTCTCCTTCAACGCAAAACAAATCCGGGTTTGTTTTCGCGGCCTGTGGTCCCAATCGCTCCCTCCAGCGCTGCCGGCGGTGCGGCTGAGAGGGAGAGGAGCAGGGGAGGCGCGTGGCTGCGCCAGGCAGCCCTGACGCCCCTGGGTGCTTTGATATCCTTGAGCGCCGAAATCGCAGGGGAAATCGCAGGGCGGCACTCGGAAACCGCTCAGCGGGAGCTGCAACATAGCGCTAGCGAAAAACATAAAGACCGAAAAAATTCCGGGCGGGGAGCTGCCTTTGGTGGGCTTCCCGGTAGAAGGGGGATGGAGAAAGTCAGGTCTCTCCCAGGGGTGCCCCCCACCCAGCCCGGAGACTCCGCAGCGCTGGCTCTGCTCTCAGCCTGCCCCGCTCTCTGCAAAGCCAGTCCCTGTTTGTCAGGATCCGTCCCCGGCGCAGGGTCCTTCCCTACTCTTGTTTTCAGGCAGCACTGCTCCCAGCGTCTGCTGGGGTAACCAAAGCTGGAGCCTGATCCCCTCAAAATCATCGCGGACGTGAAAGCCGGCTCCTGGGTTGTTCCCAACCACAAGCTGCGCAGGGCGGACACGGACCATACACCGGGCAAATGCTTCCCATATGCCTTTATTTGCAAAGTTACAGGATTTTTTTTACAGGCACTGTGCGTTGGTTTTTCAGACCGGTTCAGATTTTTCTCTGTATTACCAATGGCCGAGAGGGGAGGTGGGAGCGGGGAAAATCCCTCACAGCAACCGTTCCAGCCTCCAGAAAGGCATAAGACATCTGAGAGGAACAATCTGCTTCTTCTGAAGCCATGAAGCGAGGAGTCTGGTTTATAAACAGGCTTAAAAAATAATATACATATGTAAGAGCAGCTCAAAGCTAAAGTACAGCGATAACTGGTACATACCTATGCATATCTGTTCCCACCCTTTCTCCAAAGCTGGAAAAGGGAATGTTTAAAAACTAAAAACACAGTTTAAAAAAAAAAAAAAAAAAGAGGGATTCCATGCATTAAGTTTTAGTGTTTTGTGCAATTAAAATGGGATGAAAATAAATATAACTTAAAAAAACCCAACCTTTTCCATGACACTAATGGAACAGAGGCAAGTCTATAAGGCACTTCCACATGGGCTATTCTAGAAAGCCTGGCAAAGAGCTAAAACAGTGCAACCATTTACAATGGCATCAGATGAGCTAAAGACATCTGTCTGGTGAGATATGAACTGAGAAAAACCTTAGGAGACTTCAGTCCTCGGGAAAGAGGCTGGGGCATGGCTGCAGATGGCTCAATGGCCAACTCCTCCTCCTTATTGCTGCCAGGAGAAGACCTCCCCCACGGAGGAGGCTGGACCCACCAAACGATGGCAGAGGGGCTCCGGAGCCCCGCTCCCGGGGAGCGAGATGAGACGGTGGGTTTGGGGATGGAGCGGGTGAGGGATTTGCGGCTGTCGAGCTCCTGCACCACCTCCGGCGCTGCACGCTCCTTCTGTCCTCAACGCCAGGGACTCCCCGGCTCTCCCGCTCTCCTCTCGATCGCTGACCTTTAGCGAGCCAGCTCTGCCGCGAGCAAGCCGCTTAGTTCAAATGTTCCAGGAAGTTAAAAAATAGCCTCCGCCCTAAATAGGGAACTGGGTGTTTTTGCAGGAGCGGGAGCGCAGAGGCCGTACACGCAGCCCGAGCGGGCTGGGAAGCCAGCGCCGAAGAGCGGCAGCGGTCAGCCGGCTCTGCGGGAAAAAAGGGAAAGCACGGGGATGTCTGACCCCGACTCTGCTTCGCCAAAGACGACTAACCGGGCCACCGTGAGAGCTGCTTTGCTGCTGTAAGCCTTTGCCCGCTGCTGATAAAACTCACAGAGCTGCTCCGGGTGGGAGGGTCACCCTGGGCCAGGCGCGGGCACTGGTGGCACTACCCCTACACACGTGCTCGGCTGCTGCCAAAAGTCTGATCAACCTGGACGGCTACTTTAGGTCTCATTGTAGTCCCTTACAAGCTATTTTTCTCTCCCCCAGCCCTGCCCAAAGTCTTTATTCCCCGTGGAGGGCTGGAGACCCCAGCTAAGGAGGGCTGGGAGCAGCTCCTAACAGGGGAGCTGGGTCTGTAGAGAGGAGCTCGAAGCGTTACCCACCACGCCAGCGCACCCAGCATGGGGCCCACGGGTGTGAAGCACCCGGCCAGGGTCAATACCTGTGCCCGACCACGTGGCCCCGCAGCCGGAGGGAAACCCTCGCCCTCCGGTGCCACCTGAAAACAACTGAGCAACCTCTACGGGATGTCTTGAACGCAAAGAAAAACCCAAATCCGCCCTTCTAGCAGCACAGCCAGGTCCCTAGGCTGAAAGGTGCTGGCAAAGACAACTAAAGGGCTCCCACCCCAGTATCCTTCGCTGTCTCCAGGTCTTGCTCACGCACCCTGGCTGCCAGAGGGTCTTGGGCACGGCCACTGAGTGTTTTCAGGGTGATGCTACCGATCCCAGGGCGGGGAGAGGCTCCTTCCTCTGCCAGCCCTCTTAAAGGCCCTCTTAAAATCAGGCTGTGCAAGAGAAAAGCGTGATAGGCAAAGCACGCGCTTGCCTAAGCAACCCCTCCGGGCTGCTCCCGGCCGGCACGGCCGCGTGCTCCCACCGACTCTGCAAAGCCAAGGTTTCAAGTTCAGGTTTTGTTCTGGCAGGTTAGCTCTCTATTTACACTGAGAGGAAAAATAACCAAGACAACCTAAAAAACCACAACAAAAACACATTAAATAGGGAGAGTATAGCTTTCAAATGGGAAGGGCGAGGGCTGGAAAGTGTCTTGTAGTGCAGTTCAGAAGAGTCAGTCGGGGGCAGTTGGGGGTAGTGGCAGAGTCGGACGCGCGGCTTTAATGCAAGTCTTCGCTCTGGGACAACTCTGTCAGGATCTGAATGAGGTTGTCCAGCCCCCAGAGGTAGCCGTCCTCTCTGTTCCCTTCCACCCAGGGCACGTTGTGCTGGAGAACTTGTCCCTCCGGCAGCGGGGTGGTTTTCCCAAAGTCAATCATCCAGACTTTGGCCTGTTCCTTCTTGTCGTGAATGAAGAGGAGGGAGCTCCCGATTACCTGCAGAGAGGAGAGACCAGTTAGCGGTGCTCCTATTGCTCGTTCTCAGCCAGCTTCGGGGCTGTCGGACACCTCATCTCAGGCTGCATTTGCAAGAGATGATGCTGAGATTTTGCAGGAGCAAAAGCAAGCTCGGTGTGTTGCTGGCTGTGTTTGCACGTGCAAATTGGGTATTCAAACAAGCTGATTTACCCATACCAATCCCAGCTCTTGGCAGAAGGAGAAGATCAGAAAAACATGGGCATGAAAGATAGAGACGTCATTTTGGAAACCGAGTCAAGGTCTCCGGGGAAGGAATGAGCTGAATTGTCTCAGCCTTCGCCACGGGGATCTTTCCCAAGGCCGGTTCTTTGTGACCAGCTCGCGCTATCCACGCTCTCCAGCCCTGCAGACATCGCTGCAGGGATGGGTACGCTCCAAGTACAAGTCACTTGCAATGTGCTGTCTCCAGCCTGAAACACCATCCAACTGCACCAGTTTCCCCCTAGAATATCCCCCTGGCTTTCACAGCGCTCTGGGGATGCAACTGAGAGGTGCGTGTACATTAATTCCCTTTTCCATGAGTTCATGCGGCTGCATCTGCTTTGAAGGGCTCTTTCATCCCCTGATCGGTCTTTGGGAAAATCCTGCAGCAAGTGTTGGCCTGGGCAAGCCCGGGGAAGCCCACGGGTGCATTTGGGAAGGTGAAGCACATCGCCTCTGCGGGATGAGACCCCACGAGCCCAATGCTCACCACCCACGGAGCAGATTGATGCTCAGCAGGTCGGCACCTCCAGCTCAGCCCCATCCCAGCTCGCAGATCCCCGCCGGGCTGCCGCCCAGCAGCAGCTCTGCCGTGGCTTCCCAATGCTGGGGAACACGTATCGGTGTCAGGCCGTTCACCGTCGTGCTCTTCTGCTGAATCCGCTCCTCCAGGCAGAAGATTTTAGCAAGCGGTACTCCAGGAAAGCACCAAGAGGCGTGCTGCAGAGCTGTCCCAAATGAAGATTGCTTTCCAAATTACGTCCGATATGCACGAATTGGTGGATGACAAACTCGCTTGCCCTTGCATCACAAATAGGGACCTTGGTGAGCGGAGCGCAATGGCTGTTAGCAGACAGGACGCAGTGTGCCGAGAGCCGGGAGCACCCCGTAAGCTGTGCAGCTACGTGGAGGAGCGCAGCTCTAGGGGCATCCAGCTGGTGTCAGCCCTCCAAAACAGCGGCACTGAACGGTACCCGGGACTCCCCCGGCCGTGCTATCAGCAGGGTTTAGTCTGAGGTTTGTCTTTAGATGAGGGTTTTGAACGGGAAGCATGTACTGTTTGCAAAAGCTATTATGAATTTACATTTTTGAGGAGACTTCCTCCTCCAGCGCATTGGGAGAACATCCAAGGTCCAGAGATACGTATTATTTCCCAGAAATGCTTATCTTTAGCTCTTCTCCTTCTAAGCTCTTATAGCCCTCTCTTGGCCAGCACAGAGCATTTTAACTTGCAGGAAAAGCCTTTTGCTGACGTTTTTCGCTCGCCTGTCCTGGGTCGCCAAATTCTCCTGCAGCTCCCCGGAGGAGCCCTGCCCAGCGAGGGCCCCGTGGAGGGACGCACAGAGCTTGGCAGACCTTCCGCTGCGCTTCGGCTCAAAGTGGGACGGAAAGTCAAAGCTGCTGCTTTTTCATTTTTAAGGGGTGGAAACTCCTTTCAAAACCTCCTTGAAAGGCTGTTTTGTTTCTGTGTTTTCAAACGAAACCCTGGCATTTAGTTTCAGGGAGCATTTTGTTTCCCGTGTTGAACTGACCCGAAACCCTCAGTTTCGACATTTCCCTTCCAATTGCCTTACAGGCGCTGCCGTCAGGAGACGCGACCCCATCTGCCTCCGGCTCTCGGCAGGACCCTCCGTGTGCGGCCGGGACCGAGGTGGCTCAGGCGGCTCCGGCTGAGGGACAACGGGCTCTTGGAGATGTGGCTCCCGCTCCCTGGGAGTCAAGGGTTCCTATGAGACTCTTGCCCATAGACAACACGTGCCCAGCACATGTGCTCTCCTGTTTTGTTAAGTGAATGCAATAGCAAATACCCTTTGCCAACGCTAAATCAATAAAATGATTTATTTAAATTATGGAGCATTCCAATTCCTGGTGAAACAGCCAAAAAATGTAGCGCTTCCTCTTTGTTTTCCCACCAGAACTGAATTTTCACTGTAGAAAATGTTGATTTAGTGGACACTCATTTCTGGAGGAAAGTCCTTCCAAGGGAATAGTCCTTACCGTGGTGCCCCAACCACCTCAGCAAAGGCAGTTTTGGGATATCTGCAATTTACGGCTATACTGAAGCCTTGTTTGATCACACGGAGCAACCAGCCACCAAACGATGCCTGACGCGCATTCAGACAGGCGTTTCTCTCCAGAAAACCCCTATAATTTTACACTAAGGATTTTCCCCAGTCATATAAACCCATAAGCAGCCTGAATTCCTCCTCGATCATTTTTAATCCGTATGAACATTGGTTTTCAGTAGATTTGAGCCCATGTCAGGTGCATGAACAGTCATCAGCTGTATTTCCACATAAGTATTAGATAAACAGGGGTATGAAAATACAGATATAAGAATAAATTCAAAATCGTAGAAATTTACAGCCTCTGACTTTGACTTTTCTCTCCTTGGACTAGCTGAGATTAAACCTTTCGCATTTCCAGGCAGATCTATCTAAACACGAGTATTACCTCATGGCACTTGAAGAACGGGGAGGTCTCCAGGGTAGCGCGGATACCCTTCAACCGGTTAAGGTAACTGTTCTGGAATTACAAAAAAACAACAAACAAAAACCAAACCAAGCTGTCAGCGCTGCGGGAAGCCTACGTAAAAAATGCTGCATGGCGCAGAGAGGAAAGTCACCCCCCTCCCAGCATCCGCTCCGTGATACCATGTTTGCATGGAGAGATGCCGGCGCTGTCCCTCCGCCGCCCTGCACTCAGCATCCTCCCACAGACCTGGGAGGATGTCCCCTCTTTTTTGGGCTCCATTTATCCTTTTGGCCTCTACGGCATCCTGTGAGCTCCTGTGGCTTCCAAAACTTAGTGAGAGCATTTGCTTTTGCTGCAGCAGTGCTTTCTGCAGACTTTTCCCTGCTGCACCCACGGTGCTCCCGAGGAGGGAACAGCTAATTCAGCAGCCGCTGCTGCGCGTGCACAGCCAGGCTGCTTTTTTTCTCTCACCTGCACTCTTTTTAATAGGTCAGCTCTTCACCTCATCTATCATTTTATCACTCAGTCAGTCAAGCATCATGAGACACTTCTGTAACTCACTTCGTATCAGCACTTCTGCAAAGTCGGTACCATCAGTGGAAGGGCTTTCACACTAGTCAGCACGCAGGTCAAGACCCACGCGCCTGTTGAAGCATCCCTGCAAATTGCTGGAAGGCACTAAACACTCTCAGGAGGCCCTTTTGGTAATTTGATTTTGAGGTTTAGCTAGAAGGACTAAGCACAGGAACACGCACAGCAGGTATCCGGGCACTATAATACACCTAAATTTTCACACTTTGACTACGCGGGGAGATGGGAGGGTCGCTGTGCTGCAACGGTTTGGCCGAGAAGCCCCGTTCAGAGCCAGGGCGTGATGGTGTGAGTGCGCTCCAAGCTCTTTAGGGATAAAATGCAAGCAGGCAACTTCATTTTCAGATCCAGGAATAATCCCTGGGTAACTCTTGTCAAAGCAAACACGCCGGTTTGAAGGAGGCAGTGCCAAGGGCCGCTCCAGCTGGAGCCTTGCGTTTGTAGGCTTTATATAGCACAGCTTAAAATGGGAGCGCTTTGTCAAATAGGCTATTTGACACAGTTGGTGTAAACTGTTTACAGCTACATCTCTTATTCTCCTGGTAACACAAACTTGGGCAATGCCGACCGGGGCTTCCCCGTGCGAAGGGCGCCTGGCGCAGGCAGGGGGATGCCTTGGCCACCCTTCCTGCGAGACCGCGCGCAGGGCAGCCCGCTCTGCCGGGGTGGGAGTGCCCGCCATCGCACACTGGGGTAAAGAGTGGGCTCAGAGGCTGCCGTCAGCCCCAGGGACGAGGGGGCAGAGCGTGGCTGTGCCTCTGCAGCGGATTTTGGGGCCAACCCTTGAGCATCCTCAGCAGACTCGGACCTGGCGCAAGCAGTGCTGCTGCAGCAAATGTGTCCCCTCCCAGCCCTCCGCTGCTCTCCCCTCACCCCTGCACCAGGATGGCATTTCTCTTTGCCATTTCTCATGCTTTTTTAAGAGAGATTGCTCGGACTGCAGCCCCTCAGGGCAGGGAGCTGATGAGCCGAGGCCAACCTCCGCAGGAGAAGCCCTCTCCAGGCAGCCCCCCCAGCATCCCCCACTCACCAAAACGTTGCGGTTGCCTCTGGTGAACTCCCTGAAGGCCTCCGTGACTTGTTCCTTTGTCCGCGTCTTCTTGAAGTCCCGGTTCACAGTGCCGTCCTCTTTCTTGAAAAGAAGGGAGAGCTGTGAGTGGGATGGGGAGGGAGGGAGCCGGGGCAGGACTGGTGTTTCAGCAGTGATGCATCTCCCTGAGTAGGACGAGACCAGCCCTTTTGGCAGGTGAAAGACCTCTCTATGGATGAGTGGTGAGCAGAGGCAGCAGCTCTCTGCCTTGCACATCCCAAACCATCCCACGGCTCTGCTGCATTGCCCTCTAAAGCAAATGGCAAGTCTCCACCATCACACGCTTGCCGACATCACCGGCAATGGGGACAAGCTCATGGACCCGGTGTTTGTTGCTCACCAGCGCCTGGAGACCACCCGTTTCTGGCTGCACCGTGCCCAAATGGCTTCCCATTGCTGCTGCGTCTGAGCACAGGCGCTGACACCAGCCTCGGGCTGCACCCCTGCTTGGGGAGAAAAGCCAAGCGTGACCGTGGCAGGACGCACCTCAGTGTGGCTGGAGACATCATCTCAGAAGCAGGCACAAAACCCCCTCTGCACGAAGTCCTCCACAAACCACTGAAGCAAGGAGATGAAGGCAAGGAGCAAGCCCCACGGCTGTCTTGCCTCACTAGTGCTTTGATAGCTCACGGAGAGCAAACCCTGAAAGGCAGCAGCCTGGCACCAAGACGCAGTGAGTAGCCTTGTGCTCTCCTCCACCTCTCCCCCAAAAGCAGATCTGCGCTTGGCCCGCTGTGGGGACGGCACGGCTCGGACCGCCGCACGGATGGCACGCAGCCCTGACCAGAGGCTCCTGGCCAAACCTCGGGGCAGCTCTGTAGGTTGCTCCCCGTTTCCCCAGTCCTGCCGGGGCTCTGATTTTTAGATCAGCAGGTTTCATTGTCTGGAGTGGCCGCGGGTCGGGCAGGCAGAGCTCGCTTCCTGGATACAGGGGCTATTTTAAACCACATGTGCTCACGCTCACAGCTCTGCTTGCAGAGCTCCATCCCACCGCTCCGGACAGCTCGTTTGCACACAATAGAGCAAAGGGACAGAGGCCAAAAAGACATCCTGTGGGCTAGGGAAGATGAAGTAAGGATGAAGAAGCAGAGCAGAGGCTGGGGAAGGAAGAGAGCACAATGAAATCACCTGCCCTGGAGATTCATGTGCCTTGGCAGGACTTTGAGACCCATCCAGGGAAGTGTCCCAGGGTGGGGCCATGGGCATCCCCCTGGACAGAGGGCTGGCCGTGGGCATGGTGGCTTGGGGGAAGGCTGAGCGCTGCGGAGAGCTGGGCAAGGTGAGCCCGGCACCAAACTCCCCACCTGATGTGCAGTTTGGGATGAACCACGCAGCACCCTTCCGACTTCCAGCTTGCGTTTTTGTGCAAGCGTTAATGAAGGCGATAACGAAAGCAACGCGAGAAAGGTCTTAGTCTCCAGGAAAAACTTGGTCTGCACAGGGTGCAACCAATGCACCCAGCTTGAAAGCACCCTGGACCCAGCCTGACCGCTGTGCTGCCACAGGGTATAAAAGCAAAGCTCATGGCTGGCAGACCGCGCATCGGCAGGGGCCAGGGACAACCTTCTCTCTGGAGACCTCCCTGCTGTAGCGGCCGTCCTGCCGATAGACCGAGCAGGTCCGGGCTCTCTGCTTTCGGCTGTGTCTTGCTTTGCAGGAGGCTGCAGCAGGGCAGGCAGGAGGTCTCGCTGAGGATGCTCTGGTGGCGCGTGCGCCATGTATAGGGGATGGGCGCTACGCTGCTATACGTCCGTCACCTGAGCCCTGACGCGGCAGTTCAGAAATCAACCCACCCTCTCCCCGGGGGATGATAGATATCAATTTGGAGAAGCGCCACAGCACTAATATCACATGTAAAGAGCACAACTTTCCACAAAGCATCCAAGAAAGGAGATGGACTTCTAAATGCTCCTAAAAATAAATGAAAACCACAGATGGCCTTTCAGATAAGGCAATCTAGGCTTCAGGAAAGCCAAACAGCCTATCCCTAGTGCTGCTCCCATCATTACCCGCCTCCGGCGGTTTCCTTGCGCAGCCAGACGCTGCAGTGGTGGGGCTGACAATGGCCACGACATTTACAGGTGTCCAAGCCCCGCGGGGGCTGGCTTCCACGCAGCAGAAATGTGAGGGGGGCTGATAAGGGCTATCGCAACCTCCGCCCCACCAGCGATTCCAGTTTGCGCTGGTGTCACTGGGGCAGGGTTCGGCTCAGCTGGCTCTCCCTCCGGCACTCTGTCTGGCCTCGGATGGGGCTCCTGAGCTGCCCGACTTGGGAAACTCAGGTGAGGGCTTTCACGGCTCGTTCTGGGACCTCGCAGACGTCCCAGCGCCGGGGAATACTGTCCCACCATGCCCTTGCTGCAGGCAACGGTGAGCAACCTTCAGACCAGAGCAGGAGCTCAGGGGTGACGCTTCTTGCAGTGAGCTCCAGTAAGCTTCAACTGGGTCACCAGGGATCACCGGTATTACTTTTAGCACGGTAATTTTATTAATAGCTACTGTTTCCAACAGTTTCAAGCTACTCCGGAAAGTTAGATGAGTGTCATTATCTCCTTTTGCAGAGGAAAATTTCCATTTTAAAGAACCACCAGATCCTTGAGGCCACCTGGGAAAGCAAGAGCTCAGCCAGGAAAGGGTCCCCATCCTCATTCTCCACCCTGAGCTGCCTGTTCACCTCGCCTGCCCGCGCTGTCCCAAAGGCTACTGCTGCTCCCCTCCTTCCCCTGAGCCCCCTTCCAGCCCACGTGCCCACGGCCAAATCCTGCCCTTCCCTTGCACGGCAAGGTGCTCTCCTCTCTCAGCCTCCGGCCAGGAGCAAGGGGCAGGGCAGATTCACCCCTGCTCTTCCCAGGGAAGCATCCGCAGGAGGAAAGGAAACATGGGGAGATTTGTCATTATTTTCCTGAAATTGCCTCTGAGGGCTCAGTAGCAGCTCAGGGCGCCGAAGCCGCTTTCCCTAATGCGGAGGCTCGATCCCACAAATAGGGCAAATACAGGGATACGGCACAGCACGACCAGCTCGACACTCTGCTGGAAAACAAGCCAGCCAGGAACCAGTGTGAACTGTGAATGCTTTAGCTTAGGGGAAATAATCCAGAAGCTGAGGGATTTAAGGAGAATTACAGTAATTAGAGCCTCGATCAAATTAGCAGCAGCAGGATTACTCCTGGAGGCTAACAGTTCTCAACATTTTTCAAATAAAGGGCTGCCTCACCTCTTTGAAAAAAATCTACCGCTCACATCGTGCAGCAGCTCACTTACAGTCGGCTAAAACAGAGATGCAACTCTCACCACTCCTTTATGGCTTTTATTTCCCTCCACAGTGTTTTATGGCCTGTGTGGGAACGTGATTTGGGTTTTTTTTTTTTAGATTTTTCATTTCAAATGGTTCACATATGACCTGCTTTTGCCGTAAAGCCTGCTAAATGTCCCCAGATCACAGGCTGAGAAGCACCGCTCGAGGTCAAGGATATAGCATGTCGGACTATAAATAGACAGGTATTTCTGATTATAGCAAGAAGGCAGGGGGAAAAAACAGTGCATGGGCGCTTTGGTCCCAACTGGCCCACTCCTTTTTTTATATAGCCTCAGTTTTATAATAAGTACCAGCAAAACAACAGCGATGGGAATGCAAAACAGCAGCAATGGACACTAGGCAAAGGGTTGCCCCGAGCCGGAGCAGCTCACAGCGTGCTTGCGGGTACCCACGGCAGAAAAGGGTCTTTGGGAGAGCTGGGGAGATCAGGGGAGAGCTGCACAAGCAGGCAAGTGCCCTGACCCAACGTAGGCACCGCAGAAAGCTGTTGTGGGGGAGCATGACCGGCAGCATCCCAGGCAGGGGCACGGGACAGGCAGGGTGCCTCGTGTTGCTTGCCAGAACCTCGTGAAGGTGTTCAGCCCAAGGGCTGTTCCTTGGGTTTCTGAGAGTGGTTGAGTTAGAAAAATGCACTGTCCTTTGCTGGCCATGAAACAGTTGAATGAAGAAGGTGCCCTCCTCCCCGTGTGCAAGAAGCTCTGCTGGGCTTCCCACAGCCCAGGGGCTTTGTCCCGCTCAGCAGGACAGACAAGTCCCTTCCCACCGGCGGTTTGCTACGTGGGTCATCAGAATTAGTGGCGCTGAGTGACACACTCCTGGTGATCACCTTTTCAACCCGTGGTCTGACATCTGCATTTGTTTGCTGTTTGACTGGTGAGGTGAAGGGGAACACTACCAGGAAAGTCTACAAAATCTGGTGTAAAGGCTTTTTCAGGCAGTTTGAGGCCATGGAGACCCAGATGGACATTCTGGGAGAATCCTGCCCAACTCAGAGAAGAGAAAAACAATCTGTGATCAAGAGAAAGAAACTCCTCCAACCAAGATACATGCAGAAATCGAGCCATCGTTTTCGCCAAGAGCGAGCGGCTGTCCTGAACTCCCACCCGGGCCCCCAGCAGTGCCCCAAGCCTGAATTACTGCAGGCACGATTTGACTGAGCTCCTCTCGTCTGCCAAGCCAACGCCATGCCCGGGCACACAATGAAACCCTTAGCTCAAGCGTGATATTACCTTTAATTCATGTTGGCTGGCTATCAAAAGGCATATGCCATTGTTAACGTTCATGCAAGTCTTCTATCGCTAATACAACTGCTCTGCGGTTACAGACCTAACTCTGTTCGAGTGCCATCCCGGACATCTGTCTCGCCGCAAAGTCCGCTTGCCAGGAGAAAAATTCCTGGGCTGGCTCATCTAATGGGGACACAAAAGCATCCCAGCAGGTATCTCCAGAAACGTGAGCGTTAGCCCTGAGCAAGCGCAGTCAGCAGGTTACACACGCGTGCAGGCGCCAGCAGAAAGTGCTGCTGCTTGTGTCACCCCATTTCATAGGGCTCTGTTGCTGAGTTTTTCCAGACAGGGATGTAAATACAGCCTCCTCACCGACTGCACCTAAACTCCCAGCTCCAACCATAGCTCAGCACACGTTCAAGCTAGGATTTGGATTAATGGCTCAGCCTAGTAGCACAGCAGTATCAAAAGCAAACAACTAATCTGAGTCTTCAAATTGGAGGATGCCACTTCGCATTTTACAGTCAGGGAAATCAACCAAGCGGCTGATTTAATGAGATTACGGCTAAAACTGTCCTCTCGCATTGATGCCCTGAGCTCAGGGCTTTCAGAAGAGCGGTGCTGCCCTGGGCCGGGTGCCTGACGAGGGTGGCTTGGCTGCAGGGACTGGGGACGTCCTGACGCGACACGGTCTCGCCACCAGCCTGCTGCGTGTGTGCCACTGTGAGTTTGGTTACCGAACATCCCCAACTGCTGTTCCCCCTGCTCTGCACACCTGGAGCAGCCTCACCTTTATCCCCTCGATCCTGAAGCCCAGTGTGGCGGTCGAGCTGATGGTCTCCCTCCACTGCATGTAACGGGGCTTGGTTACTGCCCGCAGCACGTTCTCCTCCTCGGTGGGGGCGTCAGGATCCACCTCGATCATCTTCTGGTACATGTCCTTCCTCAGGCTTGGCTTCTTCCGGGCCTTTATCAGCTCCTCCTCCAAGTACGTCCTGCAAGGAGTGAGGGGGGGACATCAGCAGGGCCATAGGGCCACCACACAAGGTGCCACATACCCACAGACAGCCCTATCCATGACAGCTAATCCCTACGGAGTAGGGCAGCATAGGAATTAATGGAGCAAGCCTCCTTGCAGGTGAATTGATCCTGATTTAATTAGCACCCCGTCATCAACACCCGGTATCTTTTCAGTTCATCAATCAAAAGTTTGGCAATAACAAGGGAGGTTGTTTCTCACCGGTGCCCACGGTGTTGCTGCTGCTACCCCTTGGTCCTGGGGGGGTCTGTCCCCCAACGCTCAGCAAACCTGAGCAGCAACTTGGTGGCTCTCACAAACTAAACGCAGCTTTCAAGACGTGCCCAGAAAACCTGAGCGTGCTCTGGGACCCAGCTGAGTTGAAGGCAAGAGGGGAGGTTGCTGCGTCCCAGCCCTCGGCGTTACCTGCTGCTCCCTCCGAGGTTTGGCCAATGTTGGCGGCTGCTGCCAAAGCTCCTCCTGTGCCTCTTGCGCCCTTTCCCATCCCCTCACCCTGTGCTCTGTGAGGACTGTGCCTCACCAGCTGCTAAACAGGGTGTTTGCACGCAGGGCTGTTTCGCTGCTGATGATTTTGCCTGGTATAGGTCTGGTTTAAGTGGACTATCTAGCAAATCTTCCCATACAGGATGGAGCAGGGGAAGGGTTGGAGCTTTGGCTTACCCTCACCCCCGGGGCCGTGGGGTGCAGCCGCGATGGGGGAACGGGGGAAGGAGGATGGAGGGTGCAGAGGATTTTGCCAAGACCTTGGTTTGATGCATACTTCAGAGGAGCAGCACTCTGTGCCAGAGCACACTGGTGGAGAACTTCTGCGCTCTGGCACGCAGAAAACCATCATCCACAAAATAATACTTCCTGCAGCAGTAATAAACCACTACATAACTCCTCGTGCGGCTCCCAAACCCGCCCCAGCTCAGCCTGGCAAGTGCCCAAGGCTCTCTCCGAACAACTCACCAAGCCGTGTGAGATATCCCAGCAAAACGACACAGGAATGACCCTCTTTATCACCTCCTTCCCCCCAAATCCAAACTGCTCTACACCTCCCACTCGTCCTGCCCAGCTCTGCAGAGGGGCCGTGCCCTCTCCTTATGCCCCTTGTGCCAAAATCCCAGCACTCAGCGTGCAGTTCACCTCCAGAACCAAGCGAAATGCACGGAGAGGATGCTAGGCAGACTACGTGGGACGGTGTTCCTGTGTTTCCCACAGGCTTAGCAAGGCAAACTGGTGTCTTTTCTCAGGGCAGGCATATGATCCCTGAGCAGACATCCCCAGGGCATCAGCCTGTTTGAAAAACACTGCAGATAAAAGTGATGAAAGGCTTCAGCTGAGATCACCAAACCCGTGATTTTTGGGCAGACGGAATAAACCAGCAGAATAAAGCAGCAGCGTGCTCAGAAGTTCAGCTCACGCTGCCCAGAAAGCTGGATTTCCTTTTGATGAGAATGACAGATCGTCTATGTCTGCGGTTCGGTCCCCCTGCATCACTCCAGGCTTCAACCATCACCGGGGCTTAAGGAAGACAAAGTTTTCTTTAGGGGCGACTGGAGGAGGCTGCCGCATCCCAAAGCCAGGTTGGCAGGAAAAAACCCAACCTGTATCTGCCTGGCAGCAAGCTGCTGGTTCAGAGGACAGGTTTAGTAGCCCTGAAGTTTAATTTATCTGCCAGAGTCTCTCCTGCCTGGCTGCAGGGGTGCCCCACTCCCCAGCATTAGCCCAGTTCACCCTCCCTCCCCAGCTCCTCCCGCAGCACCATCTTATTTAATGATGATGATGCCCAGCACATTTGCCCCCTTGCCTGCTCTGCCTGGCTCATCTCCAAAAACTCAGGTGCACGAACCACCCGACCTGTGATTTGTGCACAGGGAGGCTTTCCTCCTCCCGGAGACAACTGCAGGAGCACTCAAGCAGCGTGACCAGCAGCTCTTCTTCTGGTGGCTGTCATCTCTGGGTCCAGAGTATGTCCCGTCTCCTTCCCATGGCAGCATGGTGTGTGCCAGCCGGGGCCACGTGGCTGCACCGGGGCCCCTTCCCCTTCTCTCCACCCCTCCGGTGGAAAGTATTCCTCGCCTCTTCCCTGCCGACAGCCCAACATGCCAGTTCGAGTTTCACATCAGGAGTTCAGGAGGGGGAAAAAAAAAAAAAGATTCCTCCCTCCCACAGAAACCATCAGCTTTTCCAGCAGTGCAAGCGTCTCCGCCGCGTCTGGGCTGCGCCGTAGCCAGCGAGGGGGGTCTCAACCCGCCCTGCCGCCAGCCTGCAGCAGACCCGGGGCCGAGCGGTGGCCCGGAGCTGCTCCAAAGCCGGCAGCTGCCTGGGGTCACCAGCCCTGCTCACGTTTGCTCTGCTACACCCTCGTCAGCTGGGGCATCGCTAGCTCCAAATCTGCTGCTGGCCACGTGGCTGCAGCCTAGGATCTTGGCGTATCTGTAGATGGTTCTCGAGGAGGACATGGGAAGTGTTGCTCATCTGTTAGGAAACGTTTCAAGAACTTCGCCTGAAAGGCACTGGAATACTTAGCACACATTTTACCCCTCAAGCGTACGTCGGAGCAAAGGGTGAGCAGAGGGAAAGTCTCTCGCTCACCAATGCTGTGCCATTCAACTGTCTTTATTTCACCCCTCTGGCACCCTGGGCAGGATCTCCCACACCTTCTGCTCCCTGCCCCTTGGCTGTGTCCTCCTGCAGCGGAGAGAAGCAGGTTGCCATCCTCCTAAAAGCTACTGTGCCATTCTGGTATACCCGAACCCAAAGAGCAAGCCGTCCCCTCTGCTGCACCAAAGCAACTTCCTAGCACATGGGATGGTCAACAAGCAGAGAAGGAATAAGTCTTGTGCGTCCTTCCCGTACCCAGGCTTCCCCACAGCCACTTGTGTGTTCCAGAGGGTTTTACCCAGGAGATGCATTTGCTTTGAGTATCCTATCTTAAAACTCAAACAACGTCCCCAAAGCCACTCACCTGACCCCCATTTTGCAGTCCATAACGCAGGGGGAGTCAAATTCAGCCAGCAGATCTTCCATCTGGTTGTATCGCTCGCCATCCTTCACAACGTCGCCGTGGTAGGCGGGAACATAGGGCTTCAGGACGTCATTCATCAGGCGGTCGAGGCAGCGCTGCTCTGATTCACAGTGCTTTTTCAGTATCCTGCCATTGGCCGCTGCCTTGAAACTACCTGAGGGTGACAAGGGACAAGGTGGCACTTGGATGGGGGATGACGCTGTGCCTTCCCAAAACAAGAAGGGCGGCCCAACACCTTGGAAGCATCTCGTTTACACCTGCACCCGAAAAGAGTCCCCACAGGCTGGGACTTACAAGCTCGGGCTGCCACATTCACGGGTAGCGTCAGAGGTTTATGACCAGCAATGTCACACCTTAAGCAGGGCAGAGACCTGCCCTGCAGCACCCAACACATTTGCTTCACAGCCTCTGTGTACTTCATGGTAGGTTCATCCCTTTGTCTCCAGGCTCACGCGTGGGGCATCTTCGTGCCGGGCAGCATCACCCGCTTTGCTGTGGATCAGCAAGAGGGCTTGGGTCTCACCCAAAGGACTCGGCTCTCTGCTGCTTGTGAAAAAAGCGGCAGTAATACCTCCACATCACCCTCCCTGGCATTTAGGTAAGTCACTCCCCTGGGCTAGAGACGTGGCAGCTGAAACCTGTGACATTCATGCAGCAATCGGAAGCAATTCTGACCAGCAAAGCCCATTAACCTGCGATACCAAAGAGCCTTTCCACCACTCCGCCCCTCCCCACGCTCCGTACCTGCGTGTCCCGCTAGCTGGATCCAAGGGTACTTCTTCTTGAAAGACATCACAAATGGGGACCAGTGCACCATATTCTTGATCTTCCGCCATGATTTGCTCTAAGGAAAAAAAAATAAATGACGGTGAATGCAATGTTTTAAGCTTTTACTGTCCGTAAAGTCACTTCAGACAGCACGCAGCTGTTTTGGACAGGGGAGGAGGCACCGGAGCCAGCGCAGGATGGAAGCAAACAGAGAATCTGCTTTTTTCCCATTGCCCCGTGCCAAGCCGGACCCGCTGGGCCTTGACTCTACACTCAAAAATCACGAGTAACTAAAGTGGATGGCGTTACAGTGTTCTTCCAGTTGGCTGCTTCTGCTGCAGAGGGCCCAGCCACCCGCATTACCTCGTCTCCGCTCCCCGCATCCCTCTGCGGAAGCAGCGGCGACATTAACCCATCCTTGGGTACCGCATTAGACGGTGGCGGATGGAGCGGGGAAGGGAGCCCAGGATTTCTACCCGGCCACAAAACTCCCCTCCAGCTCCCGGGGGGAACAAGGGCCACTCGCACAAGCGCACACAGGCTCACCGCCTGGCTTTTGTTCCCCGCTGAAAGGCAGCTGCTTTGTCCATTAAGCTGGCAACCCGCACGTGGCTGATCCGCCTGCTTTGGCCCATCCGTAACTACATTTCAGAGAACAATTCCCTTCTGACATGTTGTGTTTGTCGCCAGATAGATTGCACAGAACTATTTACATGACCGTAACGAGGGCTGCATCGGCCGTACGAAAGCCTCCTTCGAGATTTTTTCCCTGGATTGTTCTGGGGAACGTGCCGCCGGTAAAAGGCAGAGGGATGACCTCTTATCTCGGCCCCAGAAGGCGACGGCGCAAACAAATCAGGCGAACAATATACAACGGCGACAATGGAAAAATGCCTTCTTGCAGGAGCTGGGACAAACAGGCGGCGTAGTCCTGGCTGCTCTGAGCTACGGGGTTCAGCCGGAAGCCCACAGATAAATTATCCTCATTTGCTCCGCTCTGAAGGCATGGGAGGGAGCCTTCCAGAAAGCCCAAGTAATCTCTTCCTCGTGTTTGGAGAACCGGCCCCGGTTCCAGTAACGCTTCGCATACAGGCGGGGAAGAGCCAGCAGCCTCGACTTGCAGTTTGGATGCTTGTTGGGGGTGAACTCACGGCGCAGGAATCCGCGCTGGGAACTGCTGACATGTTTAAATGGCGAGGAAGAAGCCAGGCAGAGATGTTAGCGTCTAAAGCGTGGAAATTCCATCGGGTTACCCCCGCGCCGTGCACCGGGGACGCATCGGACGGAGTTGCAGGGGCTGCCCGAGCAGTGGGGACCGGGGGGTAGGAGAGGGGAAGAAGAAAGGTCCTTCCCCACCTCCCAGCCCGGGAGGAGCGGGGTGGCCCTTCCCTGGATGACTGCCCATGGCCGGGAGCGTCCCGGCGCGCCCTGGCACTGGTACAGCGGCGCAGGAGTTTGGCAAGCAGCTGCCCGAGCGCGGGGTGACACCGGGCATCCCCTTCGCCCAGGCTCCTCTGCGCCACGGGTTTGCTCTGCCACCCGGCTTGCTTGCTTTGGCAGCGAGGTCGGGCAGTTCCCTACCTGACATGAGGATGAATGTTTTTATTTCCAAACGGAGTGCCAGAACTTGTGCGCTTTAGCCGTTCTTTGTTCTCCTTTTGGCAGAGAGCAGGAGGGAAAGGGGCGGGGGGGTGTCCCCTCCTTTTGTTTTTAAAATAGTAACATCAAGTCCTGGCTGATGTCATGAAAAAAAGGTGGAAGAAGAAGTCTCCGAGGGCGTTTGGACTCCAGACGAGCATGACCCACCTCCTCTAAAACAAGGAGAAGGAGTCCTCCCCCCACCGCACAGCATCGTAAGTCACTCAGTCCCAGGAAACACGCCAAGGCAACGCGCCTTCCCAAGCCAAAACTTTGTTTTGTCGGTGGTTAGAGCTTTGTAGCTAAAACCTTGAGGTACTTCAAAGCGCAGGCAGAATGAAGGCAAGTGGCACCCGAAGCAGGGCAAGCCATCCCGGCTCCCCGCCGCCGCCGGGGCTTTCCCAGGAGCCGTGCACTCCGCTCGGGCACTGCTCCCAGCGCGGGGTAACGGCCCCCGAGTCCCCCAGGAAAACAAGACACCACAAGAACCTGTCTGCTGAGCTGAATAAGACAGAAAGCCGGTCACGGAGCACAGGTAGCACAGGTAGCACATCCTCATCCCTTTGCCTTTTCGTTCAGGCACCACCTGGTTTCAGGCACACCTTTGGCCAGGCATTTCCAACCCAACTTTTAAGGACATGTTTTATGGCGAGGCTTGAGGCTGCTTCGTCCATCTCAAGTCCCTCCTGACTTGCTGAAAATAGGCTGCGAGGCAAGTCGCAGCCGCGGGGGTCATCGGCAATTCTGCTTCACGCGGCCCCTTTCCCCCCGGCTTCGCGGGGGCAACCACGTGGGCACTTGCAGGAGAGAAGAGGGACCGTGCCCTCCACAACTCCTTCAGGCGCCGTCGGATTTTTGTTTTACGTCTGAGCCACCTCCCAGTGTTATGAGGGAAAGTTTGCTTCATCAAAAGGAAGCTCCCCCATGCCCTCAGCCCATCGCACGTTACTGCCCAGCATGCACAGCTTGTTTTGCAGAGCGGTCTGCTGGGACCAGGGGTTTTTTTTGCGGTGTAAGTATCTATACCAAATGTCCGGTCGCTCTGTCATGGGAGTGCTCGAAAGGCAGTGAGTTTTGCAAGGGGCGGCTTCCCTAATATACCAGCAGCTGTACGACTTCATCTGTCCGCTCTCCAGGGCTGCCGACCCACCGCAGAGGAGAGGTGGAGGCTGGACCATGGAAAAACAACACTGGCCAATGCCCCCAGTGATCCTGCCATCCCCTTTGTCTGAAGATAAATTCACCCCAGGTAAGAAGATGCTCTAAAAGTTCACCCTTCGTACTTCCCTGCAGCTTCAAGAGACATGTTACGTGGCTGCGAACCAGGGGCAGGGTCCTCACAGCCACTGAGAATGGCTGAGAGCTTCCAGCAAGAAGGTCTGCATGCATTTATTCGAACGCCAGCGTGGATTCAGAGCTGAACATCTTAAAGCTGACAGCTTGGGATCCTGGTCGTGCTAACCCCCGTGGCGGGCTCCTGCAGCCGGCCACGGAAAACCAGAGCCACCGGGTTCACCCCACTCCGGTTTGAGTCCGCGGCCATGTGCAGAGAACAGCCCCTCTGCGCTCGGCAGGCTGCTGCCTCCCGCCCCGCCTGGCATTATTGATATACGAAGGGAGTATTAAAGCTATTTACAGTCAAGAAATCTTCCTTAACCCGGCCTGTCGGGATCCGTAAGGGCATGGCCTCCAGGCTCTTCTGTAACTTTCACTTTATATTTCAAGGAGTAATTTGTGCGTAGGTCCAGGAGCACAGGCGCAGCTGTACGTACATGGAGGAATTACCTGCAATAACTGCCCCGACTCAGACTAAAGGAGTTTTCACCACACTGGAAAAAAAAGCTTTGCAGGTGGCGTTACCAAGCGATGCCGGTGAAGGGCATCATACACGCTCTTCTCGTTCGCCTGCAAGGAAGCGAGCACGCAGGTCGTCACGCCGAAAGCTGAGCACGCTTCCAACTCCTTTGCATGAGCAAAGCCTGCGCCTGCTTCGGACACCCTGGCACCCTGCTCTCCCCCAAATCCAGCTCTGCGGCTGCTTTCCCTCCCAGAAAACTCACGAAGCCGTGTTGACCGACTGCGCTTTTGCACAGACAGCAACGACGTGTAGCCTGCATAAGCAGGGAATATGCACGAGGTGTCTGATGCAATTGGACACTTTTTATTTAAAACCTGTTTCAGCATCAGCAATTCAACACTTTTTATTTAAAACCTGTTTCAGCATCAGCAAATGCTGACTGATTAGCTGTTAGGTGGCAAATTATTTAGTAACTCTGGAAATATATTTAGTGAGGAGCGGCACCGTTTTCCCTAATCATCTGCCACATGGAAATGAAGCTGAGCAACTGTCAGAACCAACTTGAAGAATGAACTTTCAAGGGTTTCTGCAGCACTCTGCCCTCTTACAGCTGCTTGCTAGCTCGCTCTCGCTCGCTGCGGGGCATGGTGCCCTGAGCCGGGGTGGGACACGGGCCAGAGGAGTTAGGCTCTCCCAGCAAGCACCCACAATTGGTCAGTGGGAGAGGAGTGCTAGGAAAACAATTTTATCTGCTGCATGTTTAACTTGACTTATCTGAAGCTTAAAGCAAACTCTAGGCTTTCCCCATCTGTCAATAGAGCTTCATATGGAAAGAACAACATAGGAGAATTTAGTGCCAACCCAGAAGGTCAGAGGATATATTGCGTTTAATTAGATTAAACAAAAAGTGACTGATGAGCTCAGTGCTCGCTATACATTTTCCCTATAGCATATGGCATTCCTTTAATGTCTGCTTGAAGGAGACGTGCCTTTCTGGGACTGCCTGTCGCCTCCCCTTCCCAGCACGGATGCTGGTGGAACTTGACTGGTGTTAGTCCCCGTGCACGGAGCCAGCGGGGTGCTCTTCCCTTTCCATCCGTTGAGCCAGAGAGATAGGCAGTAACTGATTTAATTTGCTGAAATTATGGTTTCCCATAGTTTTATGGGACCAAATGTTCCTGGAAATAGCCAGAGCTGGACCTGTATTTCAGTGCTTTTTATTAACTAGAGCATGCACCGTTAGAGGCAAGATTACGCAGCTAGGGCAGGAGAAAAGGAAGAGTGGGAGCAGCATTAATTTAACTATTTATTCCACTTCCAGAAAGAACTTCAGCCCCTTTCTCCCAGGAAGATCCCGAAATAGCCCAGGATCAGAAGAGACAGAGAAAAACCGTGAGGAGACAGCGGTGTCCCTAATGCCCACCGCTTCCCCTACCTTCAGTGGAGTTGCCGCAGCCCAGGGGCTTGCACGAGTGACACCCCGGCTTTCCCTTCGCTTTGGAGAAAGCCCCGCTCCTGCGGCACGCTAACACCCAGCCATCCTCGGCGCTCCAACACCCGGGTGGCCAGGCAGCCCCGCCGGCACATCCCCGGCTGCCTACCCCTCGCCAAGCGCAGCAGCCCAGGAGAAGCCCCGCGCCAGCCTTGCCCCGCACCCAGCACCCTCGCTCGCTCCTCAGGCACGGGGCTGACTCCCCGGACACCGTCCCGTGGGGCTAGCATGGGTGGGAGGCACAGCGGGCCCTCTCCGCTCTTCGCTTTCACTTCCAGCTCTTCCAAAAGGAGAAGTGCAGCCGCGGTGCCGTGGTGCCGGGGTCCCCCGCGGGAAGGGGCTTTTGGCACGGCTCAGAAGAGCTCCGGGATGTTTCACCCGCGAGTAGGAGAGTCGGTGAGTCGCTCCTCGTGTCCGGAGCCTTGCTAGTTTAAAAACCAAGGCGGTGAGCAGCTGAGAAGGGCGGATTTTGCGCTGGAGAGCCCTCTTCTTTAATAACTAAGTGGGGGGAGCGTTTGCCCGCAGAGTTCACTCCGTGTCAGCCTGCTCCGCGGCCACGCACACGCAGCTAAGGAAAAAGAGGCCATTTAGTTTTCCATGTTTAAAAGAATGAATGTGTTTTCTTTTGGTCTTTAAAAAGTAGTTAAGGTTTCCCTGGTGATGATTGTTTCCCCTGACTGGGAAAAACCTTGTCACTCCGGCCGCGGCAAGGAGGCCAGCTTTGTTCATTGTGCTGGGCGCTGGGTGCGGAGGGCAGCGGGGCAGAGCTGGCAGGTACCGCGGGACGCCTCCTGGCATGTGGGCGACCAAAATGCAGGATCCCAGCTGAAAACCCTCCCGTGACGTGCTACAGAGCGCGACGGCTAACGCGGTGCAGAGCTGGGGTTATGCTCTGCTCTGCTTCGCCATCTCTCAGCCCCTCAAACCTCTCCCTCCGTCCAGGCAGCAATCAAAAGAGGCCAGTGACCGCTTCAGCGTGCACCGGGCTGTGAGCGCTGACCCTGATGCTGGCAGCAAGTGACAGCCCATATTTTACACCGTCTTCCTCCTATGCAAACTCCCCTCATCCTTGCTGACGCATTTGCTTCTGTACTGCACAACGGCTGAATAGCCTTGTTTTGGCCAGAGGAGCAGCTTGCAACGGGAGGGCTTTGGATCAGCAGGCATTTTTTGGTTTAGTCACACAAGGCATTTAATAAAAATTTCAGCAGCTCCCCAAAAGCTGGCAGAGGCAATGCCAGTCAGGCTCCCGCAGCGGCTGTTGAACAAAGATAAAGCGAGGCCCAACAACAGACTTCACCCAAGTTAATAAAAAAAGAATATATTTTGATGACTGAAAGGTACTTCTAGGTGCCTAGCAACTCTAGTCCAAACCCACAAGTCCCATTAAATAAATTATTTTGATGGCTGGGGCACAGGAGCTTCTGCTGGGGCATAGGAACTTCTGCTACTTTCCAAGGTCTCCATCTCATTTAGAGAGAGAAAAAATCCTAATATATGCATTATTTCTTTTACTTCAGATGCTTTGTTTTCCCGAATAGCCTCATTTTAGCCAGCAAGGATTTTGCCTCTCGCAGGAGAGAAGCCAATCCCATCTGGCTTCGTGAGGAATGCCCTTTTCTCCAGTGGGACCAGGGAGCGGTCCCACCAAGACCAAAGATCTGGGGTAGAGGGTCATAGAGATAAAGCTACCGCCTTCTCTGCTTGCCCGCAAGCGATCAGCATGTGCGATAGAGGAGCCTCCGTAAAAATGCCTGAAAACCAGGAACATCTGCTCGGATCATTGACAAAATATTCCAGTGTATTGGAAAAAGCCAGGAGCTTGTTGCAGGCTCCCTCTTCCTGCTTGTGATGGAGGCGAGGAGAATGAGAAGCAGCAAAGGCAGATGGGTGAGCAGCAGTCCTTCGGTTTGACCTCTCCTATCACAATGGAAGGAAACGGAGCGGCTGTGGGAGCCGGCGGCACAGAAGTCACCCGTTGCGTATAAGGACATTTGCAACTTCACCCGGCGTTGCTCCCTTCTCACCCACAAAGCGCAAGCACAGCGCAGCACTGGCATGCGATCCACATCAGCGCCATGCTTAGAGGCGGTGTAAAGACCTCTCCATTCAACTGGACAAAGAAGGAAAGAAGCCAAAAAAGCTTGAGCGAGAGCGAAGGCAAAAACTGCATCAGAGCTCAGGGTAAGTGAGCCTCAAAGCTACGGTTGTCTCCATGAGGCATTTCTTCTTGATGAATTTCCTGTACTGGAGGAGTAAAGTAAAGTAAAGTAAAGTAAAGTAAAGTAAAGTAAAGTAAAGTAAAGTAAAGGAGTAAAGCTGAAAACCTCCTAATGCAGATCAGCCATAACTGACCTTCCCGTAAAGCTGGTTGAATTATTAATTGCCAGCATTAGACACGTTCAGCCTACTTTCCTGAGCGGGAACTGATCCAGATCTCTGGAAATGTATTTGTTACTCATTAAGTACACACAAATAAGGTTTGTTAAGCAATTTTCAGCTTGGAGAGCGTAAGTGAACAATTCAGAAACAGCTAATCACTTTTGGTGGACTGCTACTTAAGCTGTACTGTGCTCCTTCCTCAGCAAGCAGCTAGCTTTTAAAAGCCAACAGTTTATAAAAAATACTTGCTGGTAGCCAAAAGTGGGCCTCGGTGACTTGATTTGCGAGAAGAGTCCCGGAGCGCTGCAGCCCATCTGTGCAACACACTGGTGCACGGAGCTGTAGGCAGCCGGATCAGGCGTCCAGCTGAGTAACGCGATGTGCTGGACCCCGTATCAGGGAACTTGTCATCAGCTTTGATGGAAACTGCTCTGTTTCCATCTGGAGACTTGCGTTTGATCCCTTTCCCAGTTCCAGAGTATTCACCACTGTCTTTCTCATTCAGAATGTAATTTCTGCTCATCGGCTCCTCTAGCAGCGCAGCACAAGTTGGGGACGTGGGCTCCTGAGCCTGTGCTGGCCCCGGCGCTTCTCGCTCTCATGCTGCCGGTGGGGAAGGACCCCCTCAGCCTTCCCAACCCTGCTACTGTAAATCCCAAACTGGTGCTAGCTCCCACATGACCACCAAGACCAGAAGACATGCCCTTCTCAACACCAAACAATGCATCAGTCTCTAGATGCTTGATTTGAAGTCCAGCTCAGCAGCCTAAAAGCCAGAGCTGCAGTTTAGGATATGGAAGAGATTCAGCTCCTAAAAGTCACAAGAGTATCCCGGTGAGCAGCAGTTTGGTAGGGCACAGCCTTCCTGCAAGAAAGAACCTTAACGCAAGGCGCTGAGCTGTGCTCTTACATGATGGGGAGGTGGGACAGGAGCTGTAGGCTTTGCTGGGTCCTCCCAAGGGATGCCCCAGACCCCTGGGTCCTTTGGGAAGCGGGGTCCCTGGTACAGGGCATGTTGGGAAGCAACGCAGGTGCTCAGACCAGCAGGAGATGGTAAAGTCACAGTTATTTCCAATCTGGCTTATTTAGGCTGGTAGATAAGAGTTACTCACAGGACGTGGGCTGCCGACCACCCTCTCCTCCAATTTGAAGGCAAGTTTTTAGGGATTTAAACCGGGACGCTGCCTATATAGACTGCTTAGAGGTATTTTGGATCAGAGACACCAAACGCAGAAGTAACATCAATGAGTGGAACAAAGCAGCTGCTAATACTTGGATTTTGAGTCTGGTTGCTGCCTGCCCACTTCTGGAGGTGACCCAGAAGGGCTTGGGACCGGACTGGTCTGCTCTCTGCCATGAGCTGCAATGCCCAGAGCTCATATCCCCAAAGAAGGGGGTTGTAGACGGATTTTCTCCCCGCTCAATGCCCACACCAGATGCACACCATGATGCTACACCACTCATCTGTCCAGCCTGAGGTACCACCAGGCAGGGTGGACATGGGCCAGACAGCGCAGCCACGGACTTCCAGTGCTGTTGTAGGCATCTGAAGTATTTCCTCTGGCATTAGCACAGGGGGCATTGATACGGACGCTGGAAGTATAACACCCTAGGGGCATAATGTCCATAAGCACTGACGATGAACAAGGAAGGTTATGGAAAACCAAGTCACGCAATGTTAGTGAAGCAATCTGCAGGAGAAGCTGGATGAGAAAGGCCTGGCTTTTAGACTCGAGCTTTCCTGTTGCAGAACCCCCCAGCAGCTCGTGCTGGTCTTGGATGCAGAAAACATTTCCATTGCTGTTCCCTCGCTCTGCCCGCTCATGGAGTTAGCTCGCTGCTCTTAATGCTATTTGACCGTAACTGAACTCCACTTTGTGGAATATGTGAGTGAGAAATGCATCTCTCTTCCATGAGCAAGTGAAATGTTCAGATGAGTTTAAAGTGCCGTTGGCTGGAGTGGGAAAGCAGAGACGAAAGGGAAGAAAAAAGGGCCAAGCAATGGCTGCGGTAATTTGTTTAGAATAGAAGATTTTTAAAATTAGTCATAAGCCCTGAACATACCCACATTTACTGGGTATATGAAGTGTAAAAAGCTGATTTAGAAGAGCAGTTAGAAGTTTCATAAACATGACTAAACCCTAAAGCTGAATGTTCAACAGGCGTGACCTTTTCATTCCCCTTTAAATCAGTTTAGCACTTTCATTTGTGTTTGGAGTCCCTCATGTTTGGATAGCACTTTGATGATTTAAAGTACTATTTAGAGTTTTATGTCTCTCCTGCTTCGGAGCTGGGACCGCAAATCCTTTGCTAAGTGGCTGGAGGAGTTTCTGGTTGCACAGGAGCTGCTGGGAGCACCAGCCTGCCTTGGCTGCGGCTCCCAGCAACCCCAACACGCCACCACGGGACGGGCCCCTTTTCCTAGGCAGCTCCTAAACACAATCAGCAACCAGGAGAAACTCCTCCGGGAATGGAAATGCAGTTTGATACTCCTCGGTTTCAGATCCTTACAGAAGGAGCGTATTAGAAAGGGAAAGGCGGTGGCCTTGGGAAACCTCTTTGCCCGGAGAGGGGCATTGCAAGCAGCCAGGATGCCGCAGGTGCGTGCCAGGGCTGCACACACCTCCCATGCCACTCAGCATCCTCCCTCCAGCTGCGGATGTGCTGCGTATGCACCGTGCAGTGCCCAAAGCATCTCCCCCAGTGATTATGCACAGCGGCCAAGGGGCCTCTCCCGAGCGGGAGGCCGGGCTCCCCATCCCGCAGGCTCCGGTCTTGAAACAGCACTGACCCCAAGTGCTATTTAAGAAAAAAAAAGGTCTAGGACCTGAAGGCAAAGAGCGGCTTGTTGTAGGCGCCGCGCACCCACACACCAGTCCCTCCTTGTGCTGCAAGGCGATGCACAGGCCAGGGCAGCGCAGGGCAGCTTTTACGGCTCTCAGCATCCGTTACGGCCGGCACCAGGGCTCGCAGGCACACGGAGGGCTTCCCTCCTCTAGAATGAGACAGACGTAAGTTTGTTTGCCATGGACTGCTTCCGAGCCCACCTCGTGGGCACCTCGAAGACTCTCTCCTCCACCAGACTTCTGGCTGCGCTGCCCCGAACAGGTACGGGAAGCACGAACCGTGCACTTTAGGAGAAGCTGCTCACAAGGACTCCTTCCTCGCTGGACACAGAGGCTGCGCGGGAGCCAGGGGCTCCCAGGAGCATGGCAAGGCTAAGCTAATTACAGGGCTTCAAACATCTTCAAACACAGAGCATCTCACGTGCTCGGCCGCTCGTTCCCAATTCAGCGTCAGGCTGCGACCGGGGAGCGCATTCCCCATCGACTTCAGCCAGATGACCCCCTTCCCTGTCCGCGCGGATCCAGACCCTGCTGCGCCCACGCTCTTTCGGGCAGGGTGCTCGTCCCCACCGCAGCCGGGAGCAGGCTCACCCAGCCTGGCGAGGACAGGGAGTGGCGCAAGCTCAGCAGAGCGAGAGCACCGGCTGCGCACGGCCGCTGCACCGCGTGGGAACGAGTGACCTTGGAGAACAGGATGGAGGGAGGAATTCACGTTCACAGCACGCTTCAGCTGCCCCCCAGCCCATTGCAGCAGAAGGTCTGACAGCGAGCAGAGCTCAGCACAGCATCAGCAGTAATTTCATCCTCGGCTTAATTTTCAGAGTTAAAGCCCGTCGCGCGCCCCTTAGCCATTTTAGTTATGAGTCATCGAAAAATGCCAGCTTTAGCAACGCGGCGCAACTTTTGCAGGGCTGGCTACATACCTCCGCCACCAAAGCCAACGTCCTGCCACGCCTGCCCGGTGTGAGAGCATCCGACGAGCGTGCCGATGCCGGCTGGGCAGCCCTGCGCCGGGGAAAGGCCAGCGGGGCGGTGGGGGAAGAAGGCGTCACAGCATCAGGCAAGGAGGTTTCTTGCTAGCGATGAGCCACGGGGGTTTCCTATGCTGCTTCTTTCACTCTGCCTTCGAAGCTTGCGTGCAGAGCCTGCACCCCGGCACACCCCTGAGCCCTTAGGGAAAGGGACGTGATCCTCGGAGATGCGGAGAGGGTTACCCAACCCTATATCCCGGTGCAGCACGCGGGGTTGGGTTTTCCAACCCAACCATGCGCTGACACGCAGGGGTGGGGCGGGGGAAGAAGAAGAGAATTTCAGCTGTTAACTCCCAAGAAATTGAGGAAAAAACATGCTGCTCCTATATACACAACCCCGATCAACAGGGGATTCTCCTGTGAGCTGGTGCGTGTGATGCCACAGCGGTGCCAGCTGGGGGGATGCCGGGTTTTTGGTGGAAAGAGGAACATAGAGGCCGGCAAAAGAATCTGCTGCTTCGGCGCATGTTTACAGCCTTCCACGGGGTGCCGGGGAGGAAGCGGTTTCTCTAACCCAAAGGGGAAACGCTCATCTGAAACAGGAAAATGGAACTTTCTTTTGAGCATTAATAATGGAAAATCGCCTCTGCAATGGCTGTTTGTTGAATCCCTGGGCGTGCAGGGGGGAGAGGATGCTTGGGGAGAAACACCCTGCCCCAGTGTCGGCTCGCTTGGGACCCCAGCTAACCCCAGGAGGCTGATGCTGGTGCAGAAGCAAAGGGAAAGATGCTGATGAGCCACGGCCAAGCGGATCCCCCTGCGCCAAACCCCAGCATCCCCCTCCCCGGATGCGGGAAGAGAGGGGCTGAGCACCACAGCGATGCTGGCAACACGCCAGACGCACACAGCATCACCCAAGGGTGACCCAGGCAATTCAGGTTCATCGTTTATAAAGACAGATCCGATTTCTTCTATTTCTTTTTTTTTTTTTTTTAAGTGAAATCATTTCTAAACTAAATATTTCGCTTGAAAGAGGCTATTTTTAAGGTGAGCGGCACGACACGGTGTTTATGGACGTAACTCCAGCGCCAGCCCCCAGGTACTGATTTAGCAAGCAGCGGCTTCCCGCTGATGAGCTGCAAATGACTGCGGCATCCTTTAAAAAAGTAGAGATCATGGGTTTCATATTAAAATCCAGATCATCTTTCTCAGGACAGCACTGTTACGGTTGAAGAGGATGCTCAAGCCATTTTCTGGTCCAAAAAAGGACAAGAAGATGAAGGGAAGTTATATCTAGCCATATAATCGCAAGGGCACTGGCGGAAGCGGTACAATGAACCCATTATAAACATGGGTGTAGCAAAGCCAGAATTTAGCTCATTGTGTCTTAGTGTTTCTAAATATATGTTGTCTTGGGGGAAGAGCAAGGGAGAAGAGAAATGACTGGAGGGAAGACGTGCTCCGAACGACCGGGGTTTTCAGCAGGGCGGGAGCCCACGGTCTCTGAGGCTGTGTCTGGGGGCAGCAGCGAGGGGCTGAAGTCCTCCCGCTGCGGGCGGCTACGTTTAGCTCTGCTTAGAGGGTGAGGGAAGCAGAAGAGGAGGTAGAAAAACTTAGTCATCTTCTCCCCTCAGACATTTTGCTGTTCATTTACTTCAGCGGCGCATGAAGCACTTAGTCACCTGCTCTCTGTCAGGCTTTTTCTAATTTTATTTTTTCCAAATCAAAATAAGAAGAGAAAAAGGAGGTTCCTTCCCAAATAAGCAGCTAGTGGAGGCGGCTGGGGGGAGTGAGTGAGCGGCCGGGAGTTCACCCCATGGCTCAGCGGCTGCTGCAGACACCCAGGAGAACATTTGCAGAGCGCAGGAGGAGAGAGGGCAGGCGCTGCCGCTTCCTCTCGCTCTCGCTCCGAAGCAGCTTGAGGAGCTGCTTCAGCAAACCAAGGTGCAAAGCATCCTCCGCTGCCTCCGGAGCTGAGATCTGCTTCGTGCTCCCCTACAGGCACTTGGTACCTGCCCTCGCAATAAAATCATTTGCGGCGTTATAAGACACCAAATGTGTTAGAAACACGCTCCAAGTGTTTTCCTGCAGCAAGGCAAGGGGAACCTTGCCACCTAAACCACACACCCCGCTTGGATGTCCTCCATTCTCCGACCCAGAAATACCAGCGTCAGAGCAGCAATTACTCCGGGGCTGATTTTAGCAAGCCATCAAGCCACAGCTCCCGCATTAAAGTCCTTAAGGTTAGAAACTTTTGCCCAAACCGGCTTGCTCCAACAGCGCTGTAGGAAAACTCAGGACAGCGGGTGCCCTTCCAGCCTCCTCTCGCCCTCGGCAGTGCAGAGGGCACTTGGCACCATCCCTTCCTCCCACAAGTGCCTGCGAAATGCAGGCGCCAGCACAGGCACCCGCACCGAGACGCACGCTGGTGCCGAGCCGCTGCCTCAAAAGGCAGAGCACAAACGACGGCAAGAAGGGAAAAGCCTCCGAAGGCAAGCGCAATTGAGAGCCGGGCGTTTGGTTCCTCTCCGCCGCACGGCATCTCGAAGGGTCTGGGGACAGGAGGGCAATCCCCAAAACCCGTCTTCTTCCCCCATCGGGGAGCAAACCCGCTGGCGGGGCGGTAACCCAGTGCATTTTACAACTGACTCGGGACGGGGTTTTTGGAGGGCTCAGAAGGCACCCAGATGGCTCACGGCTTCCTGTTGCTTCAGCTTTACTACAAAGCGACATAAATAGGTCTTCGTTCTTTGTTGACATTTGGTGCCATACAGCAAAATGTGCATTGTTAACCTAAAAATAGGAAACGCTGTGGCAGCTTTGAAGAAATTCAGCATTTTTCCTGTCCTGATGCAAACACAGTGGCCGAGCGCCAGCTGCCTCCGTCCTGCTTTGAAGACCGATGAAATTCTTTGCGACGCTCATAAATTACTGCTTTGTTAGAACCCGGCAAGCTCCAGCGACACCAGCAAATCCTGGTATTTCCTTCTTCTCCCTCGTAAGGGAGGGGGGGATGCTTAATGCTACATTTCATCCCCGCGCAGAGACGGACAGTCCCGCACGCCTATCGCCGAGCCGAGCGCAGGCGGAGGTTGCTAAGACACCCGCTGACGCACAGCCGGGCCCCACTTCTATATTTTTCCATTACACGGTGTTGAAGCTTGCAGAGCAGGAGGTAGCTTTCTTGAGCGAGCTATCGAGAGATCAGCGAGAGACGGCGGGATCCCGCAGGGCGTGCAGTGCGTTCTTACACTACATTTAAACGAAGGAGCGCACGACGGAGCCAGAAATCTGCCTTGTTCAGAATAAACGTGTGCATGTTTTCAGATCTGGCTTGAAAAAAGGGCACACCTACTACTACGCTTCTCGGAGCGCGAGTATAGGAAAGCCGAGGTCCCAAGCAGAGCGAGGTGCGGGTGGAAAACCAAAAATTCCCGGTGGCTTTCCCTGGGGAGCACAGTGGTGACTCCTGGGGGAGGATGCGCTGGCACAATCCTCACTCCCAAGTGTTACACGCGGTACCTGGACATGCTGGGACCAGGGCAACGTGGCTGCACCAGCACGGGCAGTGCTGCCAGTCCCTTTACTGGGGTCCCACCCGCAGGGATGCCCATCCCACTGCTGTCCCATCGCCCCCAGTGCAGTTTAAGGGGGCTTAGCCAGCCCTGTGCACGGTTCATCTTTGTTCATGGACTGATTTTAACCCACCCCCTGCTCCGAGGCTCCTCTCCCACTGCCGGATTCCGGCACGCACGGGGCTGGTCCCTCAAGCAGCAGCCTGGGACAGCAGCCTGCCCAGCTTCTGCAGAAAGCCAGCGCTGTGTGACACCTCTGCTCACAGCTTATCTATCTCCCGCGGCAGCTCGAAGCTGCAGGCCAGACTTGTGAGCTACTAAAAGCCACCAGACACAGCAATTGATGCAGTTTTTAACCTCCCTGGTGCCTCAGAGATGGGCAACTGGGGGTCATCAAGCCAGTTTTTGGGCATAGCCATTCCAAGTACCACTCCAACGTTTTGGAGGATGGAGGATGCTCCCTAGAAGTGCAGCTAACGGACTGTTTTACATGTCTCCTCACGGTGTAACTCCATCGTGACAATTCAGGATTAACATTTTAGGGTTAGTGTTTCCTCTTCGGTTCAGTTATTGCGCTGTGTTCTCAATCCTATTTGTGCCTCCCTGGTGTGGGCAGGAGTAGAGATGTCAGTATGTTGTTCCCACGCGGGGATCTCCTGCCCCGCAGGGTTAATCCCCCCACCACTTCGGGGTACTGAGCGAGCACTGAGAGGCTGCAGCTACTATCGCAAAGCCACCCCGCTTAGCAGCGTGCTGGCTCGCAGCATGGCAATCCTGTCCTCGGAGTCAGGGACCGGCAAACAGGCGTAGAACTAATGCATCAGTTCAGTGGGAGTGAATCGTGGCTTAGGCAACCTCCCCTTCCCGAAGGAAAAAAAGAAAAGGAAAAAAAAGCCGGTCATTTCCAAGCTCTCGAGTTGCTCCTGTTGTTGGTCAGGAATGGAAGGAAGCTAGAGAAAGGCAGTTTCACCTACGGGATGATCTCTAGAAGTTCCCCATATCTCCATCCTTGGAGATTTCCTATCTGAAAAACAAGTCCAGCTCTCTACAGAAAAGTGCTGAGACCTTCACAGTCTCTGACTGAACAGTACCAAGATCAACTAGAAATCACACGTTACCTTTCAGTACTTCAGCCTGGAGCGAGTTGCTTTTTGGTGACTTTGCCAAGCCCCACTGCCTGGCTGGCTACCACTGTTCGGGGCCACTGTTTGCCCACTGTTTGGAGGGTAAGACCTAATTTTTTACTGCAAACAAAGTCACAACTACGTGCAATAGCATACGGCTGCCAGGGCCTCTCAGAGATGTAATGTTAGAGGCTCCCTGGCCTTACAAGGACTGAGAAGGAGAGATTTGCAGAAAATAAGCTGTACTGCTTTGCAAATGTATTGTCCCTGTCACACGGCAAGCTACTAATAAAACCGATCTTTGCATTTTTTGCATAAGACCATTTTGGATTCACTGTTCCTTCACCTGCACAAACACCAAGGCTCTGCATGAGAAGCAAGTCAGCAAGCTACTGATGAGAAAGTGGCATTCCCGATGCTACAGCTACAGGAATTACTGAAAAGGCTTCATGTGCTCCCTCTCAGAGCAGGCAAAGCTCTTCAAACCGTGGCCGCCACAAGACATCCGAGACCCCGTGACGGCACCATCAGCGAAGGAGGCTCATGCCTCCTCGCCAGTGGCACTACATGGCTGGGACGCGTGGCTAACCAGGGACACGTCAACAGGCCATCACTGGAGAGGAGGATCCATTTCTCCTGAGCCGACATCTCCGAGATGGCTGAGCAAAACCGCTGCCGGTGTGACTGCTACCCCGGGGTTAGCTACCAACCGTATCTGCGCAGGAGCTATGCAAATATAATGGCTAAATCCTCTCTGTTCCTAATCACAAATGTAATTGCCTATGCAAAGATGGTGCACCTAGCCAGGGACTGCCCGGCCCCTTGCCGCAGCCCGCTCACCCCTCCGTGACGGGAAGACAGGGACCCTCGGCACCCAACGGTGCCACCAGCCTCAGCTGAAGCTCCAGCTCACGAGGGCGGATGTAAAAATCTCACAAGACCTAAGTCCGTGAGTGTTGTTGCCCAGGCAGTGGACACAGCAGCAGAACCAAAAATCCATAAATAAAAGTATTTAATGTTGGCCAACACGTGCCTATGGAAACAGCAGCACAGGTCTAGCCCTCTCATGTAGTCATGGGGGGGACGTGGCACAAGTAGACGGGAGGTGTCCTATTTTATTTAGCTTATAAACCACTGTAAGCTTTTTCGGGCGTTACAGGCAGTCGTTCTGGAATGGAAAAGTTTATATGCTGGAAACAGTGTCTTGCTATTGCACTACGGTATTTTTAATAGCCAGGGTGTTAGAGGTACTAACAAAAAACTTGTTGATGAGGTGAATATTTGTGACACCTTCTGATGTGCCAGACAACAACAAAGTACTCACAAGTCGGTGACTAGCACATCCCGGAGAGTGGCTGGATTAGGGGAGGGTGGAAGGGGAGATTTTGGTTTTCTGGAGAGATGTAGTTAGAAAGAGGGTCACTGAAAGCATCTGGAAAATGATAACTATGCCAAGCCGCTAACAGAGTCTCATTTGGAAGATGCAGGTCCCATTGAAGGGTCGTTAATTTGAGTTCAAGCAGCTTCAAAGGAAAGGAGCAGAAGCACTCGCAGAACTGAGGATCTGGATGAAATCAGGAGGGAAGCTGCAGCCGTGTTTCAGCCGCACAGCAGCCAGCGGTGGGATTCGGGATTGGCAGCAGAGCTCACCACGGAGGCTCTCGGTTTCAAGCGGAAAGCTTTAGGTGCAGGGGGACAGGTAATGAGCACATGGGGCACGCTCCTTCGCTCCACAGCACTGTTGCTTCCTTAGACTGAGAAGAGGACAATATAAAAAGTTATCTGCTCTACGGGACTGGTCTCAGAGCTGGATTTAGTGAGTCAGTCCCAGGTCTTGTCGAGTCTCCCGGTCCCATAGGAAAATATGAAAAAACAACTCCTCTTGTCAGACAAGACTGCCCTTTGTACGCCGGAGATCCCGTTCAGGTCGCATGGGGCTCTTCACCGCCCCTGTGCTGCGCTTGGGCCATGACGGGAAGGCTGTGATCTGGGGGAACCCCGCTGCCGCAGCCGGGCAGAGGAGAGCCGCTCGTGCATTGAAAGCATGGGATAGATTCGCCCCTGGATGAGTTTCCCTTTGCAGAACCCTGTTTCAACCACTTTCAGGAGCTGTGTTACGTGTCTGCAACTCTTAAAGCACGAAGGTGTATTGTTCGGCTGTAATTTAACCTCGCGATAGTTTCAACCCGTGTAAATGAAAGCCATAGGGGCAACTTGTGCCTTTCAGCCCTGCGAGAGCCGCCACGCCAGCCAAGCATCCCATGCTCAGGGGCCAGTAACACCTGAACAAGGGGAAGGAGGACAGAAAGAAATGGAATAAAAAGCCTGAACTGGAAGCATAACCTAAAGCTCACGGTTTGAGGGACTGCTTTGCCCTTTAGGCGGCTGCGGACAACGGTTGCTGCATGATTTGCTGCACGCTTTCTCAGCTGCACACAGTGCTTGAGCGAGTTGATACCAGAGCTGTGATTATTTGAATTAAGATGGCATTTCAAAACCAAGCAGGGGCCCACCATGCACTCTGCTACGTCCTCTGTGTATACGTGGCCAAAGATATTTCCCTCCCTGACCCATTGCTATCTCACACACATGGCGCTTGCTTCTCCCCGCTTCGTTTTCTGCTGGAGGGATGCCGGAGGCTCACTCACCACCTCGCTGGGGCCATCTCTCACAACTGAGAGAGCCAAGAAAGAGCCAGGCACTTGCTGCATCCCCACACCGGAGCCCCATGCCCTGACGCAGCCCCGTACGGTCGGGATGCGATGCCGGCGGCGTGCCCGGCAGCCAGCTCTGCCCCTGGTCCACCAGCAGCCAAAATTCGCTGTACTATCACTTTGGCACACTCCTTCCTTCCTTGGCAAGACAGGCCAGAACTAAACTTTTCCATTGAGACGGGTAAACAAAGCCTTTGCTTTTTCCCCTGTAACAAAGTTTAGCCCAGGAAGTCACATGAGCACAGCTGCATCCAGCACGTATAGCCAAAATGGCTCGAGCTGCTGGCGGCGTATGGATGTACAAAACCTGATATAGGACAAAGCTCTGCCCGGGAAATGCACTTCCACCAGCGCGTGGAAGTGCACCAGAAACATCCCGTCCGCACGCACGAAGACCAAATCTGACCCCTGGCTGAAGCGGATTCCCCAGCACACACCACGGATCAGGGAGGACACGCTGTCACTAAGACCGTCGGAGCCGGCTGCGTGCCCTGGCTCTCCCCGTCACCTCCGACAACCCCCAAATGCCTCCCCCTGAATTGCTGTCATGCGTTCGCCCGGTGCATGAAAGTCACCCTCAGCGGGACACCGAAACACGGGTACAGGCACAGCGCTGCTGGAGGAGCCCAGCCCCGCAGCCAGCCTGCGGACGGAGGCTGGAAAATTGCCCTGCAAAATAGCTGTGCTCCGGAGTGTAGAGAAACAACGAGCAGTTTGCCTTAGAGGCAGCACAAACATAGGGATTTACTGGTGGTCGTTTTCTGCTATTAGAGCAATAAATCTGTTCAACAGTCAGCCAAAATGCCAGAGAAAAAGAATGTGAGCTTAGGGAAAACAGGAAAAAAAAAAAGGTGTTATTAGACCAAAGTATTTTCCAGCGATGTTTAGAGGCAGTTCTGAGCCCAGCAGCGATCAGTCAGAAAACCTGCTAGCTCTGAACTTGTGCCAGGCTACCCCTGCAGCTATCGTGCTTCCCCTGGGCTTCCTCACCCTATATGGAGCTTTGCAAGCGCCGAAACACCAGGACATTCATCTGAAGCACTTGAAGAAGGTAGCAAATGCAGACTATGCCCTTTCCCCTTTCCAGGGAGAAAGGCAGGGTAGGAGGTTCAAGAGCGGCGAGACAACAGCGCAAGGCGCTGACTCGGCAGTCTGCGGGGCTGGCGCTGTCCCGAGTCTGCATTTTGCTCGCCGAAAAATCGTTTCCATTGATGCCGTTATTACTGCATCCCCACTTGTGCTCCTTCTCTTACCTCTCCTTCCTCTTTGCTAGGCTTTTCTGGATGTTTTCCAACGGATGACATTGCCCCAGTAACCTCGGACCTATGTGTGGGGAAAACGCAACTGGGCAGGTGGGCAGATCTGCGGTGGCTCTGCTTCTCCTAAACCAGAACCGCTGCTGCCGGCTGCGAAGGTGCCTCCAGCACGGGCTGCTGACAGCAGACAGGATCCAACACCTTGTGATCTCGCTGAGCAATGGGACATTTCCAGCCCCTATGTTGGGGCTGCCCATGTATACGCAAAAAGCTCTGCCCCTATCTTATTCCCGGTAAAAGCGTAGACGCGGAGGCGTTTGGCTGGAAAACTGCTAAGAATCCCATTTCCCGTGGATCTGGGGGCTGTTGCCTCAGCCGGATCCTCTGCTCTGGAGTCCCCTAACGTGCCCTCGTGTTGCAACATGCCACGGCTGCCTGGCGGGAGCCAGCGACAGCCGACTGCGGCGTTCCTACTCAACGGCTCGCTCCCTACGGAAACGAGCTGTCAGGGCCGTGCGGCCAGGATGACAGCTTCCAGTTGTACTGTGCTCCCGGCGTGCAGCCTGTTCCCCCGGAGGGGCAGGATCCTCGCACCGGGTACTCTCCCCAGGTCCAGCAGGCAAGCCATTTTCTTCTGATCCCACCAGCCAATTTCGGCAGCGGCGAACAGAGTGGCGAGCTCCGTAGGTCAGCGCTTGCTCTTAGTGACCGGGGAAGGCGAGTTGGCATAGCTCAGGGCTATCAAACTGCTCCTTCATGCCAAGCATTCCCAGCTCGTGCTGAGATACGGAGGTCCCAGGTTGAAGCCCTGCCAGACCAGCGGAGCACTCATATCACATGAAGGGCAATTGTCCCTCTCCCCGCGGGAGAGAGCAGCTTTCCATGACTGGCAGTTGGCACAGAGCTTCCCGAAACTGGGGGGATCCTGTCCCCAGCCCAGCAGCCGAACGGCTGTGCACTCCCTACATACACCAGGCACCATCCCAGCCCTGCGCCGGCCGTATGTACGGCAGTCCTACTTCCTAATACCAGCGCCTGCCTTGAATAACCATTAAGCAGCGCGCGCAGTGGTTCTCAGGCAGCCAGGCTACCTGAAAAAGACCCCTCTAAGACCCACGAACCAAGCCTAGCACAAGGACCCCGCAGCAGACGCGTGCTCCCAGCGCCGGGGGAGATGTCCCGGCTCGGGGCTGAGCCGAAACTCAATTACAGAAGTGAGACTGAGAGGCAGGAGGAGGGCAGGAGCCCCGCTGCCCTGGCACTGCCGCCCAGAGCGTGAGCTCGCCGTGGGGCGGACAGCCTTGTTGGAGCATGCGGCTTACCCCAGAGCTCATCTTGAAGAGGACAACGTAGAACAAAAGCTTTCGCGGGATACATCCACGAAGAGTTTCTTGACGCGGGACTAGGTCAGACTACCACGATCCATCACCGCTTTCTGAATTCAAGGCCAGGCTGCGACGCGTACTCACCTTCGTACCGTGTTAGGCTGGAAACTGAAAGCCATGGTGATGACCCAGCTGAGGGGAAAGGAGGAATCAGCCCGACGTGTCGCGATTTCCGCTCAGCCCTGTTGACTCCCACAGTTACTGAAGCGGCACTGTTTGTTGATGTAACAGGGACTGAGTCAGTGGGAACAAACCCCGAGGGAAAGGTCCTTCTGAAATATTTGTTCCTATTATTTACTCTGTGGCTTAATCAGACATCTCTGCAGAAAAATCAGCAAGTACCTCCCCTCGTAATTTACTGACAATGAGGTCACTGGCCCTGTTTCATTTACAAAGAGCATCCTAGGAACCAAAACGCTGCAGCAGAAGAAAGTGAGCCCTCATCTTTCACATCCTGGGACTGCCACCACCTAAAGTACATATTTTAAGTGCCTGAGCCTGAAAAAGCAAGTTTAGTTTTTTTTTTTTCCCTGGGACATGCTTAATCCCGCTCCAGACGGCAAAGAGGGAGACGTGAGAACATGCATTTTTTGCTACAGCTGCAGGAAAAGTCAGGTGGTGATGAACTGTGTATCCACTCCACATGCATCATCAAGATTTACCATCAAACACAAAGCTCTGACAAGGAAATGTCAAGATTTGGCTCCATTCTTCCAGTCTGATGCAAAGCTTCCTTTGAACTTCAAGCTTTTCTTTTCACTGCTGAGCGTTAACATCTGCTATTTCTATGGGATCCAGAGGAAACTTCGCAAGAGCAGTCTAGCAGACAGCCGTTTAGCACAACCACTTTTCTAAACTACAGGGCAACCATATTAAATTAAGCTCTTTTCAACACGCACGCACGGAGAAGAAGAACAGGAAAGGCAGAGGCCCCAACACCTCAAGAGCTCTAGTTTGAGATTAGTGTTTCACGCGAGCGGCATTTTTTTCAACAACGAAGCAGTAGGTAGAAAGCCTAGCCCTGAGACTGATTCGACTCAACCAGCACTTTAAAAAAGCGACGCAAAACCACCCACCCTCAAATCGGTCACGAGCGAGAAGAAAGTCACTGCCTTGCTTGGAAAGCCCTCGTCTCCCCATTCCCAACGCCTCGGTGCCCCCAGCCAGATATCGAACGCAGGCTTGCAGCGCCCGGGGTCTGGCAACGAAGGATGTTTTCAAGGAAAGTGGTTCGGTTGACAGCTGAGCTACCAGCAGATGAATGCAGAGAAAAGAAAGTCACAGCTTGCCAGAGAGGCACCTCTTGAACGCCATTCCCACCTGACGAGTTTCCCCTATTGCGCAGCTTCCTTGAGGTTTGCCTTAGATTTTTGATAAGATACGGGGAGTTTACGTACCGAGGGATTGTTGTCCGCGAGAAGAGTGACTACGTGAGCATTAAAGACTTTGTATCAGGTTTTTCAGAGGCACGCAAGTGCTTCTCTCCACTGTTCATTACGCGCTCTTAGTAGCTTCAAAGGTTTATGAACCTACGCGGTACCTTCATGCTGCTACGTTTGGCCATCAAGTGTCCACTGGTCCTCTCTGGGCTGCAGGACATGAACGAGCAGGAACCTACAGAAACCCAGACCTCCACCCCAGCCCCTGGGTGTAGGGAAGGGCACGCAGACGTGACTGCGAGCCAGCCGTGCGCACTGCAGCCCACATGGAAGGAGGCAATCCTGATTCGCAAGGCAGCTGCTGATCCCTGCCTCGTCCCTCTGCCCCCGTTTCCCTCTGGCAGAGCAGCCCGCGTGCAGGAATCCTTCACGGCCGAGACAGCTGCTACAGCCAGCACAGAAACCCTGGACCTAAGGGATGGAGAGGTGCAACGGGGCCACGCATCCGACGCAACCCCGAGGCGGATTTTCGATCTGTGTTTCTGGGTGGTGCCCCACAAGAAACTCTGAAGGCGTTGTAAAGTCGTTATAACCCGGCAAGCCTCGTCCCTACCTGATCTCATTAATCAATCCCTCTCAGAGAGAGGCAGTAATTTCCATGGTATGCTGCCAAACCCCTTCCTCCTCCGCTCTGCGAGCGATCCAGAGGTGCTTTACATACCACAGCACCTGTGCCCGGATCAACAGGCAGAGCATCTGCCTTCTGCACTCCACAGTCCTCCACCAGTCAATCCTGTATTTCACGCCCCACACACTCAGACTTGTAGGTCCAGGCAGAGAACTTTTCATTTTTAGCTTTGTTCGACCTTTCTGCATCATTTTTCCCCAAACACATCCATCAAAGCTGAGGCTCCTTGTGCAACGGGACGCGGCACTGCATCTCCAAAAAGAGCCCACCCATTTCATAGCTGGGAGACATGCCGTCCCTCCCAGCAGGTCGCTCCTCTTTTCCTAGGAAATGTGGCAAGCGTTGATCCCTTTGCTTTCCTATTATCTCTGAAGAAATGACTCCACTCAGTGTTTGTCAACCCGGATCTCCCCAACGATGTGGGACATCCCTTTCTCCATCCCTGTGGGACGGTCACGCACCACCATCCGGGGCTACAGGTCCGCGGGCTCTGTCAGTGCCGGAGCGGAGGGGCGGGCAGGGTGAACGCGGTCCTTCGCAGCGAGTGGTGGTAGCAGCTCGTGAAGCGCCCCAGGGTGCTTCTGACGGGCTGTCCCGCAGGCGCGGACACCAAGCACTTGGGAGCTAAGAGCGGTGATTGAGACGAGACGGATTTCCCTTGCCACTGCCGGCGCTCCCGGGGTGGTGATGTGTGCCAAGCAGGCAGTGCAAGGTCCCAGGAAAGCAGGGTAATGAAGGGCCCGTGTGCTCCAACACGGAGTGGCGAGGGATGAGGGAAAAGGGCTAGCGCTGGTGGGATGTGAGGAGGAGGAAGAGGAGGGAAGGCAGGGCAGCCCTGTCCCACTGGGCTGCATAGCTGAGCACACCCCCCCACAGCCAATTCTTTTGTACTGAGCTTCTTCCCCACCCGCTTAACCCCAAAAAGCCTTGCGCTGGGCAAAACAGCTTCTTACAACATCGGTTCAGCGAATCTCAGCTGCCGCTAAGAATGAAAACACCTTTGCAGCTCAAAGCCAGTAACACCTAAATTGCGGGGTGGTGGGGCTGTGGGACACCCTTCTGAGGACGCAAGTGGGTTAGGCGAAAAGACAACCAAATCCAAAGTCTAACGGCAGCCCACAGAGACACCACAGCTCTCGTTCAGAGACTGCACAAATATTCCCTTTTATGATGGATGGCCTTTTTATCGTGAGAATCAGTCAAAGCAAGTAAATTACTTTGCCTCCTTATTCATGCAAGCACTCTCTGCATCTGCCTATAGACAGTAGCCCACGATTTGCCCGACACAAAACGCTGCACTGCCACGGGAATGAGCATCCTCAAGTCGCACTCCTTTCCAGGGAGCGCAGGCACTTGGCAGCCGTGAAACCAGACCTCTGTCCTCCCACACCACCCTGCTCTGCGGCACTCGGCTGTTTCACCCAGCCGAACCTCCCCTTTCTCCCATCTCTCCGCCACGGAGAATCAGCCGTGCCTCAACCTTTCCGAGCGCCTCTCGCTCCTCCCTGCCTGCCCCGACAACCCTACCTGCGACAGGAATTCCCACAGCAGCTGTGGCAGCCCATCGGTGCTGGCTCGCCGTGGGCCCCGCTGCATCGCAATCCTGCCGGGAAAGGCTCTTCCCTCACCCGCTGGCAGCCCAGGACGCGGCGAGCTCCAGGAGAAGCAGCGTCCCAAAAACTAGGTGCTCTCCTGCCTCATGTTTCGCTCCTCAGGCTCTGACGACAGGTCTCTGCTGTGCCCAGGAGGCTTTATAATTCACAGGTGGCAATTCCTTAAGCTATAGGCAGTTTTCCCAGAGGTTTCCCGGACCTTCTGTGCAAGGCTATTGCCATAAATCAACTGGATTGCTTAGTCACCTCTGTTTGTCCAGCCAGTGCCAAGGCAGACCTGCTATTTCATTTCACAGCACGTACTGTACGAAGGAGCCAGTTCCTGTAAATTAGATGCACCACTGCAAACTGAATCACATATTGTTTTCTCCATCGACTTGTTTTCTGCTGGACTGGGAGAAACATACTTTACAGTCATAAATAAGACACGAAGAACAAAAACGAGTTACGGAATCATGTTAAAGGCTGCCTGACGGAGGGCCATGTGTGCCTGGGAGACTGCGGCATGAGTCTACGGGCTGAGGAGAGAGGAGAGGGGAGTTCTGAACGATACTCCTAAACTCATTGCAGGCACTGGGTACGCTCACTGAAACCAGCGTTTCTACCTCAGGGTCACTAAAACGGAGCGTGGAGGGCTGAGACCCTTCGGGCAGTGTTTAAGAGCATGAAGCACTGTCCAAATCAATAGCTGCTCTTCAGCTCTGCCCGTCTCAAAATGGGCTACAAACAAGAGGAGTCCAAAGTCAGTGGGTACTTAAGAAAATGCTGACCTCTCTGCCAAGCCTTCCTCATTTCTAAAATGGAGCGCACTTTGATTGCCCAACAGGGATGCCGTCAAGGATGCCCAGGATGCGATTATTCCCGCAGAGCTGCGAGCCCTGGAAGCGAGACGGTGTGCTCTATCCCCATCTGGGGGGGCTGCGCCCCACAACTCCCAGCAAAGGGCTCCCGCGCCTGCCCCAGACACTCGCCACGGCCGCAAACGTGCTCATGACAACAAGTATTGAGAGCCTGGTGGGTCTCGTTTAAATAAAAGTACAGAGAGGTCCAAATCAGCCGGGAGAAGATGCCGGGAAGCTCTGCTTTTTTTTTCACCCCCCGGTTCCCTGCTCCTCCCCAGGGGCTCCCAAAAAGCAGGGTGGCTTCCCCAGTGCCATGGTGAGGCCATATCCACCTCCTCACTCATCTGGACTCAAATCTGGACAGAAAAATGACATCAAGTTCTTTTCTATTGGAAAAGTTTGTATTTCGATTCTCCTTACCGTATTGATTATAAAAGCTAATGTTTGGCTTGTGTAACGTATAAATAAGCAGCATTTAAAATCCTGGAAGGCCTGTGGCAGAGGAGGAGAAATAATCAGGAAAGGCTACGTAGTAATGCTGCGATAGCGTTTAAAGTAAACAGGAATCGGGGCCTGTTTGTGGTACATCCTGTACAACAGAAAAGATGAAAAGATGATCTAGTACCACCAAGACCTTATAGTAGAAATGCGTAACATCTAATAAAACCTTCTGCATTTCAGAGGCAAAGAAACTCTATGAATCCTGAAAGACAGAAGGCATCTCCGATGGCTGCAGTCAAAGCGGTTGACAAAAGCAGCCAGACCGCTTCCACTGAAGGACGGAGGTTTTTAAGGAGGTTGCAGAGCCCTCGGGAGCCTGCCCAGGAAATCAGCACTGCCAGCACCCCTCTGGATTTGGTGCCTGGATTTAATGGCATTGACTTGACGGGGAGAGAGGGCAATAAAAGCAATTAAGGAAAATTAGACAAGGGAAGAGGACAGTCAGGACTAGCACAACGCTCAGGAAAAAATCCAAATCCGGGGAAGCGATGCTAGGTCCCTGGTAGCAGCGACCACGCGCAACAGCCAAGACCCGACTCATCCGCCCTGGGACAGCTTCTCCTTGGCGTCACGGGTGGAGCAGGGGTGCTGGCAGGGCGGTGTGCCCGACCCTTCTGGTGACAGGGCAGCAGGTGAAGCTGGGCTGGACCAGCTTCACGTTGTGGCTCATCTCAGCCAAGCCCCATCTCCAGCGCAGCTGCGGCAGGACCCCTGTGCCTGCCTACTCGCCCCCCCAGCCGCCCACCGGCCCGCGCGCGGGGCTGCGTCCGACGCTTCCCAGGGGTGGGCACCGGGGCTTGAAGGTCACAGCCAGGCTGCCGTGGCTTTACCACCGGAGCTGCCACAGGGACAGGGAGAACGGCAAAGGGAGAGGGCTACGGAGATGCAGACCTGCCGCAAACTGTGGCTTTGGCACTGAGCTTCCTCCAAAGGACGAAGCTGTTCCCATCCCAGGCTGCCTTCAGTGCTACAGCACATTTGTAGACACCTGACTACCCCTACCAGCCCCTCCATGAAAACAAGACCTCATCAGGTTGCAATCCCGGCATGGGAACAAAGCATCCCCAATGCCTAGATGGAGAGTTTTTACCGCTAACAGAGAAACCCGAGGGCAGACGCTCACGGTGCGGGATGTCCCCTGCTAATGGAGGTACCACAGGTCCCAACCGAAGAGCCTGAGCTTCCCCAGACGGGTCCCTGCGCCGGAGCATCCCTGTGCACCCAGCATGCCAGCCTCCCCCAGGCCGCGGTGAGACGTCAAGCAGAACCGGGTACCGCTCTGAAACGGGGTGCTGATGCAGGACACGCTGCCTAGCCCCGGGTTGGTCACGAATGCCACCCGCACCTCCGCGGGCCGGTCCATGACCAGCCATCCTAATGAGCAGGCTTTTTGTGTCAGGTTTGCTGAGAGCCACAGAGGTGCTGCGGGTTTAAAGATTCACCAGCTCTTTCCCACTCCCCCCACCCCATAAAGAAGTGTGTTTCTATTCTGACCTCAACTATTAGAGCAACTAGGGATGTTTGTAACTTCTGTGAAACTAAAAGCAAAAGCAACCTTCGTACTGGACCAAACCCTGAAGTCTTTTTTCTTTTAACCGTTCTTTTTGGGAAAAAAAAGCACTTAAATTTCAGTGAGAGCTTTGCTTTCCAGTAAGGATGGAGGGAAAACTGAAATAAGTTTTGGAATCGGGTCCACGTGGTGTAAATAGGATGCAGGCACTGTCGATGCGGGGGTGGAGGCACTCACAGCACCGAGCAGGAGCTGACAGGGGAGGATGTCACTTCTGGTCGCTCAGATACAACAGTTCCTGTCCCCATCCACACCCTGCACCACGGCACAAAGGACATCTAAATCCCTTCTCAAATCGTGTTCTTCGTGCCAAGACAAAAAACTCACATTTTTGGCTCTGAAGGTCCAAGCACCGACAACGACGGTGACCACTGCATCTGCAGACGTGCGTGCACGTGTGCTGCGGCACGCGTGCGCCGTAGGCGTTGGGGAGCTATTCCTGCCACCCCCTGCGGCTGCAGGACGCTAAGTAGCTGCGTGGCGAGAGCAACACCATGCCGAGAAACATCGCGCATCTCCCATAACAGGAGGTGAGGTTTCTGGGCTTTGTGTTGTCCGTGCCCGGCTGTGTGCGCTCGCGCTCCTGCTCCTCCTCGAGTCATTTACAATCACCCTTGCGAGGGCTCTTCCACCTGGACGTTACTGCACCTCAGGCCAGCCGAAAGGGGCTGCAAGAGAAATGCAAAATCCGAAGAGGAAACCCGTACGCCCCAGTTTGAGGGTTGCAGAGATGTTTTTATCGGTGCTAACCTGCTCACCTTGGCAAGCCGCCACCAGAAGAAGGAAACGTACTGCTTCTCTCTTCTTGCATGAGAGGTTAAGGACTCCCCTCAGCGCGAGGCAATGTACATCTCTGCGGTCACACACCCCTGTAACATCTGCTTTTATGTCAGACTTCACCTGTTTGCTCCTCCAGCAGTTGCTTTGGGAGGCGATCCTTGAAAGAGAAGACCCAGCGCTAGCCAAATTATAGAGCGTTGTCATTCATAGAGCTAATCATTGCAAGGAGCTGTACAGACCCTCAGTTGAAAGAGATTAAAGTCCTGCCGGATTAGAAATGCTGCTCCTCCCCAGCGCAGAGCCCGGGGCTGCCTATCCCAGCAAACCGCCGGGCGTCGGGAACGACGTCTGTTGTCCCGCTCTGGCTGTGCGTAGGCAGCGGAGCCGGACGGGGTGCTGAAAAGAGCCAGTCGCACCGGTTGGAGGAGAAAATCCCAGCGCAGGGGAATTTCCGTGGAAATCCTGGCACAGATGGAAACACGGGGGCTGTCAGCCGGCAGGGTCAGAGAGCCCACCCGGGAGGAACACCATTTGCTGGACGGAGGACGCAAAAGATGACCGCTTGCCGGAACCCCGGCGGAGGAGAGGCCGAGGGTGGGGAGCGCATCCCCTCCGACGGGGCCGTGCAGCCCAGCGGCACACAACATGTAGCAGCATCCAACAGGGCTGCGGGGACTACGCAAATCAAGAGAATAACGGTAAGGAACAACAGTGAGCGCGTGGGTCTCAGAAAGCAGGCGGTGCGATCCCAGTAAAGCCTTCCCCCGTAAATAATGACGCGTGTCAGTCCCCAAGACTCCTTGGGGCTGCAAGCTGGCTGTGCCGCCTGCTACCTACCCCCCATCAGCTCCCTGTTCTGGTGCCGGTGCATCAGTTTCACCCTTCAGAATGTCTCCTGCACCAACCCATCGCCCAGCTGTACCTGCTAATCCTGCTTTTTCCAGGCCAGCCAGATGAAGCACGGAGGCCTGCGGATCGGAAGCTGGGGCACAGCTCCAGCACCTCATCTGCACAGCTCCCGTATGTGGGCATATGGTGGACTACCTACTGCCGGAAAGCCCTGCTGATGTTCCTCAGAGCTATCCCATACACCGCTCTTACTCCAGTCCCGAGACTTTCCCGGCAGCCAGGTTCAGCTGGATTTCTTTAAAGACTTCACAGCGATCTCTGGGGCGGTTGGTGAAGTTCCAGCACACTTTCACTCCTTACACAGAGCAGGAGTCAAGTCCCTGGGCTAAGAGGGCAACACGCAGCCATGCGCAAACCACCTCGGGGTCCAGGACCGGTGCTGCTCAGTCCCTGGGCGCTGCTGTGGAGTATGCAGAAACCTGGGGAACCCTATGGTCCTGAGCACACCTTTAAAGGCTGTCGCAGTGTTTGATGTAACTGGAGCAAGTACAGAAGCTTGAGAGCAGAACTAGACGGATTAAAAAATTCCAACACAGCTAAGAGGAGTTGATGGACAGCCAGCCAACGTGAACTTCCGAAGGGGACGGTCACCTGAGCCATCATGCCGCGCCGCTTCTGAAAGGAGTCCTGAGATCTCTCGGCCTGAGAAGGCACCGAGCGTGGTTGCTGCTCGGTCACCCACGCAGGGTCCACACGATCCCCACGGCTCTTCTCGCTCCCTTATGACCCACCACCCAGCCCCACCGTGTCAGCCCAGCGGTGCTGAGCTCGCCCTTTGGAAGCTGAATTATTTCATGACAGCCTCTGGAGGCTGAATAGCACAGCTGGGACAGGAGGGTGTGCAAGCATCGGTCCTGCCGAAACATCAGGCTACCGGTTAGTCAGCTGACATATGCACACAAATCTATTTTGATTTGAATATGCCGTCCAGGAGTGAGGAAATATTCAGCCAGTGCACACATGATCTTTTCCAATTAAACTCCTCCTTAGAGATAACCATAATTAAGGCCATATAAATAATTTCTAGGCCCTCTTTCCTTAAAAAAAAGTGATCTAAAAACACCTGCTGAAGAAAGCGTATCTTCTCCCCCTCCCCAGACAAAAAGCCCAGCTGCATACCTTAAAAAAAAATCCTATTACCTTGTTTTTCCACGTTTCTCTTCATTTTCTGTTACAATAAAGCATCACAAGCAGCACAGCCCCTCTAATTAAAACTGCAGGAAAAGGGTGGGGCTTTCTAACATAGCTCAAGCCGCGCATTATTTACGTGACCGTTTGAGATGGTGGCCAGATCCTCAGCTGGTGCAAATGTGAGAGCTGGGCCAAAGCTCTCGGGGACTTCACACCAGGGGAAGACTTTGCCCCCTAAGCCCGTCGGTGCGGGATGCTCAGAGACGCCCCTCTGACAGCACCCTCCCGGGAGCAGCCACCCAGCATCGCTGCAAGCCCTGCACGGCATGGGCTGTAGCTCACACCAACTTTGGGGAAAAAAAACCACACGCTTTTGGGTCCGGCTCCTGCGGCGCCTGCCACTGCCACGGGGCTAGTGCTAGTCTGTGCGACGCGCCTGGGGCTCGTCATTTGTGACGTTAGGTCTCAAGAGTTACCAAACCTAAGGCTTTCGCTTTCTCAGGTGCTGTATTCAACAGAAAACCGGGCAAACGCTCTTGTTTGGCGTTTCAGCCCTGACAGCAGTACAGCCTACACAGCCCAGATCAGAGCAAACGCCATCGGGCGTGTTTGCTCTCAGCCGTGTCCCTGTTTCACAGGAAGATGAGGCAGCATGAACAGCTGCCTTCTCATTTGGACTAGAGCCTTTCACCACCGCAGAAAGCTGCGGGCCTTCGCCATGGGCCACGCGGTGCCTCTGCAGCCCCCTCCCCATCGCCAGAGCACGGAGAGGAGCCTCAGCACGAAGACGGCCCCGGCCCATCAGCCACGGAGGCTGTTGTGCAATGCTGCCCACGTAGCGCAGAAATCCTGTCCGGTTCCTTCTGCGTGACCAGCATATGGCCGCTCCTGAAATGCCGCACGTGGCTGAGTATCTCAGCCCGCAACGCTGCGAGCGGGTGGCTCGGGCAGTCCTCCAGCCCCTGCTCCGCTCAGCGCGGGTGGGCTCGGAGCATCCCGCAGCAGGGAGTTCCCCAGGGCAGCTCTGCGCAGAGCCAACAATTCATTTCTTCTCCAAGTCTGTGTGCACATCCTTGCAGTTTCATCATGCAAACTGTACGTCTTATTACTGGACAGGGTAAGTAGAAAGGCAGGAGTGGAAGAGTTTTCACAATGATCTTAAATATTTCACTTGAAACCCATTAGTTTGCAGGCTAAATAATCCCAGGTATGAACTTTGTTTATCTCCTGACCTCAGTCTTCTTTACCAGGACCTTTTCACTTCCAGCCTGAGGGCTGACAGAGGAAGGCACAAAGTCATGTTTCACCCAGGCTTCTAAAGAAAATAATCCGGAAACTATTACAGTAATCAGAAACTGGCTTATTGGGTTTCTAATACCCTCTGAAGAGGTTTGAAGAACTTAGTGGGGTGATACCCTATAGCTCTTGTGAGACAACATGTTTCAACAGCTAACACAAACGTGGAAACCCAGGGACGCCGCCTCTGTGCTGCTCCGGCGAGTGCTGCCAACAAGGGATCTCAGGGTGGCCGCTGGCCCCGAGAAACCCTTGTCTTCAGAGACCCCCGGACACAGAAGCAAATGAAAGCCTAGAGGAGGGGGGAGGGAGCTCTTACAAAATTAATTGCACAAAAATAAGGCTTTTTAACCCACCTGCTGCCTGAGAATGAAATCCGCCCCTCGCTAGTATTAGTTCTGATAAATATACGTCCTTTCTTGACTTGTAAGATTAAGAGCCTCCCTGGAAAATCATCCAGGAGGCATAAATATAGAGAATATGTGACTTGGGGATCCAAGCTTCTCTAAGCGCTTTTGCAGGCAGAGGAAACACACAGCATGAGAATGAGCAGCCTGCAGCAAAGGACTAAGTGAAAGAGGAGTTCAATTACGAGTGATCAGACCCAAGCACTAAAAGCGTTTGCCCAACGTCACCATCACTAGATCAAAACTGTCTTCTTCCATAGTGGAGACTGTTAAACAAGCTCAGGTAGCACCAGAGACTCACGACCTCCGTGAGCAACCTGCCACTTCTTGGTGCAGAGAGATACATTCACAGCTTTTCCTACGAATAACTGTAAGCCCTAGCTACAGTCAAACTGCGTGCGTCCTCTCCTTGCCCATCCTTTGGGGCATTTTCGGCCAAGGACATGCCTGCGCACGTTAATTGCACAGAGAGCTTTAAAGATGAGGTGAGGGACCTGCAGACCTAATTTTGGAGATCGAGACGAGCTCGGGGACTGGGACGGGGAAGGAGAGCAGGGCTACAGGGAGCCGGCTGGGGGGACAAGAGGACGTCTCCAGTGCAGATGGGTCCAGCTCCATGCCCTGCTCAGACCATCCGCGTCAGCCCCGTCCATGTGTGAGGGATCCCATGAAATAACTGCGTGTGCCTCGGTTTCTCTTGGCATGTCCCATGGGTCTCCCTGCGGAGACGTGGTGTTATTCTTTCCTAACCGGTTCTCTCACCGGGGAAGAGAAATTCCCTCTCCTTCAGGACAGCCGGGGAGGTGGCGCGGGACAAACGGCACCATCGGGGACCGGGCGCCTTTCTTCCCTGTCACGCTGGTGCCTCCTGGCATGAGTTAAAGCAAAGTAACCCCCACAGCTCTGGCAGCGGCAGCCAGGAGCCCCTTGCCGGTGAAGGCAGCCTGCAGAGCTGAGCTAAGACCAGGCGAGGGTCTGGGTTCACCCTGCAGCCCCTTCCGTCGCGAAGCAGAGTGATGGGGTCAGCAGCAGCCCCCCCTGAAGCTGCAGCACATCTCCCTGCTCTTCCTTGAGACTCTTAGGAACGATTTATGACACAAACTGCAGACACCTGAGGAACTACAGCCTGCTCCAGCATCACGGCCCCATTTTTCAGGGTTTGAGGTGCAGAGGACTTTTGCACGGAAGAGATGAGACACGAACATCGCAGCCAGGTCTGTGCTGGTGTTCACACGTGCACCTAACGTGCACAAGCCCTGCACCTGAGTGCCCACCTCCAGCGTGCACATGCACGGAGGAGGCATGAATGCACCCGGCTAGATAACACGAGATTTGTTTCTATTCATTTACTGTAACATTTTGTCCTCGGGACTGCGATTCATCTCACCTATTTTTAGACATGTTCAGTGTAGATGGCCGCATCTATGCTAGTTAAGTCCTTTTACAGTCAGCCAGGGCTCCTCTCGCCCTGCGCAGGCAGGTCACATACGCTGTGCTCCGCAGGGGCCTGTTTCTCCCCACGCAGGGAGGCTGGCTCAGATCTAGCTCTTTGCCACAAATCCCACGCCAGACATCATTAAACGCTTGTAAAATCTTTTTACCCCAGCTCTCCTCACTTTCCCCTGCCTTTCCATGCCAGCCATCCATGACGCTTTTTCCCGCTACCTGCAACTTTTCACGTGATTTTTCCCTTCACTTTCCTCCTTTTCCATCCCCTGATCAGCTTTCGCACTCAGTTTCTCCCCGACTTCCCACCCCGCCTCCACCCCACAGCACCCGTCTCTCCTCCTGCCGTCGCCCACGAGCTGACACAGCAGCGGCACGATCAACCTCCGCCCCGTCCTCGCTGGACCCAGCTCTGCCACAGCCGTACCCGCTCCTGCACCCCACCTCGGGGCACCCACTCGCTTCCCCTCGGAGCACCCACTCGCTTCCCCTCGCCCCCATACCTGCCGCCGCCGTGCCCCCACACCTGCACGGGGCTGTCCCCACACCTGCGCGGGGCTGTCCCCACGCCTGCGCCGGGCTGCTCCCCGCATGCCCCCCTGGCCCCGCACCCACGCAGGCTCACCCCACGCAGCTGCATGCCGCCATCCTGGCTCTGCCCGGCCCTCCTCCGGGCGCTGGTTTGCTCTGCGCGGAGGGGGAAGCCGCAAGGACGTGTGCGATTTACACGTGGCTAAAGCAGATTCCCAGATGGCTTCGCAGCTTCCCTTGTATTCTCTTTAGTCTTCCTGGCCTCCGCGGTCATTTCCCTTTTCCACCTGCCTTTTCCCCTTGCTCCCTTCCTGTCCGTCTTATCTCTCTCTCCTGGCCCTGCTCTCCCACGCCGCGCCGCTCCCTCCCCACAGCCACCCCATCCCGCTCGCTGCGGGCACCCGTGCAGCCCCTCGCTCTCCCCAGACTCACGGCATTGCCTCCGCTCTGCAGTTTGAACCGGCCTTTGCCCGGCTGCAACGTGAGTGTCGCAAGCGGAGGACAGCTGAAAAGACAATCAGCGAAAAGCTGGGGAGCGTCTGCAGCTAAACTTGACAAAATCCTGGAGAAAATACAGTCAGAAAAGAGTCGTGCTCCAGTTCCAGCTGGAGCATGTGACGGGATCGAAAACCCTTTGTATGCCTCTGTGAGAACAACTAATGGGAAAAAAGCTCAAGGAAACGGTGACATGATGAGACAGCAAAGAGGCAAAATGTGGGACTAAGGGGAGGAAAGAGAAAAAGGAAAAAAAAAAAGAAAACAGGAAAAAGCAGGTAGATTCTTAGAGGCACTTCACATGCTTTTTTAAAAGTTGCACTTCCTTTGAATTATCTGTGCTGGAGACATTTTCAACCCAGCTCTGCTTCCCTTGAAAGATTAATTTGGCATGCATTCAATTCTCAGATGAGCTTGCAAAACACGAAAGAAGCTGCAAGTGTCACTAAAATGTAGGACCAGCCTCAATTCTGAGATTGAGAACTGCGCATCTTCCTCCTCGACGGCAAAATGGTGTCTCTTACCCTCTCCCTCCCTCCTCACCTACCCTGACCTTCCCGTGCCCAACTCCCAGTAAAAGCAAGTTTATTTTTCTTCTAAATGGCATGGTAGGCATTGCAAAGTTACTCGGATCCCGATCGCGTTGAGAGATTAACTCATCTGGAATGCGATCCAAGGACACCAAAGGAAAGATCTCTGCTTCACCCCTGGGCGCACATCGTGTACATCATCAAAAAGAAACGCTCTGTTTGCTTACAGACACAGCAGTGGTAGACATAAGTCCCCTTGGCATGAGCAACAGCCCTGATCTAGGACGAGAAACTGCAGTAATTTCAAAATTGTTGGCTGCACTTTCACAAAATGTACTCAAACCATTTTTTCCATTGATCTGACGACTCCGGTTACTCAAACAGCTCCTCAGCATACTTCCTGTTCTGCTGGAGAGCTCAGCAGTCCCGCTAAGGAACAGAGAAAAAAAAAACCCAAATTCTAACTTTATTTTGAGGTCGTCAGAAATAGCTCTGCTGGATGGTCCCTATTTTTCTTCCAAAAACGTATTTATAACTTTACTCCCATCGGAGCGCACGGCAATCTGACCTCTCCAGCTCCCTGAGATGCCGGCTCAGCACCGTTGGTGAGCTGAGCCCGTGCACCGCTGCCAACATGGTCCTCAACTCGGAGCGCAAGAGACCTGCTGTAGGAAAGGAGGGGAAATTCAGTCTTTGTGCCACATTTTGTCGCTGGTCCGCCTGTGCCGTGCTTTCGAAAGGCTCCCTGATGGAGCCAGCTGGGGGTGGTGGGATTTTGCAATACGGGCAGCTCTCCATGGTCTAGCCCTTTATATAAACAACGCACTAACCCAGCCCATCTGTGTTTCGTGTTAGTCTTACTCTGGATCAGATTTATCCCTCGCGTCAGCCCACCGGGCTCAACGGAGCTACAACAGAGTTGATTCGGCCCGATCTCGCTCCAGTCTTGCAACTGAAATGAAGCGACGTTCTCGAGCGTCGATACTTCTCCATAAAAATGAGAGAGAAGCGTAGTTCAAGGAGTCAGCGTGCTCTGTTCGCTGGCCCTGGCTCCTGCAGTAGCAAAAGAAGACAGCAAGGGACCAGCAGACAGCAGCAAAGAAACACTTTCCAGTGAGATCAGCTGGAACTGCCGCCGCAAAATCAGCCGCTGAACCTACACCTGGAGTCTCCCTCGCTTTTCCAAAAACCGCAGGATATTTTCGAGATTAGTGGTGAAATCTGTGGCTTTTCATTACCCAATATGAAAATTAATACGTCTTAGGGGTTTAAAGGGATTAGCAGGTATTTTCCGAAGTATTTTATCTTTGGAGAATTTATTCCCCAAAATTCCAACGCTAGCTCTGCTGCCGTAGAGACGTTAAGTGCCATCGCATTGTTAGCGTTTCCCGGGCCAAAGCTTGTTTCTCAAATCCCCACTCCGCTCAATAAACACTGACACCAAGTAATAACATTCAGTATGTGTGTTGTAACGTGTGTTATGTTACAGCTGGCCACGCTGTCTAAACTGACTCGCAATTTAATTCCCAAGCAAGTAACTTAATTGCATAGCATATGGAAAATGTTGCTGTTATGCAAGCCTCTGTTTTCTGACAATAGCCAGTAAAGCTGCTTTCCTCCCTTAATTTTATACCCTGGAAATATTCTAATTCTGTTACGCCAACAGTAGTTTTAGCTAGTTTTCCAAAGGCAGCTGCTCTCCAGAAGACCATCTGCATGTTGTATACAATCTTCAAAACTGCCCTCCTGGTGCAACTTCACTGAAGCTAACCCTGCAAAAAGCATGCAGCCCACGGATACACCCAACATCCATGCCTCTGCTTCAGGGATTATTCCCTTGAAACGTGTCATAGCTTTAAGGACACGCTAACAGGAAAACTATCCTTGCCTTCTTCCCCTCGGGGGAGCAGAGACATATACCTGTCAGCCGGAAAGGAGAAAAGTGAACACTGCAGCATCTTAATTCAAGAGGCAAACTGGAGAACGTGTCAGCGTATCCGATGAGAGTAAACTGAAATCCAAATATCCTTAGAGCTGCTAGAGAACAGTTGGCTTCGCTTCACACAGCACCTCTGCACCATTCAATGACAAGGTGGTTTAGGATGGTTCAACAACCCTGCTTGTTATTTTCTGAGCCCTGTCAGAGCCCAGGATTACTTGTCAAAAGATGTGTACAACCTTTAATAGATGGTTGTCCAAATGCAATTGTTTAGTTGGAAAGTCAAGATTTTTGCTAAAATCTTACAATCTGCACTGAAGTGCTGGCCAGCAGCACTTTAATATCGTCAGAGCTGTTTTCCCATCTCCTGGCAGCTGCTTCTGTCAAAGATCTCTGAACCACCTTGATGTGTAAAAAAAGGGATCACTTTTCAAATTGTGCTTTATACCAAAAATCGACAGGGAAGCGGTGTGAGCCTCCGTGTGCAGTTCGCACGAGCCTCATTCTCCAGGGACCGCTTGTATCTCTATACGCAGCCCTACCTCCAGATTCCGCCTGGGAGACGAGTTTGAATTTTGGCGGAGAGTGGAATGCCACCCGCTATCCCAAGCCCCACAACACCCATACAAACAGGGAGGCAGATTTCGCTTTAGTTGTGTATGGGCTTTTTGTTTTGGCTGGGGTGGGGAGGGAGAGCTGGCGTTCTCCGTTTGTTACAGGAAAGCCGAATCCGCTTACATGCTCTGCTCTTCTGGCCTTTCTTCCCATTCAGCCCATTTCTTGACGGAGAGAAGCAGCTATTTCAATAGTCCGTTTGCCCGTTCTTGCAGTTTTAACGTGAGCCCTGCCTTGTTCTCACAGTCCCCAGCTCTTGCAGTCAGGTGGCTGAGACTTCAAGCTTTCATTTTTAAAAAAGAAAGTATATTTCCAGCCTTCTGGCTTGCAGAGAAGACCAAAAAATTGTCCCAAGTGCAAGTTAAAGGCATAGAAACTAGGAAAACAATCGAACAAACACAGCGCTTCCACAAAAACCCCAAAACATTTGGTGGTTTTTAAGGCAATCCTCATTATTTTGGGGAGAGCTTATGTTTTAACAGTGAATGCATGGTCAAGACTGGTGTCGAGCTGGTACACGCACGCCAGCCTCGACTCCTCGTGCCGCTGCAGGCACTGATCGCTCCCCAAAGGGACCCAGAGCCACCGCAGAGAGCCGTCCCGGCTCCCACCGCTGCCAGGGTCAGCAGGGAGCACAGCCCGCTCCTCCGCTCGGCCACTGCCAGCCCCTCGCCTCTACACCCCTCGACGATAAAAACGGCCGTGTCCTGTCCACACCGCAACGCTAAAATCACAGCGGGCCAGAAAAATGCTTACAAACCCCAGGATCTTCCCACGAATGGAAAAGGTCTTTCCTATGGCCCCTGCCCAAGAGGGACTGCTGCTAAAAAGTTTGCCGTCCCACACCGCAGCGTCTTTTTTCTCCCTCTTTTGTGCCCGAACCTTCCCAAGGCACAGAGGGAAGGGGCTCAGAAGACAGCCAAGGTATATCTCAGCAAAGGAGGATCCGCTCCGGACGCCAAGGGATGGACTCCAGCTGAGGAAACGGCACGGCGTGCCCCAACAAGGCAGAAAACACAGCGGGGGACAGAAAACTTGAGGACGGCTCATCGTATAGCAAACACGCATGTTCCTTCCCCTCTGTCCGGGGAAACTCTGCGGCACGTTTTGGCTACAGCAAAGTAATTACTAGCTGTTTGCTCGTTTCCCTTTAATGAATCAGTTGAATGAGCCCAGTGTGAGTGTCGGGGGAGTGAAAGTCTGCCATTCAGCTGCCTGCAAACTCCGGCTTCTCTGAAGATTGCTAGATGAGATTTCAGGGCCCCAGGAGTTTGGGTTATTTTTCTAAATGAGGTTCAACATTGCATCTTCCGGAGAAGCTGCCAGTTATCTACAAAACCTACAGCTCTTATTCATTCGATACCACAGGTTTCACTTTGAATCACAGCAAAGTGTGGTTGACCTCAGATTAAACTAAAATACTTGCTCCATGGCATTAGACTTAAGGGTTGGCCAGCACGGGAGTTGGATGGAGCACGGATTATTTTACATCAGAGCTCAACCAAAAAACTGGGGGAGAGGAGACATGCAGGTTGGGCTGAAAACAGCTGAAATGGTGGGGCTGTGGAAGGAAAACTGTGAAACGTCTCATCTGGAGCCAAAGTAAAAGGAGGTGTTTCATTTCGGGTTATGTAAGTTCTAAAAAACCATTTCTCTTTTCTTCTTTCAGTGTGTTTTAGCGGTGAGGTCAACTTTTAAGTGAAAAATGCCATTTTGAATCAAATCTACATTTCAAATGCTTGCAAAACATAAACAAACCATTCCCAAAATGAAATAGTTCATTCTGAAAGTGTCAGAATGACACGCATCGCTATTTTTAACAACCCTCCTTCTTCCCCCACCTCTGTATTTTTTTCTAGGCCAGAACTATTCAGAAAATGTGTTTGAATTTGTGAATCATTTTGACTCCCCCTTCCCCTTGACATTTGCTGGAAAATTTACTCTCTGCCAAAAAACTGTTCTTCCAGCTCCAGCCAGCTCCTACAATCTTCTGTCCTGCCGGGGTTTGGCTGGACGGGGCTGGGGGTCCGACTGCCTTGGGGACGCAGCACAGATGGTCCGGAGGAAGAGCAGGCCAGGAGGGCAAAGCCCAGCATCTCTCTGGGCAGCGACGGGCTCTGCGGCACCGAGCAGCCCGACCCTCCACCTGAAAAAGCCCCGAGCCACCCTCTCCTGAGACCGAACTGGGGGTCGGGCTCCGACAGAAGCCACCATGCAAAGGGAGTTCCTCATCGGGCTACGGCTTCTGGGTATTAGGGGAGTGCTTTGAGTTTTGGTTGTCTTGGAAAAACCTTGCACTCAACGCCAGGCCCCTGAAAGGTAAGGGGGTGTACCATGAGGGCTCGGAGCTGCCTCCTAGCAAGTTTACAGAAATTTTGGCTTTGGCTTCGACGGAGACTTGACGGCTCTGAGGCTTGCAATGAAATACAGAAGCCTGATTCTTCACAGCCTGGCAATTCGTAGAGCAATTTATGCCTTTGCAATGCGAGTGTAAATGTTACCACTCTCATTTGTGAGTGTTTTGCTCCTACCCTGAAACTTTTAGCAAGTGGAAAACTTGGATCTCTTTCTTTCAGTCCTCACATCCAACCTATCTGTAAGTCTTGCAGATTTATTCAGGATAACATCCCTAACAGAGTCTTTCCAACCTACCCACCCCACTAAAATTCACCTCCAGGGCTCACCACCTTGTATTTCAGTTTCACATCTCAACAGCCTTTCCTCTGAAGGCTTGCTCTGCAAAGATTCCCCAAACCCACTGCTGAAAGATCGCTTTCTGACTCTGTCGTTCGGCCCCTCTGCAGCCCTCTCAGCCTCCCCACCTTGACTCCTTCTCCTGAAGTGCAAGTCTAAGCTACTTGGCTTTTCTTTCAAGGCTGTGATTTATTCTATTCCCATCACATCTTATTTCAGTGCTGAAAGGTCAACTCCTGCGTATGCTCAAACATGAGATCAGCCTACATTAAACAGGCTCCTCTGAGCTTTCTCCCTTCTGGGAAGGGCTCCCATTCATGAGAACAAACCTGGGATCTGGAACTGCGTTTAAGCTGCCCAAAAGCTCAAAGACCAAATATCAGAGCTGGTCGGGCTGTACAATACTGGGACAGACAAGAACAGACAAGGTGGCATCGTGCTACCTCTGCATTTCCCGCTCGTTACCGTCCCGGCGCCGGCAACGTTACGGTCACTTCCGACCACCTGGACTCCCACGCTGCCTTCCTTGGCTCGAAAAAGCCATTCCAGCAACGAAGGGTAACATGAGGAAACAGAGACCTGAGGAGAGAGGCCAAGTCTTTTCTCCCTGGCTTCAGACCGTTTGTTTTAACCTGCTGTGCAAGGGGGCTTCCACGAGAGCCCAACGCCATCAGCTGCTCCCTCCTCCGAGAGAGGGTCTGGTTCAGTTCAGAGCTGCTTTTCCAAAGGTTCATCTTGAACGTATGAGCTTTAGGCAGACTTTTTTTCAGTGGCGGTACCTCTTGCTCGAAAACTGCGACACGCACTGTTTGTGTGTGAAGGTGGCAACGTGACACCCGACAAGGCAATTCTGTTGGCTTTGCAAAAAGATCAAGGTTAGTTCCCACTCTGCTAAAAGTACGGAAGGGAAGCACAGGATTTGTCAAGCAGAGAGAGATAAACTGGATTGGGAACATTTTATATACAAATTCCTAGGAGAACGTTAAAACAATGGAGCTGGGAGAGCACACTTGTCAGGGGTTTTTCAAACAATGGGTTTCACATATTCTTTTAAAATACAACAGTAATTCAGGTGGATGGAGATAAGACACAGTTCTAAAATCTCTTTCCTTTGTTTCCTTTCCGGACACCCCGGTCTCCACCCCAGTAAGACATTCCCACCACGAAACCCCAGGGTGAAGGGCTGTCAGCTCTAAGTAAATACAGCTCCGAGGGGATAATTATTAACGCACTCTTTCTGAAGCTGCTTGGCAATTGCATTTCCAAGTGCCTCCTACTTCTGCGACCACATGCCTTGCTTTCAAGGCGTATCTATTAACGGCAGCCCGAGACTGCCCTAAGCAGCAGGAATGGGGGGTGCTGCGTGGGGGTGCAGCTGCGTGCCAGTCCCCAGCAAGAGCAGGATGAGACGGTGGGACGCAGAGGCCAGCGCGGTGCCAGCAAGGGGTGCCCAGCTCTCCTCCTCGTGCCACGGCAGGCACCTACCTGGGCAGCACGCACTCGCTGCTCTCCCATGCTCCCATCGGCAACAGCACCCAGAGGTGGAGATGCCACCCTGGGGCCTTTCACAGTCACTCTGTGTGGGTACCGAGGGCAGCACGAGGCGATGCTGAACTGGCTTCAGTGAAGCTAAGTTGATGCTATGAAGGCATGGATAAAAAAAAGGAATTGGGCTCCACTTCAGAGTTCAAAGAAATGTTTCAACCTGTGGGCACTGATTCAGGCTCATGTCTAATTATATCCCAAGCTCAGCTTTTTAAACTAGGTCTGTAGTCCTCAGTAAGGGCCACTTCGCAGTTGTTATTTGAGTTCCTTGCCAATCTGTTGTTGGATTTTCCACTTGACATTATTAAAGGATTAAGTTGTTTGTCTCATCATCTTTTATCTGTCCTGTTGAGTTTCCTATAAACAGACTTTAGCCAGACCAGAGAAGATAGGAGGAAAAAAAAAACAAAAAACCAACCCAACGCTTTCAAGATATAATCATGGTTCAGGATTTGTCGTTATTATTGTTTAACTTTATTACTTTGGATATGTAAACTTTGCTGACTCCTTTAATCTGGCATGTATTAAAGAAAGCATTAGGCATTACAACATGTCATTGGATTATACTGTCCTGATTCAGCTACAGCTGTGGAAGAAATATATAACAGGAGATCCTGCGGAGTTATACATTTTAGACTTAGATCATCAATTGCCATAGAGAAGATAAAAACAAATGTAGCTGAGCCTGGAAAGAATGTTGCTAAAATTGGAGAAACACTTAATGTGAGTAGCCTAGGGGTGCAATAACTTTGCCTGCAACTTAACAAAACCCACCCACATAAAACAGACCAAGAGAGATTGCAGATTGGACTCTCTGATCCGCAGTCTGCCAAAAAAGCAAACCTGACTTTTTTCCCCTTCCTACAGATGCAGGCTTGAATGGTCCCCGCAGAGTGTTAAATATATATTACCCGTAATAGCAACCATATTACATTTGGACATGTTGCTAATTCTCCCCCCGACGCTCTGTACCTTGCTTGCAGTGGGAGGATGCCCCTGGATATCTAAGGGGGCTTACGGCTGCGGGAAGAGCGATTCCTATGGTCCGCACGGTGAGAAGGAGCCTGCCCACCTCCCCCTCGCCCCTGCCCCTCCTCGGCACCCTGGTCTTCTCTCTTTTGAGGGGTACACACGGGCTCCCTCGACCATTGTATCTAAGTACCCATTTAACGAAAATGTTTTGAATGCATTTAGCTCACTGGGATAAAAGCTATTCCTATGCCTCTCCAAAATGCCTTGTCAAAGTACGGCTGCAACGAACAAGGCTCAGCGGTGAGCAGCTTCACTCCTGCCCTTTTCCCAGGCAGCAGGGATCGGAGATTGTTTAGCGAGAAGCGAGAAAAAAACCACCCAACCCTAAAACGCACTTCCCAAAAAGTCACCCTGCAGATCTTTCCGTTTATAAAACTCCTATCCCCAAAGGCTCTGAAGCACTGCACCCATCAACAGGCAAAAACCCCGTGGGGACCACGTCTCTGCTTCATTAATCCAGTTTAACGTGTGATGTACAGCAAAATGTAACTGGATACATGCAGGGGAGAGCAAGGCGAAAACCCATCCAGGACCGACTCTGCAGCGTGCGGAGCTACAACAGCTTTTATCAGCATTTTATCTGACCCTAACAAAAGAAGCGAATTGTTTAGCAAAGGAAGAGGGTTCTTTGATTCTATCTTGCTGCAGATGAATTGCCCAAGCAAGGGCAAAGGGACAGGAAGCAAAGGGGGAGGAGGAGGAGGAGGAGGAGGAGGAGGAGGTGATGCTGAAGGTAGGTTGTTTAGCCCTCTGCTAACTTCCACGCAGTGTCACGTCTGTCAGCCCCTTCTGCAAACGCTGACAGGGGTGGGAGAGGGTCAGGCCTGCTCCACAGCCATCCTACCAAGACGATGTGCTGGTTGTTCCTGCTGTTGATATACTGGTCTTCACTCGGGCAAAGCCCAAAGCATTCAGGCTGAAGGGAGTTTTGTGACAGTGAAGACTGCAGGCTGAGACCCCCTCCTCTGCCTCACACCGTCCAAGAGCCCTGTTTTCCAAAACCCCAAGTACAAGACTTAAAGCCCAGGATGAAACCCCAGAAGCCAAGGCTGAAACCCTGAGCAAAACTCCCATAAATTCAGTGAGGTCCACACCACGGCAACTGCAGGTGCCGACCTCTCTGCAAATCAACTGTGTGAAGCAAACAGTGAGGAGACAATCTGATTCTGTCCTTTGAACCAAACTCATTAAAATGTCACTCCAGAGCCCATATATGTCTTTCAGGGAGACGAGGGATGCTTTACTAATTACTTAAAACCGCAACAGTGCTGAATGCTAATGCAGTTCCTGTTGTGTAGCGCTGATCAGATAATACACTGTACTGCTTACAAGAAGAAGTTGTAAGTGCTAAGCACTTGTTGTTTTACCCCCTAGTTCTCATTCCAAAAGCAATCCTTGTGTTTTGGCTAGCAATAAATCTTAGATCTGGAAGGCAGAATTGAATTCCTTCTACCAGGCTGCCTCTTTTTCCATGTCATTAATGAAAAGAACGTTCTTTACTGCAAAAAAACCCCCTTCTTCCTTCTCATGGCTGAAATGTATGGTAAAATTGAAATAAATACTGTGAGAGGGAAAGGCTAATATGAGTCTTAGCAGCTTGCAGTGGCTTCAGACTCTGATGTTGCCTATCTACGAGAAACTACGGGCAGCAAATGCCAGCACTCAGCAGTCAATGCAACCTGCGTCTGACTACGGCAGCGAGGATCTCCACAGGCACGCAGCCCTGACAGCAGCTCTGCGGTGGTGAATTCCCACCGTGGCTGGGAAAGAAGAAGCTGCAATCTACGTTTTCGAAAAGCTTCCACCAATTCTGAGCGCGTTCGTTGCACCTACACCCTGACTGAAACCTGCAGCTGGAGCCCCTCAACTTCTGAACATACTCAAGCCAACTCACGCCGAAAGGCACTGCTGGGTGACCATCCCTGTTACGGAGCAAATCACATATTTTGCTGCCTAAACACTGATTTAAAAGCCAAATCAGAGGCACTTGCTTTTGAAGTTGGTAGACCTCAGACTAGAGCAGCTTCCTGAACTACCTGCAGCCATTGTGCAGGCTATGCGTGACCTGGCGTTTTATGTAATAAGAATGAAATTTGGATAAATTTTATGGAAGACATTCACGAGTACATTAGGAAAAGATTCCTCTGTCTTAAGCAGACCCCTGGGCTAGTAGTCCTCGAGATCCCATCAGAGTCAACAGAGAAGAAAGGTACCTTAGGAGGAGACTTATCCCGAGGAGACATCCAACAAGGCTGAGCAAGACGAATTCTATAAAAGGGCCATTTCAAGTGACCCAGCAAGGTGGAAGCCCACATTCCCTGAAAAGTCACATTTGAGAATAGGGATTGTGCTGCTAAGTTACTCAGTGATTTGAAAATGTTAACATTTAGTTTTTACCGTCTGTTAAATATTAACATATCTTTCTTAGAAAGCTTGGCTGGGATTCATTGGAAGAAAGCAGGTCAAATTTACTGCACAAATTTACCTACTGGTATAAACAAAAATAATCTCTAACAATTACAGAAGACTAATCTCAGCTGAAGCGACATTTAACATCATACACAGATGCCATTATTTCTCTAGTGAGTTAGAACAGGTTTACGTGTAAAAAAACCATTAGCTCAGCACTGGCTTTCAGTCATCGCATGGCATGCGAGAGCTCAGTGCTGTGCTAATATTTTCTTCGCATGCAAATCTGTCCTAACACATTATAGAAATAATATGGAAAACATGAGACAGGTGCTGATTACGGTTTGATCGGGTTTTGTCATTGCAAGGCTCTAAAAAGGTAAAGATGAAACTGTAAAGTTTCCGTTGATCTGGGAACTTCACTCTGCGGACATTCAGCGTAACACCGGAAGGGTCCAACCTGCCAAACTCCTGACATCCTGCGATTCCCATCAGACGGGGAGGAAACCTGGCTGTTCCCAGAGCTGGGGACCCTAAGGACGATGGGCCTCATGTCTGTTCTTCCTGCACCTTGGAAGTGCTTTGGGCTTTTTTCCACTTTTTATGAATGCTTTCAGTGTGAAATTGTTTGAGAAACACAATATGCAAGAGACAGCTGCGCTAGCAAGTAAGTCCCTCTATGAAAAGGATCTGCTATGTGCCATGTAATTCCTGTGCTGTCAATCATGGAGAATGTGAGCAGAAGAAACCCTTCCTAATGAGCTTCAAAGTGCTGATGAAAATGGACTGGAAACAGCACCATTTGTCTCCTGATGGGTTATGGCAGCATCTTCGCTTCGCCTCGGTGGGTGGGAGCCCATAAAAAAGCTGCTTGCTCCCCGAGAAGGCCACATGAGTAGGTAGAAGATAAGCTGCCAAATAGAGAGCGGTACTTTGTGAACTCCCTGGAGGGCACAGCCTCCATCTGCGAAGAGCCCGAAGCTCTGCCCAGCCCACCAAGCACCGGGGGGTCCCGATCTCATCCCAGCAGCCAACAGCTGCCGTGCTGTCAGGTCTGCTGAGCGTGGTGCTCTGAAGAGTGGAAACACAGAGGTGTCCACCTCGTTCTCCTCTTCCTCCTAGTCTTCCCACAGCAGGGCTGAAGCTGCCAAAGGATGGAGCCTCCTTATCTGGTGTGCTAAGCACCTTCCCTGGGTAACGGTAGGCATTGCTAGAGTAACAGTCGCTCTTCAGAGCAAGCAAGCGGGGCCCTAATCTGCTAGACATTGTATTGATACTAAATTGGTGATACCACTCACAAGCTCGTAAGCTTAGGAGCTTTTAAGACAAACACGGTGGGAGGAAGGAGTAAAATACATACACGCAGTCAGCATAAATATATACATTCAGGGGCTTGCATGCATCACCATAGCCATGTGGTCATGGTTTCTGTTACACGGAGACTTCCTGATCACAGTGACAGCTAGGGAAGGGAATGAAAGCGTATTTTCTTTGACTTTTATAGGAACAAATCAGGAGTGCTGTTGTCAGCTCACGCCTTGGAACATCTCAAAGAGAAGTAAGCAAGGGTCCCACAGGCCCTTGGCTGACACCAACCCTATCTAAACTTGGCTCTTTTCAGAAATGCGTGACGGCCATTGTGAGTCAAACAAATCAATCAATGAAAAAATCGCCTGTCAGCAGCAATGCCATTAGCTTTTTCCAAAAGCTCTTGCCGTTTTGCACAGGTTAATGGAAGTCCCTTATTCTGAGCAAGCTGCTCTGCCTGTTGAAAGAAGCAGAGGTTTCACAATGTACCGAGAGTCGCTTGATTACTGTTCTGCCGTATGTCCTTGTGTTTCCACAGCGGCTGTGGGAAAGCCAGGAAGAGGAACACTGCAGTGTCTTGCACTGTTTTTCCAGGAGGGTGGTTTTTTTCCCCTTGACATGTCATTTTTCTATAGTATGCACTTGCACAATTTCTGCCTTTCCCCCCCCACTTGTCTGTTGCTTTGTCTCTAGTTGCCGAGGAATTGACAAACTAGGGGATTTAGGTCAATGACCACGACTCATTGTAATGACCAGCACTGGAATATCTTCCCCTTAAGGGGTGCCACCAGCTTCCAAGACGGGCCAAGCCTCCTGCTGCTGAGCACACCTTGGTCTATGAGCTCTCCCCTGGGAAGAGCAAACAGGATCCCCCAGGAACAGCAAAACTCATAGACTCCTATTTTCCCATCAAAGTCAATGGGAGTCACAGCTAGAATGGGGCTTATTTTGGGTGTGAAATCCCCCTTTGGAGCCGGGCTGCTGTCTCGGGCTACCTGTGCCACTCAGAGCCTGGGACAGGGAGCACCTTCTCACTCCCCTACACACCCAAGCTGTGTGATCAGCCAGAAAGGAGAAATCCTCCCTCAGCATGAGACATGCCTTCCAAGAGCCGCTGCATCCCCCCGGCTTGGGCAGCGGGCGAGTGGAGACACCCGCTCCTTCCCCAAACCGCTCGCATCGCTGTCGCAGGGAGCGTGCAGCGAGCGCTGCCCCGCGTCGTCGTCAAACCGCAGTGTCCCCATCCCTCCATGCTGCCTGGACGGGCCATCCCTCCCACACAGCCCGAGAAGTGTAATTGCTCAAGTGTCTTTGAAACCTTGCAAGCATCAATAAACAAGCGTGAGGTTTCTCCGGCAGCAGCCCAGAGCCCAGGGAAAGCCACAGCTGCGAAAGCCCTTACATGGAGGTTTACTCAGACCTTAAGTGGACTTGCAATTAGACAACAGCAAAACATCAAATTGCTCTGACTGTCACTGCACTTCAGAAGACTGCTATAATCACGGCGGGGTCACTGTATCGCAGCGCTGCGCAGCCCACCGGGCACCAGAGCGCTCCGGGGACAAGCAACGCACTGAGTAAACTGTTTCAATAAACAAAGGCAGAGCCCGTATCAGCCACCGAGCTGCTCCAGGTCACGGTGTCCAAAAAAGTGGCCACGCTTCCTCCCTCCCTTTCGCTAGGCAACGTAATTTTCTTACTGGCCAATTTGCAGGCCCGGCTGTAAATGACGTTTCCTACCTGCAGTACAAATGGAGGACGAGTCCGTGCCAGCCGGAGGGATCTGCCCCTTTCCCGGGTACGTCAGGAGGAACTACAATAGACAGCCGGACATCCCTAACAGATTTGTTAAGCCAGACAGCCTCCAGAAAGGAAGGGCAGAAGCAAGCCTGCTGTTCATCAAATCTGTAAACATGCTATGCGCGATGTGCGGCGCAGACCGTATCTGCGGCAAGAACTGCTTTCTTGTCGCTCCTCATTACCTCTCCTCCAGGTACAGTAGCCCTCCCCTGCCCCAGCAGCACCCGGCGCAGACAGGCAGGGCTCTGCCTGCCCAGCGTTTATCTACTCGACCCAGAGGCACGAGGTTGGTTTCTGTCGGCCGAGGATCCGCAGGATTTATTTTGACGGAAAAGCGTGAGTTGCGGAGAGAGCTTCTCATACATTCTCCCTCATTACACAACTCATTTCCAGACCGTGTGCGTTGTTGAAAGGAAATAGTGAGTTCACGAAAACAAATGAATGTGCAACCTGAGACTGCTTCAGTAGCTGCCTTCTGCTGTCATTATGGATTTAAAAGATGTTGCCAACTGGTACACGAAATTGGGTGTTATTTATAAGAATCAGCTTTGAATTACTGGGAATTTGCGCACGATCCTGCTGAGAAGTTGACTATAACCTGCCAAAGCCAGTGATCAGCCCTGCACGGGACCTGCGGAGCCCAGCGGAAAGCATCACTGTGAATCAGCCCAGCCGCTCCTGCTGAGACGACTCCAGCACCGAAGCACAAAATCAAGTGCACCTCCTCAGGCTGCCTGACACGTTTTGGACAAGATCTTCCCCTCGTTTAGCTTGGAGTAGTCCCACTGAGCCCAGCAGAGTTACTCTGATCTTAGACCTGAGCGAAGCTCGCTCTGATCCAGGCCTTTTGGCAACACAAACGAGCCTTGCCTGTTCACCGCCGCGCCACCGGCCGGGCTGAGCTCGCGGGAGGCCACGGGATGCTGCGCAGAGTCAGCTCGAGGCTCCGGGAAGCGTTCCACAAGAGCATCAGGCATTGTTTTGCCCAGCAGCAAACTGTTTTCAGCAGCAAATCAGTGGGATCTGGCACTAGGAACAGTCATTAGTATGGAGAATAGAGCAGAGATTACTACAGCTCATGCACACAAAACCAGCAGAATTTAATCAGCAGAGGGACTGTAGCAGCTCCCGAAGGGAGCAAGCTGATTCATCAGTCGAGAGCCCCAAAATACAAAACTGTCTGCAAACACGATGAGCCACAGACGCGTAACTTCGTTAACTGTGCTTTTACTCAACTGATTCTCCATCCTGAGCAGAACTGAGCCTGAGTTCTTGGAACAGGAGGAAACAAGTAGAAAAGCAAAGATATTTATTTCAGCCTGCTGAGTGTTTTACAAACCACAGTCTGTCAGTTCTTCGTGAGTTTGATACCTTCACTTGACTTAGATGTTTCCCTGGACTGGTCTTCCTCGTGTCATTGAGCTTAGCTAGAGTTCCACTATCGTGTGTCTACGGAAAGTTAAACATAGTAAACCTCATCACTGAAAGTTCATGGGCCTTTATCAAACTCTTTAAAATTAAGGAGCCACCGGGTTGCCCTGCATTTTCCAGGGTTTGTCAGTGTGAGGCTCCAGTGCTGAGCTCAAATCAATGCAATGTCTCACAGCCGGAGGATGGGAGAGCCCACGTGCTGGTCGGCGAACCTCATGGTGGGCACCCTGCACTGGGGGAAAGTGGTTCAAAGCCCTCTGCATAAATGGTGTCACAGCTCAGAGCAAAGCATGGAGCGTTCAAACACGGAGCAAACTCCCCAAGTGACGCAAGAAATCCCATGAGTGTCTGCCTTTGGAGAGCATCTCAAAGCCCTCCTCTCCAAGTAGACCTTTCTGCTCTAAGGGTAGTACAACACTGACGCTTTCTCTCGCCCGAAAGCCTCCCAACCAGCCCCACAACAAACAAACATCCAGAAACAAATGAACTTAATGTAAGTACCTAATAAAAACATGCTTACCTAAAATATAAGATACCCCACAAGCAAAAAGTTTTATTCAAAAGGGGAATTACCAGAAATTCTAGAGATTTTTGCTTCCATGTCAAGGCACACAGATACTATGGTGATGGGCACCAGTGTAAATTTTAACAGACAGTTGGCCCACACATTTTCGACTCCAAGGAGGAAATAAATTCTCCCTTAGGCTCATGTAAATCATGGGAAACCTCCAACACCCAGGGAAACTGTGCTGCGGGAAAGCTGAGGCTCGTAACCACATGTCAGCAGCAGGCTGCAGTCCGAGGGTGCACGTTAAGCAGGCCAGCGGGCAGCTGGCAGCGCTGGGGAAGCACTGCGAGGACCGGGCACAGTGGGACGGGTACCGCTGCTTTCTCCTGCGAGCAGGGGATTTTCGGACTAGGAGCAGGGATAAGCTTTTCACGTGAGGGAACGCAAGCGCTGCTGAGCAAACGGAAAGTTTCTCTGCAGCCCTCTGCTGCGACAGACCTCTGCCCTCCCGCTGCAGCTGTGCCTCGGAGTGAGGATGCTGCCAGCCCTCGCCCCACCTCCCTGGGCTGGTGCAAGACTCACCACTCGGGGCTTCTGCTGGTCCAAGGTCTGCAGGAAGGCGGGTGTCTGGTCCAGGGTGCGCTCGGGGTCGCTGGAGATATCCTCCTCGGACTCCTCCCAGGATGAGGAGAAGCCAGTGGAAGAGGCTGAGGACGACGACAGCTTCCGGACGGGCAGGCTACCTGGGGGCACGGCGCCCGCCTCCTCCTCCGGGCCCCCCAGGTCCGTGACGATGACGGCGGGGATGCTCCCGCCGATGGCTGGGCACTGACCCTCAAGTCCTGTGGGAGCCACCACCACCTCGCCTCGCCGTGGTGCAGGTCCTGACGGCTCCATCGCCCCCACAGCTGGGACCACCATCACCACCGGCCCCCCCGAGGGCTCTGCAGTGCTCGGCCAGACCTGCACCCCACCAGCATCGGGGGCCTCACTCTCCCCGTAGGCTCGCAGCCGGGGTCCGGTTCCAAGTCCCACCATTGGCGCCGTGGGGCTGGCGAGCCGGGGCCGGGACGGCCGGGGGCTCCGCGGCGGCTGGGTGGCAGAGCTGTGTGCCTGGATGTGTGCCTCGAAGAGCCCCACTTTCTGGTTCACCTGGACGTTGTGCAGCTCCCGCTGAAGTTGCCGTGCCGGGGGGGATCCTGGCTGCCCCTCTTCGCCCCGGCTGCCCCGCCGCCCCCCGGGGCTGCCTGGCTGCCGCAGGGGCTCCTCGACTGGCGGGAAGAGGAAAGCGGGGCCACGGCGGGGGGAACGGGGAGGCACGGGGACCGGGCTGAAGACGGGGAGCGGGTGGCAGCTGCCGGGTGTCTCCGGGCCCCTGGGCAGCACTTGTCCGGGAGGAGGCGGCGTCTTGCTCCCGCCGCTTGTCACCTCGCTGTTGCTATTCATCATCACCAAGCTATTGAGCGCATAGCAGTACACAGCCATAGTAGTCAGCCGGGGCGCACAGGGGGGCCGCTGCCGCCGCCGCCTCAGCGCTTAGGCTCCGCGGGGCTGCCGAGCATCTCTCTACGCTGGGACCAGCGGCATCGCCGGGAGGCAGCAGGGGAGCTGGGCTGGCCCCGGCCCGCAGCTCCATAAAACGGGATGGCTGGGGAGAGAGAGAGAGACAAGTGGTGAGAGTAGCTCTGCGCACCCCCAAAGCTCACCCTCCAGCTGTGCACACAGCTGGCCGGACTCTTCCCTTCCTGTGTGCCACCCCCAGTCCTCACACACACCTGCATGCATTCCCAGCGTGCCACCCCTGGGGACATGGCCCAGCCTGGTCATCAGAAGGGTCTGAGCCAAGAGGAAATCAAGTTCGGGGCTGTTTCCCCTCTTTCCTGCCTTCCCTGCCCCCCCTCCAGGTTGCCGGTTGATGCAGCCGCAGCAGCGGTGTCCGAGAGGACACACAGACAGCAGTCGTTCCCGCAACAGAATTAGGGAGTTATGGCCAACTGGTGTGAGCTGAAAATTGGCAGCTTTTGGTTTTGCCCCCAAACCTGACATTTGCTGAAGGAAGAGAAGAACTCCAAAGAGCTCAAATTTGCCACCTTCCGCTTTGTCACGTACGACCAAGATCAAGCCTCAAGCATGGGTCTCTGGTCAATGATATACGTGAAGGCTCCCTGCTTGCACAGTTTTGTATGGAATGGGACCACGTCTCCATACTTCCCTAACTTCTGCGCAACGACACAGATTTGCACACCTTCATGCGTGCCCGGTCTAAACGTGCCTCCCCTGTGCACGTCTGCCTTCTGGGGCATCGACCGCTGCAACCGCCTCCAAGTCACAGCCCGGATCCCACGTTCGGACATGTGTGGTGGTGTTTGCGCCGTTACGTGTGTGAGCGTGTACGCGTGCGAAAGAGCCTCTGCTTTTGTAGGTGGCTCTGTGTGCCCCTCTGTGCTTCAGTGTGCCTCCCTTCGTGTCTGTTTGCTCCCTGTGCCACTGGAGCTGCAATCCCCATCCCACGCTGGGGCAGGGGAACCCATGCGACCTACACAAACACGCTGCCTACATGAGTGTGCAGGCTCGTTTACACACACGTGCGCTAACTCTGGCTATGGTGTAGATGCCTTTGGAAGCATTCGCGTGCGATGCTGTCAGCGGCACCCCTGCATGTCCCTGTGGGGCTCCCGGCAGGTAAATGCCCACAGGTCTAAGCGCGGTCACTGAGGACCGGGTGGCCAAAAGGCTTCCAGCCCTGCAGGCGCTGCGCAGTGGCAGCCCGAGGCTCGGCAGAGCCCAGGCGGTGCGGGCACCCCCTCTTTGCAGGGATCCCCGGCACTGCAACGCTCCCAGTGCTGCGGCTCGGGTGCGAAGACAAGCAGCGGCACAAGGTGCTCAGCCAGATTTCGGGTGCGGGACAGCCCGCTCGGCCCCGGGGCAGCACCCTGCCCCTCCGCCCGTCCCCACCTCGCCCCTTCCACCCCGCGGGGCCCGCCTGGCACCGCGCACCGCCCGCGGCGGCCCCCGGCGCGGCTGCTCGGGGGTACCCCGGCGGAGGGGGCGGCCGCGTTCCCCCCCCCGCCGCCGCTTACCTGGGAGCAGGATCCGCGCCCGCTCTCACTGCGCACCGCCCGGCAGCGCCCGCCGGCGCCGGCGGCCACAGGGCGCTGCAGAACCCATCTCCGCGGGCGCGGTGCACGGCCGGGAGTCCCGCTCTCTCCGCGGACTCAGACGGCTTTCCTCGCCCCGCGGGGCGGGGGGCGCCGGGCTCTCCCCCTCCGCGCTTCGGCGGCGGAGGCTGCGCGGGCGCGGGCGGCTCCGCGCTCCGGCCAGGTCCGCGCCGCGGCCCCGGCGCCCGCTCCCGGTGCGGCGAGAAAGGCGGAGGGAGGAGGAGGAGAGGGAGAGGAGCGGCGAGGAGGAGGAGGAGAGCGGAGGGAGGGGGTAGGAGAGCAGGAAGGAAGTTGTGAGCCTGTCTGGGGTTGAACTCAGCGGAACAAGTTTCTTTTTTTTTTTTTTTTTTTTTTGCTCGCTCGGCGCTGCTCGGCTGGAGGGAAACACTGAAAAAAAAAAAAGTTTCCATTGTTAACTAAGAAAAAAAAAAAAACCACCACCGCCGCGTTTTGGCCGCTGTGGGTTAAAGATACACGAGCCATTTTCCACCCCCGGCCGGAGCGTGCGATGCGGGGCCCGGCGGTCCCGTCCCCCCCAACCCGCCCCGCACCCCCCCGAGCCGCGGCACCACCGGCACAGCCCGCGGGGGCCCGGGGCGGAGCGGCGTCCGCACCCCGGGTACCGCGGCGGGGGCAAAGCGGGGTGCCTGCACCCCTAGCAAGGCGGAGCTACTACAGGCTTCCCCGGGCAGGAAGGCACGGAGCAGCCCGGCCATTTCGCGCAGCATCCCCCCGGGCACAACGGGGCTGTGCTGCTGCTCTTCAGCACGCCTGGTCATCCGCACCAGCGATCCCGGTGTCCCCAGTCGCCAAACGGGAGGGCACATCCACCCGCTGCCGCACGGCCCCGGGTTTAGGCAGGGCTGCAGCCAACCTGCCCGGGCCAAGGTCCGTCCTTTCCGACCCAGGGGAGCCCACAGACAGCGCTTCCTCAGCTCCCGCGGCCCCCACGCAGGGGTCCCGCTTGGCAGAGGGAGCGGGCTCTTGGCTGGGATACAGAGTGATTTCTGCCTCAAGAGAACTCATTGGAAATAGTTGTCTGTATGTCAGCACTTCAGGAGAGCAGGCTCTGCGATTCGCTCTCAAAGAAGTAGTCAAGGTCAAACCCAGATGGCGGTTTGGGGTTGGTCTGGACTGGCCAAGGGGAAAAAAAAAAAAAAAAAAAAAAAAAAGGGCATTTTGTCTCTGCTAGGATTTCACAGCTAGGAATTTCCCCTAGAGAGGGAAATTGATGTCACAGCGGATCAGCTTTTTGTAATTAAGGCATAACCTCTAGAGCATAAACAGGAGCAGAGAGGTCTCCGAATGGGCAGAAGGTGTGGATTGCCAATCCCACAGGCAGACAGACAGAGACACCCAAAATGAGCTTATGTTTGTTTTTCCAGTCAGAGAAATGCTATTTTGAATTCAGTGCAGGAAAAGAGATTTTTTAGACTCTTTCCACTCCAATCTGTTTCCTCAGTGCCTGTGCTTGGTCAGGAACCGCTCTTTCGTGAAATAAAGTACATGATCAATCTTTCTCAGAAAAGTGACCCCGCTGAGTATAATGGCACTATTCATGGGCATAAGCTTCCCCCTGTCCGCAAATATCTGCAGATTCCGGCTGTCTGTTGCTCCCATGCCCTCATGTCTGCATACACACATCAAAAAGTAGGCACTCTTGAAAGAAATAATAAATCCAGGAATACATGCAGATAAACAGGTACCTTCTTTTTTTAGAACAGCTGCACTACGCTATGCTAATAGCATCTGCACGGACTTGAAAGCACTACTGCGTATCCATGCATGTTTTGACTCTTCTTTGGGATTGTTTAGGAGTATTTACACCAGCGTAACCACAACGGGTGCTTAAAGCCCTTTCTTAAAGTCACACAAATTCAAGCACCATCAGATACTCATCCTATCAGAACAGGACAAAGGAGCGGCGAATTCACTATGGCACGTTTACCGAAGCAAAACTCTCTAAGGGAGACCTGGCCTTAAAACACGGCAGCATTTTTGTCGTGTAACAGAAACATGTGACGTCCAGAGCTAGAGCTGTTCTGTGGGCATTATATACAACAACAAGCTTTTATTTATGAAGGAAGCGGCTAATAAAAGTGGAAAGAGGAAAAAAAAAGTCTAGGGATAAATCCCTTTTCAGAATGGGTAGGTACAGGAGGGAAATAATTGTTTCCAGATTGAAGCCAGGCAGCGGTCCACATTGTTTAGTGAAGAAAGAGCAGACAGCTTTCAGCACACTTGTTTCCAATCAAGTGGAAACCGAGCGTCTGAGGCTAGCCTAAACGGAAAGCACAAACTCAAACAGGTTGCTAGTCCAATCCAGGGACAAGGATGGAGGCACGAAGGGAGACCAGTTTATTTCATAGACAGACGGATGTCTCCAGGCACCAGCACTGCTGTCGTTGCTTGATGCTGCCGCGGAGCCCTCTCCATGCCTTCGGCACCGCTGCGTTAGGTGCCGTACAAAGAGAACAAAAAGATGGTCCCGCTCTGACTCGCTTGCAGTCTCAGCGCACTTTCTTCAAATAAAAGTCCGATGTTGGGTCTTAAAAGACCTTGCTTCTGCTTAAGCCATGTTCTTCATTTGAATTCATACTTCCTGCTTCCAAAGAAAATCATTGCAGTGCTTGAGGATTGCAGGCTGGGTTAGGGCAGTTGATCCGGCCAACTTTTGTGTGGGCAACTTGTCTTTATTCAAGAGAGTGGGGCCATTAAAATGAACAGGATCTTCCACTTAGAAGGGCATATATGCACTGCAGGATGTGTTTACTCCTGAAATAAAGCGATGAATGACACTTACAGAAGGGCATGGAGCTGTCCTAACTGTGTAACATCTCCAGTTGACACACTGGCTATACGTGTTTGGGGAAAGAAATACCACAGCTGTCAAAGTTAATGGTCTCCCAGCACCTCTGTGTACTTGAGGGGAAGACACATTAATTATCATGTCTTATTTAAAAACAGTTGTCCCAAATGTGCTCGCTGTGCCCCATGAGCAGCGTGTGTGGCTCAGCTGGGCTACGGCTGCCGCACCCCTGGGTCAGGGGCTGCCGAGCGCTGCGGGGCGGTAGTGGCTCTTTGTAGGGGTAGCAGGATGGGTCCTGCCGTGTGGGAATGCGTGGGGGGAAGAGGAGGTTTGGCTGCTGGTGGGAGCGGTGGCTCTTGCAGCGGGCGCGCCTGCGTCCCACTGGAGCCGGACGAGAGGGCTGTTCGGGCAGGAGGGGAGATCAGCGGTGCAGGAAGCGAATGCTGGATAGGGAAAGCGGACAGTACAGCCACGGCTGTTTTACTCCTTTCAGCCTCTGCCATGACCCTAGCTAATGTTTTGCTTTGACTGTTGCTAAAGCCTGCCTCCGGACACAGCTCTCCAGGGCTAGGGGGGCCCTGGCAGACCAGTACGGTGTTGGTGTCCCTCTCAAGCACAGGCAGAACTGTCCTTTGCTACTTCGTACACCCTCTTCCTCAGGAGTCGAGGTCCTGGTCCACATCTCAAGGCTTGCCATGCTGAGCCCTGAGATAGTATCTAAAAGGTTACCAGAGCATGAAGATGAAGATGGTGACCCTGGCCTCTGGCACAATGATGCTCACACCATTGTGAGTGCCTGGGGCTTGGCAATAGACTCCCCAAGACTGAGATGTGTTGCAAGTCTCAGCACTTTCCACTCTAAGCACATGGTATATTCCTTCCCCTGACCTGCTTTCCTCAGGGAAAACCCAGAGAGACAGGTACCAATTTGAAGAAGAACCCCTTCCCCAATCCAAACCACAATAACAAGCAAAACAAACCCAAAACACCTTACCGAAACAAGGTCCTCTTGTACTGCAGAAATACCTCCTTCCATGGAGAGGGGAGAACAGTTACATGATAGATAGCGGTCATCCTATTCACTTAAATCCTTGGAGGCACTCGATTAATACGGCATGGGCTGCATTATAAAGCTAGAACAGGACAGAATGGACCACAATCTACTTAGTATCAACCCAATTGTAAAAACAAAACAGAAAAAAATGATAACAATTTAATCATAAAACAACTACGATCCTAAAATACCCTCCTCCTTCCATTCTTCCTTTATTATAAGATTCATTTTTTAAATTATTACTCTCTGTCATGTTTTGGACTGGTTGGACAAGACAGCCTTCACTGTGTGTCAAAGATGAGTTGTCCAAACTGTCACTGTTCATCCAGTTCAGCATGAGAAGGATCATCAGCATCCTTGCAGTGGAAGTCCGTATTTTACATTTCCTCACCAGTGAGTTGAATCTTACAATCATGTAAAATACAGAAATAAATGGATAAACACAGAGTAATTCTAGTCAGCAGACTTACTTTATGTTTGTGCCAGTGTGACGGAAAATAAATCCAGCTAGTATTTTACAAGAAGAACCACAGAAGATGCAAGAGGAAACACAGCTCTGAATTATGTGTTGAGAAGTGTCTGCCTTCAGGCAGGTGACTGTCACAGGCATGGCACACTTCTGGGCTGGCCGGGGAAACAGGCCTGAGAAAAGGGCTCGGGATGTTTATCTTGCCCCAGCCCTTTTGCATTGCTTCAGTGGTAAAACAGATCAGAAAGGCACTGTTTTTCCTGGCTCTCAGAGATCTCTCAGCTGGCTTATCTGGTCATTCGCTTCCCTCCTGCTATCCCACAGGAACACATCTAATGGCAGAATTAAGCAGTGACTGGTTAATATTTTTTGTGCCAGCTCCTGTCTGGGGAGCAAGAACACAGGGCTCTGCAGAGACACCTGTAGCAAGTCAATGTAATTTAGGGCAGTCTGTGTACTGCACCCACGTCTGCCTGAGCTCGTACGTCCACCTAGAACACAAAGGAACCAGGTTTGTTCGCTGGGAGCCTCCTCCACACATTCCTGCCTGCACCTCGCCCCGTGCTGCACCAAGTCCTACGGCTCGGTGCAGCCAAGAAAGCCAGCCAAAGATCTCGGCGGTCTGTTCCTGGCTCTGCCCCTGCCGCGCCGTGGGGTGTTAGCAATGCCGCTTATTACCTCTCCGCCTTGTTTCGCCCGCCTGAGAAACAGGCAGTACGTACTAAGGTATCCGGTATCTCCTAGCGTATTTGTGGCTGTGACCTGCTTGAATTTTCATATACACTGGGGGTTCTTGGAGGAAGGGATGCATACATCCTATGCATCCATGCACAACACACATACCAGAGCATTAGCACTGGGCTAAGAACATCAGTTTGGCTCACAGGCTCCAGGTTTTGCAGCAGGACTTTGGAGAACTGTTACAGCGCCCAAGAGATTACAATTTATGTATGGAAAGTATTATGCATCGCAAAGTACTCCAACAAGGAATTATATCCACACACGATCGGCAAGAAAGCGTAGGAACCCTAGAACAAGCACAAGATGTTACATTTCCTTTTGATGCAGTGCATATATGCCAGCGGTACCTTTATTTTTCCTTCAGCTAGTGAACTCCCCAGGATGAAGATGTGAAAGTCTGATGTGAATGCCCACTGGTTTTATGCCTGGATATATCCAGCAGTTTCAGTGCCACTCTTCCCAGTTTTTCCTGGTGCCAGAGAAGAGCCCAGCTCTGCAGCCACTGTGTGCCACAGCTGTGGTCCCCTGCGCTGCAGCAGGGCTTTACATTGGCACGTTGGCCCACGGTTGCTATTTGCTGATAATGAGAATATAAACACATGTGCATGTTTGGGGAGTAACCCATGATTCAGCATTAACATTTCCTTTTTTTGCACAGACCTAACTAGAGGCACTAGGAGCACATGAAATATGTATTGTGGAGCTTTATCGAGGTTCAGTATATAAAGGGAAATCCCTCCCCATCGGACCCTGAGGCTACTAAAAGTTGTACCTAGGTCTGTGGTCGAGGGGATAAAACAATTAGAATTCAAATACTGCTTTATTGTCTGAAGAGGTTTTTCCTATTCGTGGGTCACAGTTATTCCCCTAGACTGTGACCACATAACCATAATTGGGCAGCTTTGCATTTGTTTGAGATAGCTACGATCACGGCAGGAAAAAGACAAGCTATTTTTTAAGTGTGCAGTGTGTCACATAGACTGTTTTAGGTTTGCTAGTATACAACGGGGATATTCAGCCTCCAGGGCTGTGAGATTCCACTGCACCTTTTAGGGATGAGATGAACACGGAATCACAAGAAATGCTGTCCAAGTTTCTGCTCTGCAATGAGTGATCCCTGTGTTTTGAAAACCTGGATGAGAGAGGGCACTGAAGAGGACATGTTTAATAAGTTTAAAGCCCATGCTGGGCTGTGGGCATTTAATTTAAAATAAAGTATGCTGGCTCTCTCCAATAATCTATTTTTGTCTGTGGTATAATAACATATTTTAAGCATTTACCATAATATTTCTATGATGGATAGATGTTTACCTTTGTCTGTTCCTATGTCTGTGAAAGGAAAAAACTGAGCTTTGAATGAGTGCAGCACAGTTTAATAAACTGGCAGATCTAGGTTGATTCTTCATAATTTTGAATAGCTAAAGCAATAGAGCTATGAAAATATTCTTAAATGATGTTGCCAGACAACAGTGTATTATCGGTGCTATTTTCTTTATGTAGCACTGTTCATTGCCACGCAACAAATTGCAAAGGTCAGCAGACCCTGAAAAGCAGCTGTATTGTAGCAATCACTGGAAAACACCAGTCCTTTCACATAAAATTGTCTCAAGCAAGAACATCTTTCCCAGACAGCTCGAGATCTGCACACTGAATCATGCTTTTCCTCTGAACAACTAGAGATAAGTAAAGCCCTTATGGAAAGAACAGCATACGTGTCCACCTAGGAAAATTTTCAGCCCTATCACAAGATTCTATACATACATACGTGCATTCCCAGGCATAATAAGGGTGCATTTTAACAGTACCAAGAGCAGCTTCTCCATCGCCAACTAGTGCTAGTCAGAGCCTTTGTCTCCCTGCTCCCCCTGCCCTTGTTCTGGAGACATGCACCCTTGGAGCGGTGAACTGCCCTCTGAACTGCCTCCCCAGGTCTGGATTTCAGCAGCAATTTCAGCCAACGCAGCATAGCTTTCCTTGCTGTGCTCCCACCTCCTCTGGCTGGTATGCCCAGGACAAGGCTCCCTCTTGTGCTGCCCTTCCTCCTCCCACAAGCGTTTCCAGGTTGCTCATGATGCAGCATTTATCTCTGAGAAGGCACATGTCTGGAAAGATTTTTAAGCCACCGCTGCAGACTACAGTTTCAGTCATTGACATTTCCCACTCTACTACCATGTACTCTCTAACCCTGGGCAAGTTCCTACGGCTGGAGTTTTCACCTCTGTGTCACTAACTTGAAGCATTTAAACCCACATTTAGGTGCCTGAGTAAGAAGGCAGATTTCAAGAGCTGCGATGGTCCCTCACCTCACCGTGAAGTTTGCCACTCTTCACAACTCTGTGCTCCAAGGAAGGGGCTCCCCATTCTTCTTTTCCTTTGGAAAAGGTGAAAGATATTTCATGGTCTGGCAGGTACTAACAGCTGCTTGAAATTAGATATCTAAAAAGCCATTACAGCTGGGGAAGGTGAAGATCTGGCCCACAGAGGAGATGTTAACCATCCATTTCCAAGCGTACTGAATGAGAGCTGATGAGCTAGACTGCAGCTCTCATGGGTTCCTAAATGTTACGTATTTGCTCCCTGCTTCCTGCCGGATGGGGACGGATACCACAGAGTTCCAGCTAGCTGCTCTCTTCTTCCTAGGGGAATTCACCTAATTGCCTAAGTACCTTAATGAGATGCAAAAGTGAGGGCAGAAGAGGAAAGGTGTGGGGCCTGCAGGTTTACTTTCCACTTGTCCTTCAATCCTTTTCCATCCTTTGCTCTCCCTGTTTCTGGACACACCTATAGACACCCGTAGCCCTTGTTGTCTGAACCAGGTTCTCCCATGACCCCCGACATCAGCATTCAGGACCAGGTTATGCAGGGCTTCCAGCTGGCCTGAGGCAGGCAGAGCTGGCAGAAGATAGTGCCGCGGAGGGGGACGGCAAAGACGATCATCTGCTCCCCGGTGGGGAGCTCCCAGGCCTCCCTCCAGCTGGGTCTTCACGCACGCACGCCCCTGCCATTCTGCCTGCGGCTTCTGCTGCTTGAGAAGAGCAGGACTTGTCCGGTGAAGGGGACGGAGGGACGCCTGCCCGGGCAGAAAGAGCACGGAGGGGGGAGAACCAGCAGAGCTGGTGAGGCTCTGCTGGCCCCAATGCCGGGTGGGCTGCTTTGCCCTCAGAGACTGTGGTTTCTTGAGGCTGGTGGAGGTGTTGCCTCTTCCCCCCCTGTGAACACAGCCTGCACCCCCAGCTGAAGGCACTGGAAAAGCTGGCAGCCGTCGCGGTCTTCTCTCCACTGAGAACAGACTGAAACTGTTTTTCTTTAGGGCTTTTTTATGAGGAGCAGGAAGAGGGCACCCGGACAGAGCGCTAAGCATTAACTTTGACAAAATGTTTGAGGTTTGCCAGTTCCCTTACATTCTCTCCCACTGGCTGAGGACAGCCTTGTCCTGAATAGGAGAATGGGAATGGTGCAAGAGCTCAGCCATCTGACATCTTCCTGTCTTCTGGCTCAGAGAGAGGGAGATTAATAAAAGCTGCCAGAGAAATGCCTTGGAATGACCCTTTCTGATAGGAAAGACAGTATCCTGGAAACACCCATCACTTGTTGGCAGAGGTACTCACTTCGTTCCTTAGCTACACAACCAAATTTCTTTAACTCTCCTCCGGGTCATTTTTGGACTGGATTGCAAGTGTGGTTTATGTAAAAAAAAAAAAAAAAAACCAACCCCAAAAAAACAACCACTTTGTTTCCTTCTGTTTTATATTTCTGACATTTCCTAAAAGGAACAAAACATTGAAACAATGAAATATTTTTCATTTTTACAGCCCTATCTATCATTAAGAGACAGTTTGCCTAACATCTCTTCTTCCCTGTGAAGATGATGGATGGGGCTGAACAAGACTTACAGGATCCAGTAACTGATCCAAACTGCTATTTGCGTCATCAGCAACAGCGGTCATCAGGGAATCATCTACCATTTTTATTGTTTCAAAAAGAGATGTGGAGGAACAACGGAGCAGGCTGAGGCTTATTACAGTTGGTGGAACAGACTTTAAAGTTAGACAAATGGAAATTTGGATTCTTTGCAGGAACAGACCCTATATGAGGCTGTCGAGTTAGGCAGAGCCTTGTTTTTGGAGGGAACATCACATGAGTATATTCAGACTTGAAACTTCCAAGACAGACTGTTGGGGGCTGCCTTAGCAATCAAGAAAGCGGCAGCAATCAAGAAAGTGGTGCATCAGTGATGAACCAAAGCATGGAGTTCATCAGAGCTGTCCTGCTCAGCAAGCTGGGCCCTGTTCTCCCCTGGATGTCATCCCATTATTGTTGCTGGAGAGACACTGGAAGGGACTTCAGAATAACAGGTGAAACTCTAGTCTTCTACAAGTCAGCTTCCATTTTGCTGCAGCAGGGTTTCCTTTGCACACTTGAGACCACTGGAGACTAGGAGATCAACTCTAACAACTAACAAAATGCCAGCCATCAGATTTACTGTCTAAACAGTGATCTCACCTGCAGAGTTAAGTGGCTTCTTATGCTTCCCAACCCCTGACTCAAAAGCCCTGAAGTACCTGCACTGTCACATTCCCATCCTCTTTCCTTTCCCAGGGAAATCGACCTGGATGGGAAGTGACGAGTGTACACAGGTTTTGTGAACTCTTCGGAATACTTCTGAAAGTTGAGATAAGAAGAAGAAGAGCCAAAACACCCATGTTACTGGAAGTGGTAAGTGCCCCAGGAAGCCTCCCCAAAGTTCTTGAGACCCATGCCAGGGACTCTTTCACTGCTCAGCCTCACTGAAACTCCTAAATTGTCAGTGGTTTTATTTTCCCTCCACGCCATTTTCTCAAGTCCTCTCCATCAAGCTGATGGCCAATTCTGCTCATGGGGAAACTTCTAGTAATTCCGTGGAAGCCAAAAGACTGAATCGTATACGAGTGCAATTGGGCCGTGAGGATTTAGTATTGAATCTGACAGGGACGGAGACAATTGGGGGTTGGGGCTGTTCTAAAATACATGATTTAATTTGAGCACACACTTGATAAATTCTTCCCTCCTCCTTCCTTTATGAATGCAGTTATTTATCCCAGTAGTTAGACTCACACTCTTCTATGTCCAAATTTATTTATTTCACATGATTAATCAGCAGCTGGAAGCAGGTGATGTCATAGACTCTGACATTAGATTGTCATCAAATATTACATTTCCCTTTTTTTTTTTTCTAACTAAACAACTGCAGTGATGGCTTTGCTGGCTGGTGGCCAGCTGAGTCTCTGCACAGAAATGTAACGCTCCTTGCCTCTGTTTTCCCATATTGCCCAGCTTGCTTGCTCTCTGATGGAAAAATTAACTTCCATGGCAAGACTCTGAGTAGCACCGACAGTTGCAGCGTATCCAAGAAAAACATACTGCAAGGACCAGGGGAGTCCTTACAGCCCTGGCAAAACAGGGGTTCATCCCTTTTCCCGCAGAGGAAAAGCAGTGCTGGGGCAGCTTCAGTGTCCCAAGGTCATCAGACAAACAGATTTTAATTTCAGATGAAAGATGAATGGAAGGAGGTTAGAGTCCCTCAAATACAAGGTGTCAATATGAACAAGCATTACAATTGCTTTTACATGGAAACAAAATGTGTCTCAGCTTTTGGCCACTTCGGAAAAAGAAGGATGGCGATCTTTGCAGGAAGGGTGCAGGACACTTTACTGTTGATGAAATTTGCCCGGCAGTCGTTAATAGATGTTGTCTCCCACGTTTACCAGAAATGGGTAATGCCTGAAGTCAATATTGCACTTCATTTTCTCTTAAAAACCTGGTTAAAGACTCATCTTTTTCTCTGTCAAAACTACGCTCTCCCATTCTTAATGCTTAAATGATTCTCAGAGGTTTTTTTCTCAAGTTTGGGGTGAATCGGAGGCATTTGCCTGGCACAGTAAGTTGTAAAAGGGGAAGGTGGAGCCTTGCATTCTCTAAAAACTATGGGTTTTTTGTCAAGTTCTGCCTCCAACAATGTATCAGTGTAAAAAGCCCAAATCTGGTCTAACCTGTTCTCAATGATAGGTGCTGTCTTTGAGAAGGCAGCCTTGATGGGCTTGTTTTGGAATAACTCTGATGGTTTATTTTCAATTTTCAAACATTTCAAAGTGTATTTAACATATTGTGAGCATAAATGTTCATGAGTTTTGGTTGATTTTTTTAATTGAGACATTAGCTGTATTGCAGGCAAGTGGATTTAGAATAGCTATTAAAACACTCAATTTTCCAAATCATTACAGAAGGATGAGATTACAGTCAAATATTTTCTGTTAATACACTTAAGCATTTACAGTTATGGAAGCTTTTTCATAAGTAAATGCAAAATTATTGCAGCAATTCTGAGTATTGGCAGGGTTTGAAAGCCTTTAATTTTGGTTACATTTGAAATAATCATAATAATTTGACAATAACAAACCAGATCAGTCCCTGGGAAGACTCCCATAAAGTGGATTACATCACACCTGAAGTAAGTTTTGGCTCTTTCTCTGGCATTTAGATAATCCATGAAAAATCCCCCAAAGGCTAACAACTGTAGCAGGAAACACAAATTATAGTCTGCATATGTTACCCAGTTACGTCCCAAGAAAAATACCTACTGATTTGAATGGGCTATGGACCAGGTCTTATATTGTACACCTAAATTAGAAATTCAGCTGCCTCTGGGATAGAAACTGAGCAAGTTCTCTCTTTAAGAATTCAGTTCAAAATCCCTTCAAGCACTGTCTCCAAGGAAGTACTTTCTTCCACTTTTCCTATTTTCACTTGTACTATTCAAAAATTGAAAGCGAGGATTTACATACAAGGTACTAAATAATCTACTGAATTCAAATCAGTTTCCACTGGGTAGATAGAGTTTTTCCATCCGCATTTAAGGTATGCATACCAGACAGCCTTTCTTTTTAACGAGCTGACCCGATGTAAACAGGATGAATGAATAGGTAACTCTCTGCAGCTTCAAGTGGAAGAGCTCCAAACATTTGGCAGTGGTGAGGTCAGTCCTCCCCACAGCACAAGTCAGAAAACAGAGGGCAACAGCACTGACAGTGCGATGCCCAAGGCAGTGCAGGGAAGCAGTAGCACAGAGAGCAATAAGGGGTCTCTTGCTCCCCAGCCCACGCCAGAACCACCCTTGGGTCTTGGGACTGCACTGACAGCCTCGGCTCTGCATTTAGAGAGAGGGACAGAGCTAAATAGGTAATAATAGCTAAAGCCTTTTTCCTCATTCCTGTTTTCATATAGTCACGTTTGCATGATGAACTTTAGTAAAGCCAACACGCCAGGTATGCTAATTGTACTAGTTCCCATGAGTAGCTGTTCTTTCAACACAGTTATTGTATTAGCTCTTGTAGTAGCTGTTACAAGCTTGTCTGCAGCTGTCTCTGCTCGGCTCGGCCCAGAAACAGTTTCTCAGCCCACATGGGCAGCTCGTGTTTTCCATTGTATCCTCTCCCTGCAGGTGACCAGGGAAGTCCACCTTCAGTTGTGCTCAGGCAGCTCGAGGAGACCCTTCTCCCTCTGACCAAACTCCCAGCTTTTATTAGCTGTGCCCGTACTATTCCAGTGCTTCTCGGGCTCACGCTTATTGTCCTCATGCTTATTGTCCTCACACTTCTGCCAATGTTTCATAAATCTCCCAGGGCTGGATCCAAATGCTGAAGGGAAGAGAATCACTGACTCCTACAGGCACTCAACCAAATCTTTCCTTAACTGAAAAACATGCAGTCCTGCGGAGAGGGTTGAATTTAAAAGCTCGACAGACCATCTTTGGTTTTGCTGGTTTGGTTTCTGACGTGTAAATATCAAATAAAAGCATAGGAAGCCAACCCAAGAAAGGGCTGGGATGCACAGGTCCTGTTTATTTCATTTGCAAAATGTACTTAGGTAGGCTTTTATTTACAGTTTATCCTATGGAGCAGCCACTGAGACACTGCTGAAAGCTGAGACCATCACTTCAGTGCATGGACAGCCCATTACAGAAGCAGTGCTAGTGAAACCACAGAGCGTGGGTCATTCTACAGAAGAAATGGGGAGGCACTGGGAACAGATTTGTTTTCTTTTAGCTGCACTGCTCACCTGGAGAACCCACAGGTAAATAAAGGAGGCCAGAAGGGAGCTAGTCAGGGTGCCGTATGGAGAAGGGGAAGCCATGCCTAGAGGAGGAGCAGCCCCACAAGCACAGCAGTCAGGCAGTGGCTGCAGCCCCAGCCCTGCCCAGATGGTGAAGCAGGAGCTTCACCATAACAACAAAGAGGGTACAGACATTTCTGTATGGGTGAAAGGTGCCCAAGTGAAAAACTTCAGGTTTGGGGCACTGCTGCTCCTGACACTGCAGCCTTCCCTCTTCCTCCTGGGGGACCAACTCCCAAAGGCAACTGGATGCAGCACTGGCCTTTCAGGACTTACGAAATGCAAATTCAGTTTTATTTACTTCCTGACCTTTGGTTCAAAACATCTGCAGCTCTATAAATGGAAAGAAACCACTGCTATTTAGCAACTTCTTCTGCCCCTGCTTCATTTTGCCAGGAGACGGAGGTCATGCTGTGATGTGACTGTGACACACCAGGGGTGTTGTGGTGATGTTTGAGAACTTTCAGTTGGGCTCCCCAGACAGCTGGTGCCATTGCTCTTCATCTTGCATCTTGTCTAGCAGGACGAAGCCTGGCTGGTCAAGTAAACAGCTTGGAAATTTTAGTCCAACTGAGAAAAAAAAATTGAAAATAGAGCCTTCTTCATCAGAAACAGCTTGGGTTTCTGTTCCGGACAAGACAGTTGAGTCGGCATTCTTAACTTCTCCTGTCCCTCCAGTATGTGATAGAAGAGCCGCTGGTGATGCTCCCTTTGCATGTCTACTAGAAGAAAAAGTTGATGAAGTTTTGCCTGATGAACCCTGGGCCACAAGCGTAGGTGCTAATTTTTTGGAGGAGAGCTCTGGCAAAGCTTTTCATCTCCCTTCTTCCTGAAGAAACTCTGGAAAATTGTTGGAAGCAATTGGTTTCAGTGAATTCGGTGGGGCGATGCTGGAAACTGCACAGGGGTTGCTGAAAGATTCTTCAAACAGGAAGTGCTGGGAAGGAGGGGACCTCTGCAAATTTTTGAAACTGAGTCCATGGAAACGTTCATTTATCAGCTTAATCTTCATGGACTCAGCAAAATGGAAGGGGATTCTCCAGTATCTGCCTCATCTGATGAACTTCAAGCACTAGCTGCAGCAGGTTGTGCTTTTGGCGAGGTACGTCTGCACATGAAATAACTCTCAGGGTATTCTGGTAGGAGAGATTTACGTTCATATACAGTAAGGCTTTACAAGGTAGGAGACGAGGATGGTAGTGAATGTCCTGATTTTGCCTCTCTGGTCGTTCTCAGAAATTCTTGACACAGTATTTCTGAGGAGCAGAAATGCTGAAAAAACAGGTTTTGGTTATTTCCAGTTACTTTGAGCCCAGGAAATGGAAAGATAGTCTCATCATATTGTGCCTTTTTTGTATTTGCTCTGTATCTTGCTGTACCAAAAATTTAAATTTTCTTGTGGCATCCGCTGAATGCTGACAAGATACATGTCAGCATCGTATTATTACCTACACATTCATTCCACATTGAAGTGGCTGAAAACCACTGATATTTTGGTTTCTACATCCATTTTTATACTTCGGAAAATGCTACACTTCTCTGCTCCCAAATGACAAAAACACAACGGGGGTTATGACTTACAGAACTGTATTGTAACACTTTATTCAGCCTCAACTTCAGGTTTAAAATGCCCCTAAGAGGTCTTTTTAATATCCACCTTTGTCTTTTTTGAATCAAATGCTTAGTTATGGTAGTTTTGTCTTTCTCAGTATGGAAATGATGGCAACTAACTCCTCTCCTTTGCATTTTTTAGTTACTCTTCTATTATAACCCCTATTTCAAGAGAGACTATCCCCACCTGCTATGAACCTGTAAGCAAAGTGCTGGTGTAAAAAACACAGCACCAGCTGCATTCTCACTAGACCTGAATTTGAAGGAAGGCCACCTGAGAAGAAGCCCAGACATTCAGCTTGTGGTAGGAACTGCTTCTGCAGCAGAGAATGACCCCTTTGCATCAGCTCCACAGGAGGACACCCAGATACCTGCACCCAGCACCTCCACACCTACCAAGCCATGAGCTGAAGCAACAACACAGATCAGAAGTGCCTGTATATCCCTACCACCACAACTCCGCAGCCACACCCTGGTCGGTGTCCAGGATGCAGCTTCTGCTTCATCTGATACTTCACCACACCTTGTTCTACCTCCTGTACCAAACAGTCCTTTTACACCAGGGCTGGGGCTTCCTGACTTTCCATTTGGGCATCCACATTCAGCAGCTGTGCATGCTCCCTGGGCTAGCCTGCTTGCCTTCTGTGAGCCATGACTTTCAATGTTCATGCTGGCAGCAGCTGCTGCTGTCGCTATGCCAAGGCCACCACGCTGCCAAGCTCCAGCATACCCTCACTGCCCTACTTGCATCTGCTGTCCAAATAGTGCAGCTGCAGGCAACGGGGTTGGACCCCAACACTAGAGACTGCACAGATGCTAGGTACCAAGCAAATAGAGTGTCATAGAGCTAGAAAGAGATTACTATAGAAATAAATAATAATAAAGTGTTTGTTCTCAATAATAAATCTTTTCCAGTTGTCTCATCCTGTCTCTACAGTCTCACAGTTACTGTCTCTACACCCCGGGGGGTTGCCTGCAGGGAGATGACCTGGTTTCCTCCAGCCCAGGGAAGCCAAAGGCCCCAGGCACTAGCGGTGTGCTCAGCAAAACCCAGCAAAAGGGCAGCGCGTGGCTAATCCAGTAGCTGCACCAGCACCAAGGGCCACTCACACAAAACCAATCATTCATAGGCCTTGGTGAGTCAATGCCCCTTCCTCCCCTCAGGTCAGACTAGGGGAGATGGGCTGCAGAGAACAGACTTGGGGTTCTCCTGCCCATCCTACATTACATCTGGGCATAATGACAGCATTGCAGCTGGCAAAGTTGCACAGCTGTCCTACAGGAGTCACACACTGTCCTTTCTGTCTCCATCATGAGTGGATATGCTTTTATGGCACACTGGAGATGACACAGTAGAGCCCAGTGCTCAGTGACCACTGGATGCTCAGCACTGGCATTGATCGGTGACCCTGGCATTTGCAGGAACGAGTACTGTCAGCAAGTAATTCCCTTTCCCTTCCCCCTCCCTCCCTCCCTCCCTCCCTTCCTTCCTTCCCCCCTTCCTTCCCCCCCCCCCTTCCCCCCTCTTCTTTCCTCCCTCCCTCCTCATTCTCTGTCTCCTTTTGAAGAACAGCTCATATTATGTTTATCACCATATAACATTGCTGACCATCAGGAAACCTTGGGAAACCAAGGAAGACAGAGACCCTGTGACAAAACTGAAGTGAACAAGCCTGATGCAAGATGCATCAGGCCTCCAATGGCTTCAGAGACACTCAGCACTCGGCAGCATGAGCACCACAGTGAGCTCAGCATCTGGCAGATGGACTCTGAGTTAGGATGACAAGGAGAGGCAGAAACACAGAAGAACGTTAGAAAAAGACGAAGAAAGATGCATTACTTTGTGGGATGAGACGGGCAATGCAAACATGTAAGTATTTGTTTAGAGCTCCACCTTGCAATATGGTCCCCAGAAGTCTGATGTGTTTTCTCAGGAGTTCTGGCACAAATCGGACTGCAGGCCTCCAAAAAAGTCTTGGTTTTGAAGGAGAGAGAGTTAAAGGGTTTTGGATTATCCATTCTTTGTCCCATCTGCTGTTCTTTCTTTCTCTTTTTAGCTCTTATTTCTCCTTTGGTAGGGATTGGTCAGCTCACATTGTGTTTAGAGTCGATTTTACAATTTGCAGACACTAATGGAAGTGCTTGGGTTCACTGCTGTGTATGTTCAAGTAGCTGTTCTTTATGATTAATTTTTCTTCCATGAGTCAACTTATCCTTGTTTCAGACTTCATAAGAAATATTTTACAGCAAAAAGCCTCCCAACACTATAAGCTAAAATTTAGGTCAAAGTATTTGGTACATCCCCAAAGCATAAGTTTTATTTAATATTTCTTTGTAATAAAGAAAGGAGAAGTCCTTCTAGAAAAGTCCCCAGGAGGCTGGTATCATTTGTATGCTTTTTCCACTCTCTTATAGATTTCAATAGAAGATTATATCCTATTTATAGGAGTCCATTGGATAGTTCAGATAAACCAACAAAGAACAATAAGAGATGCTGACATTTGGCCTCTTTCAGCACATGCTTAGAATGATTAACTGTCCATCAACTTTGCAGTACAGTTTGGCTGAACCAAAAATTACGTTAACATTGTTAACATTGAAAGCAACTATTTCAGCATGTCAGAAATGTATTGGCTTTACAAGAAGATCAAAGCACAAGACAAAACAGATCACATCATCAGGCAAGGTTCTTCCCTTTGACTAAATCTGGTGGATGTAGAACAGCTTTGAGAAGACGCTTCTGTGAGAAATGGGAGATGTGGGTCAGATCTTCTCAGATGGAGAGGATATTCAGATCTGGGTTTTACACTGCCTACGTGAGTGCTCGTGTTTGCAGAAGAGGTGGCCACTACCGTCAGCAATTTTATAATGTTAGCCTAATATTTAACTTTTTTCACTGTAAGTATTTTAAGAAGGAAAGAGTTCATTCTGGGTTGAATAAAGTATGTTCCGCAACTCAGAGCAACATTTTACAGTTTTTCTTGTGAATGCAAATAAACCCCAGATATCTCTACTACGGGTCAGTTCAAACCGATTTCAGCCCAACTCTGATTTATTTGGCTCAGCCACCAAACTGAAAATTTGTTCAAATGACCTTAAGAGTCAGAACCTCATTGACATAAGTGAAAAAAACATGTATATAACAAGCAGGACTCTCTCTGTCCAAGAGTTTACTCTCTAAGGAACAAGTCAGGCCTTGGAAAGGTTCCTATCTCTGTGTTGCATGAACATTTAGGAAATTTGTGCAGGAACTGAGAAGCCAGCCTGGACTACCCATATCCTAAATCAGTGTGAAGCCACAAGCTCTTCTGTCCTTGCTGCTCAAATCTCCCACTTCCCTTCCTCAGCAAAACTACTTTGTAGTTAAAGGCTCTCCTCGTGATCAGAAGAGCTAGCTTTCTTATTCCCTTAGTGCGCACAAGGTAGTTATTCAGAGACATTAGACACATTAGCTCAGCACTGAGATTAGAAGCAAACAGAGGTTCTGTGTTCAGATATAACCTCTACAGTGGGAACAAGTTCATCTTTTCAAGGTCTAGGAAAACTCATCTGCCATCACCTGCCAAGTGCATATGCTGTGGCATTGACTGTTTCAACTACAGATCAGGATCTGAAGGCTAGACTTGATTCAGCATTCACAAGGAATCTTCCCTGAATAAGCAGAGTAGGCTTTCAGCTTACAAAAAGTGTCACACTGGCCATCTGAGACAAGAAATCACTTTAAGAGGTGAAATGATTTAACTGGCTTTTAAGATAGCCACACTGGGTGGAAGAATTATATGAATCTGATGTTGTTATGGAACCTCCTGTATAAATGTTGAAATAAACAGGAGTGTGAAAAGCTCTGAGAAAGACACAGGAGACAGAAATGCTGTTTAGGGAGGAAGGCAGAGGTGGGTGAGAAATGATCTAAGTGTTGGCATTGTGTGCAGTACAGTGGGCATTGCTCATCTTCATTAGCGACACAGCACTTTGCTACCCCCTCCCTGGAGGGAGTGCCTCAAGGCACTTCTCACTCAGGGCGATTATCATCTTTCCCACGCAGGCAGGAAAACGAAGGCAGGGAGAGGTAAAGACTAACATTTTTAAAACTGGCCAGTGATTTCTGGTGTCTTTATTTCTGCAAGTCTAAAAGGAAACCAGACTGGTTTCCTTCATGAAAGCCATGACTTTCATGAACCTCATGACTTTCACAAAGTGTGGAATATTGTCTGCTCAGCATGTATAAAAATGAGGCCCAAAGTGTCTCAAATTCAGCATTTGAAATGAGTACACGGGAAATGTTGGTCTCTCATATGCTACTCTTGCTCATACAGAAAGTCACCACCATTACTGTTTCCTTTTCTAAATTACAGTGAAGGCATCTTTCTTCTTTTTAAATAATATATCTGATTTTGGCATTACTTATCACAGCTTTTGTATTCACATTTGAATACAAGCTGTAAGTCCTCCACAAATAACATGGAGGTACCTGTGGAGTTGCATTTGCTTTTTCCTGACATTTGTATGAGTAAATTCATCTGACTTGATAGGGAAGATGAGGAAACTGCATCTTCCCTACATGACATGAAGAACTGTAAATTTTTCTTTTGGATATGGGTATTGCAGCTCTTCTGACAGCACTACACCCACCCTCTTTCTTGCTGAGTTTTATGCTGTCTTCAGTGACAGCACAGATGCTGGAATTGAACCGCTTGGTGACTGTCAGGCAATGTGTCCTAAGAGCGGTGGTATTCTTTTACCAAGGATTTCAAGCATGGAAAAGCTCCTGACTGAATCAAGCAGAAACCAAGCAGACTGCCTGCCCCAGGTCTAGATTTTCACAGGGCTGCTTTGCAGAAGGCCAATGTCAGGGAATTCAGACTGCATCACTGAGCACTAATCCAAATTCTGGTGCAACACCTCCCTTTGCTCAGTGGCTTACATCGGCTCTGTCACACTGCATTGTCTTTTCTGCTATTTTCCCCTCCTCCTTATATTAGGACCACACTGTTTCTATTTGTGCAAATATCCAGTTCCTCATGTGGCTTTAGGAAAAAGCAAATATACCCCCACAGATACCACAGACATTTTGGAAAACCCGTAGCTTGTGTTCAAACGAATGTCTGTGATTTTTATTTATTTGCAGTGTCCTCTCCTCTGTAACTCTCTACTGGGTAATGACTTTCTGCCAGGCTAACTTCACCTTGACAATGTCAGATCTATGAGCTGTTCTCTTTCATTTCTATCTCCTTGATTACTGTATATTGTTATGTGAGCTGTTAAATAGCAGCTGTGCTTCAACCCAGCCCTGGCTGAAATGATCTCCAGGCTCTACCTGGGCTTTGGGAGACAAATACAGACAGGCTCAAATGGATAGAGCTTATCCGTCACCAACAGTCAACTCTGGCCCGTCTGTGGGAGTTGCAGTACGACTGTGTTTCATGAAGACTGTTTTTGACCAAGGAAGAGTTTCACCCATAATACCTGCAATGTTTTGCTGCTCTGGAAACACTTATTACTGTTATATGAAAACATCTGTGAGATGTATGGGAGCACCAAGGTGATCTGGGTGAAATATGGCAACGGAATGGAAAAAGGTGAGCTTAATTGTGCTTATGAAAAATTACAGGTGAGGAGTATGATTCATTAGCAAAGTGCAAGACCTTGCAGAATTTAAAAATAATTAAGTTCTGAAGTTCTTCTTGAAGCAATTGATGCTTGTCAGATGGGGAAGAGAGGAGGGAAGTTACACAGAAGAAGATGAGGAGGTAGTAGTTACTGTTATTTCCTTAATCTGAGATCTATGCTTGAACCTCCCTGATACAGAAATCTTTTTTTTTCTTCAACTTACTTACAGTTTCATTGTACAAGAGGAAAAATAAAGCCTCATGGTTTTGAAAAGCCACAGTGGTTTAACTGTAGATTTGCCTTAAAACTGCTTTGCTCAACCAGTAGAAAATCCCTGTATGAACTCTCTTATTTCATTTATCTTAAAATGTAATAGTCTTCAGCTACTGCATAACTGACAATAAAACTAGCTTGAAACAGTTTAACTGCATTGGTTCAAAACCTAATTTAAGGCTTGATCAAATGGTGTTAATGCAAAGTTAAATAAACTAGATGCCAGTAAAGGCTATTTTAGGAATGGCCACGCCTGCTGAAGGGGAAGAGGTTTAAAGCAAACTTATTTAATTTACTTTAAAAGTTAGTATGATAAACTATTCTAAGTGCTTCTGTGCAGAGAAGCTTGCAGAAATATGACAGTGGATTCTCTGGAAAACTGCTGCTTAACATGAGTTCATGAGTGAAGTTCAGAAACTGAAAGCGATTAAGCCTTGCTTTTTTTTAACAAAAACCAAAATAGGACACTTTTCCCCTTACCCCTTAGGGGACTGAAAAATGTATCTTTGCCTATATTCTCTCAGATTTCTTGCCATTGCTGCTACAGCTGTAGCTCCAGCAATGGGAACACTGCTCATGATACAACCGTGCCAGCCTGTACAAGCTGGGCTGAATCTGAGTGCCTGAACAGCATAGTGGAATCCAGCAAACAAGGGGGCTTTGCAACCATTGCCCTGGTAGCGTCAGGAGTTTTGCAACATGAGACACCTCACAGATAAATTCTCCACAGAGGGCTATAGAAGCACCTAATGTATTTCACAGGAATCTGAGTACAATAAAACCCCCTCAAAGGATTCTCACGCAGTGTAACCGAGTCGAGACTGCAGATGTAGCTACGTCAAACAGCTATTCCAGCGATCAAGGAGATGTCCATGCGTAGAAGGCCTCTGCCCTCTAGTGTACACAGCAAGACTCTCGTTTACAGGTAATGGAGGAGTCAACCTCCTTGAAATACAACCGGGGAAGGACTTACTTGAATATTAATGTATAATTGACATTCCTTACCCCCATCCTCCCCACGATGACTACCAGCAGAAGGCCCAAGTAAATGAGAGGTTCATCTGCATAGTTACGGGGAACGTCATGTTTTGTCTGTCACGTGCATTTTTAAAAGATGTTAGGTACTTATTTTCCTTTTTTCCAGGACTGACCTCATTTCAGTTAAAGTCATTATTGATTTATCATTGGCTTCAGGCAGGGCAGAGCAGAGTAGAGCAGAGCAGCATTAACTCAGAGTTTTCCAAGTCACATGAACAGGTCTGCTGACTTCTTGGAGCCTGGGATTGTCTGAAGGATTTGTCCCAAGATCTAGAAAGCCAAAGAGATACCAACAACTTTAAAGGCATAATACCACTTTTCAGGCTGGTGCATTTGTGTCCTAAAGAGATATTTGATTCTTTAGCAAAACCGTACAAAACATGTACATAAGGAGGCAGAAGATGTCTGAATGAGACAGTGGTCCAGAGGGCACGATGGTGGCAGGAGCTTTGCTCCTGCTCCCAGGCAGGCACAGGGCACTGCCATTGGAGCAGTCCTGCTCCTGCTTGATGGGCTTGCAAAGGACCTGTGCTTAAAAGCAAGACTTTGGTGGTATTGCATTGATTTGGATGCATCACCAATTGCTTTCTGACTGCACACGTAACCAGATTTGATTCCTGTTCCCCTCCCACCACCTTGGCCTTGTCTGATTCAGGTCTGTGTTTAGCTCATTTCTACACACATTAGAAAGCGGTCATCTACACAGCTTCATGATGCTGTAGACCCTGGAATGAATGGACCATGAGATGATCTCAGGTCTATGCAACACCACAGGAGACATGTACGGAATGAACATTTGTGGCACAACTGGTTAGTATCCCCTTACGATGGACGTGTGCTTCCAAGAGTCAGATCAATAGTCTACAGTCTGGGGGACTTGAGATCCATATTTTATCTCTGTTTTAGGCAGAAGGATATATTATGCTTTTCAGTACTGGAGCATAAGTCTAAACTGTCTGGTTGGATCTGAGGCTTCATGGACACACCAATATGGGATCACTCTTTAAAAATCAACACAGAAGTGTGACACCAACATATGACACCCATCCACACGTGGCACTCCGCCATGAGCCCTGGCCGCTTGCTAAATAATCTTACGAAAGAGCAGATCTCCTTCAGTTATGAGAAAAATGTTTACTTTGGTATTCAGTAATGACCTTTCCTTGATGGACTGCAGATTTACAGAGTGGAATAAACTGAGGAAGACCCTTGGATAGTACTGTCTATTCTAGCATAAACCCTCAGATATGCTGGGCCTGACCCTATTCATATCTTCTGTGTAAGCGTAAGAGGTTTTCATGTTATTTTGACAGATGGCGTTGTGTCTGTTTCCATTCGAAAGCCAAGGGAGCATCTCAGTGTTTGAATTTGTGCCAGTGTTCCTATTTCCGGGTATTATTTATACCTCCTGAAATAAACTAGTCACAATTCCTTGGCTATATTTGGAGGATTATAAGAGTTTATGACCAAGAACTCCCTGAGATCTCCTACTGTAAACGTCCAAGTACTAAAATGGAGCACATTAGGGCAATCCCACAGAATGTCCCTATGTACTTCAGAACAACCACCAGCCTGGCGACAATTGCTTCTGGCAAGAGACACTCATGTCCCAAGTCAAAAAGCTGCAATGCAGCTTGTCACATGATTTTCCTAGGAACGGGCATACTTTACATTATTTGTGAGGCATCCTTCAAGGAAATGACTTCACAGATATGTTTAAAGAAGAGAAAAAAAGCAGAAACATTTTTGATGACCATGTGAATACAGTGCAGGGCTTTGCTCAAAGAGACTTTTCACTTGCTCTCAGGTCAGATGCTTCTCATGTGATGCAGCTATGAAAAAAACATTGTGAAGGGACATTCTGACTGAAAGCTGTATGGTAGTAACTCTCAAGGAAGGAGACGCTGAAACAACTCTTTGTCTTCCTATTACCCACTTTAGGGTACGGAAGAGGAACACTGAGTTAAACTAGATTTTTGCTGCTGAAAACTACAAAGGAGGCAGGCAGAATACGCGTTCTTAGAAAGACAGCTGGGTTTCACATATCCACAGTCCTAGTGCCATCAGTTCTTGTGCTTTCACGAAGGCTGCAGCACATGTAATTTTTCCGAAAACCTTTTGTTAGGTTGCACAAGACCTACACCTCTTTGCACTTGTCCAACAGGGTGAGAGCAAAAGGGAGGATCCGGTGAGAATGTAGAAAGAAGCAAGGAATTTGTTTGTCTCTCAACTTCAGGCCAGAGACCTGAATAGACACCTGTGTAGTTCATGTTAACGTAATCTCCTCCCAGAGCCCTTCATACTCAAAAGCAGAATTTTTGATGGGAAAAAAATTCCAGTTTAACTTCTAAAGCTGCTGAGAAAGGCCAACTGGGCTTGTCAAACCAGTTCCCATCCCTTCAGCCCCTAAAAGAAAGAGACAAAGCCCACCCAGCCGTTAAGGAAGAAGGCTGTTAGTAAGGATGGGACAAGACCTGACTCTCTCATCTCTGTTGTCTTGCAGCCTGATTGTGAGCATGGCTTTTAGTCAACCTTCAGGTATTTACAGCCTCTGAAACCCACATGGCCAAGCTGAATGGGGTATCTGTTACCTGCTGGCGAATCAGAGAAAGCTTGCTTCTTCAGAGGCTGCCCAACTCAGGTGAACAGCCACATGCCGAGATTTCACGGGGCTTGGCATTGCATGGAAGTCTCAGCTTTCATTTGAAAAAGGAAGTGGGAAAAACACCCACTTTTTTCTCTGTGATATTTGAGGAAAAAATAGCAAAACAGGTGTTAGCAATGAAAATCCCCTAAGAGATGAAAAAAGCAGAAGGCAAATGAAAACTACTCAGTATTACTATTTAAAATGTCAGGATTTGGAGGAAAATGGGAACCTGCATCAAAATTCAGGGGCACGTGCCCTTGATAATACAACCAAATTATTTGCAAGATCCTGGGCATCTACCAAGATAAAGGTAAATACAGATACACTGCCAACTGCAACTGGCCAGAGGAAAGGCGGTGAAATGAACCTAGAATTTGGAAAGACGGCATAAAAAGGGACGGGGATGAGTGGACAAAAAAAGCGCATTAATTACTAAAGATGGCTGTGTCCCTTATATGGTAGAAACAGAGTGAGCTGAGGGAGAAAAGAATAAGGGAGACACTGATGTGAAAAATGAAGACAATTTACCTGTAAGAAAACACACTTGCTCCTAACTCAGCAAATCGCTCCATATGGATGAAATCTGCACGCAGCCCCAGTGACTGTAATGGACCTAGGAACAACTTACCTATTGCCTGCACAGATCGATGGCAGGCCAGGGGTTTCACTGGAACGTGCTTGTAGCTGGCTCAGCGATAGCTCCGGGCAGGCTCAGACGGACTGGCCGGCTACCAGAGAAGTGAAGAGCAGCACAGTTCAGACTGTCAATGCTTTGCCTTTGAAGATATAAAATGTTTTCAAACAGGTAAGTATTTTCACTATTATCCCAAATTTGTGTCAGATATGTAAGCTCCACATAAAAGGGTGTAAAAATACCATCTGTTGTGAAAAATCTGAGTGCAACCAAAATTGCTCCTTCTCCTAATACTAAACAAACTTGACCAACAGCTGAGCGTACAATGTGCGAAGGATTCAATTCATCAGAGAAATTCGGATTTTAAAAAATCTCCAGCTGGATCAAGTGTCCAGTGAAAAGGAACTCAACAGCTCAGCACAAAGACCAAGGATAGACACAGGTAGACAAGAGAAACTTGTTACAAACAGCTCTGATGCTCTGCTAGTGAAGAATGCAGCCAAACACACAGTTTATCAATTTTCCTAGACCGACTTTACGTTGGCAAAGGACAGCTTTGATCGGCAGCTCTCTGGGGCTCTCAAGAATTTTACATGTAACTTATTTCTGTGTGCAAAGCGGCTCAAAATAAGGATTACAGGTATGAGGAAGGTTTATCACTTGTCACCAATACTGTGCAGGAAACTCAGGGAAAAGAATGTGATGACCAACTTAGGTTTGGAATCTGCAAAAAAATTCCATTTTGTCCAATGATACATAGCGGGGCAGTTCACTTATTGTACCTCACGTCTCCTTCGCTGCCCTCTTACCCTTCATTCCTTTTGTATGCAAGGTCACCACGGATGGCACAAAGCAAAGAGGAACACGAAGCTCTGCTGCAAATCCTCCCTGTGTCTGTGCCTGAGGTTCTTCCTAAGCAACAACAACAGCAGAGGGAATTTACCATAACTCCAGTTTGTGTCTCTGCCCCCACAGAGGATGAGCAAGCGCTACAGAGCTGCCGGAATCTTAATTTCAATTTCACTTCACTGTTGCTTGATAAAGCAACGGGAACAACAGCAGCACAGCAGTGGTTTGTGTGCGATTGAAAAACAGTTTCATCTGTCTACAGGATTATCTTGCTTATGGTTATGCTAGATTTTTTTTTAAACAAAAGGCTTACACTCTGAAAATTCAAGCTTCTCACACCCATAGCAAATAAAGTGAAAACGTTTGTCATTTTCGTTTTTTCACCCCTCTGATCTGTAAACTGAGCAGAGGTCAGGCACAACTCCAAAAGAACCATTCTTTGGCCATTTTCTCTGGTTTCTCTATTTACTCCTCCACGCTGCCCCCTTGCCTTTTTATTTCAATCAGGATCTGCACACTCGCATGGCTTTCCCGTTTACTGAAGGCCGTTGATAAGCACTTAAATGTCTTAAAAACACCGGTGTCTCAGTTAGTTACAGGGTAAGAGCCTAAGTTACGGGTGTAAAGCCAGGCATTTTCAAGCAAGTAGTTTAAAATGCCCTTTCACCGGCATTACAAAGGTGACGCGCCCAGCTGTGAGGATGCGGTGGTTAAGCTCGAGGGGAAGCTGACGGTGCCGCACCAGGCAGCTCACTCCTATTACCTGCACACCGCAGTCTTTCCACAGAACCACTTACGGCAGCGCCTGGCCGCTTCACCGCACCAGGGGCCCGCGGCCGGTTTCCCTCGCTACCGCTGAGGGGAGAAGCACCTGACATCGGCGCCCGGTTGCGGGAGCCGCGGCTCCTCCCCGAGCGCTGCCGTTAGGCCCCGGCAGGCCCGCCTACCCCCGCTGCGGACCCCAGCTCCCCCGCGGCAGCTCCCGGCACCACCCACAACGGCCCCACAATGGCGGCTCGGCCACAGCCTCACAGGCTGCCTCACGGCCGGAGGGAGAGGGCGGGGAGGACAGCCTTCCTATTGGCCGTCCCTCTTCCCACCCTTCTCTTCTATTGGAGGAGAGTGGCTAGTGGGCGGGGGTAGGCGCCGAGCGACAGCCGCTGAGGCGAATGGGCGGGCGCGCCCGTCCCCCCCGCGACCGGCGTTGGGGCCGGGGTGCGCCGGAGCCAATGGGAGCGGAGAGGAGCCCGTGTGGTGCCGGGGCCAGGTAGGCAGCGGCGGCTGCTCGGCGCGTCCCGCCGGGCCCCGTCCCCGCCGGGCCCCGTCCCCGCCGGGCCCCCCCGGGCTCTGACAGCCCTCCCGCCGGGACGGGGCCTGACCGGCGGCCGGCGACCGCGCGGGGCTTCGGGGGCTCGGAGTGGCCGCGCTGCTGGAGCAGTGCGAGGCCCCTCCGCTCCGCGCCAGGGCCCGGCAGGGCGGGGGGGGGCGGCGGCCTTGCTAGCTTGTTCTGGTGGAACTTATATACATCTGTCTGTGTGGGTGTGCGTACATACATACGTGTATTTTAATATATGTGCATATTATATATGTGCGTATATATAAAATACCTATATACCTATTATTTTATGTAAAATACCTATTTCATATATGTAAAATACCTATTTCATATATGTGTTTGTGTGTATATATGCGTAAAACACAGGTACCTGTATCTCTGTTTCTCCTGGGCGGTGGCACTCCTGCCTGCAGCCCAGGATTTCATCTGGAAGTGCTGCTGGAAATTCAATGGAAACCTGGTTTTTAAGCATTAGAAAGGGCAGCTGGGGAAAGCGCCTGCATGGGTGCAAGGTCTCCTTCTGGCCTCCTGCACAGTCTCTGGCAGGGTTGTTGGGTTTTTGTTGGGTTTTTGTCTTTTTTTTTTTTAAAAAAAGTGCCTGTTGTCTCTCTTTCTCTCCAGCAGCTGCTGTGTGGGTGGCCGGGCTGGCCATGCGCTTGGACGGACGCGGAAGCTGACCGAGCCCCGTAACCCCGGTGCGTACGCTGTGCCCGCCAGCGGCTCGCGGGGGCACCCGGGGCTCTGCACCCCCGTGGCTGGCCGTCCCCGGTGCCCCGGGCGCTCGGGTAGGACGCGGGAACCCAGCCCCGACGCAGGTGTCCTTGGGTGTCCCCGGTGCGTCACCTCCAGCACTTGCTGGCTCAGATGCCCCCGGCAGTATTAGGGCTGACGCGAGTAGCTGCTCCTGGGCGTGAAGTCTGAGCCAGGCTTTGAGGTTTTACTGGTGTAAGTAGGTCTGCAGGGCTGCGGTGCCTGTATGCTGTGACGAGAAGTTGACTGTTAGTGTATTTGGGCTTAACGCTGGCAAAATAATCCTTCTGACGTTCTTGGGGAGGGTCTAATTTCAGCTTTCCCAGCAAAATAACCCTTTGTGGCTAGATGTTGTGCCTTTCTTGTGGGGCAAAAGAAAGTAGTGTTAGTTCAGCTACCTTGGCATGCCCTAAAAAAGAGAAGTAAGGCTACAAATCTCTACAACTTCCCATAGTATCTCATGTTTTGTTGTTTTTGCATTCTGGGGCTGAAAGTGAACAGCAATTGCAAGTTCTTTTTTGACCACTGAGACAGTGTGTTCCAAGTCCCCGGTCATTTTAGCAGCATGCACATTCTGGCTTTGTTTCTTGGCATGAACCTGGAAATCTTTCCTCCTAATTTTGGCCTCACCACTTAGGATTTCTTAAAAGTTTTTTCCTCTTCTTTGTGTTTACCAACAGCAGTGATTACTACAGCTGAAACTTAGGAGAACATCAGACTGTCAGTGTCAGTCCAAACCTTTCTCTTGATCTAAATATAGCAAAGAAAAACTAATTCTATTAATCTAATTGCCATCAAAGAGAACAATACGTATAAGCAGGAATTTTAACTCTCAAGTGGATTATTAAGTATTCTGCCCGCCTATAGCAGCTGTTCTGTGCTGTATATTGTACTGATATTATTTGTGATGGATGAAATGCACAGCAATGGATTGAGTTTTGTTTGTGTATTTTGTTTGAGTATTTGAGTGATGTTGCAGCATGAAATGAAAAGGCAAACTGAGGCTAGATCCTAATGTTAGTGCGAATTGGCCCAGTTTCATCAAAATCCATAAAGCTGATTTTTTGCAGTTGAGGAAGGAGGTCCTTTGCATGAAGGACATCTGGAACGAGAGAAATGGTAACTCCTGCCCTCCTGCAAGCTTCAGGAGACTGCTGTAAAGCAGGAGTCATCGTATTCCCACCTCAGCTGATCAGTTATAAGAAGTACTTACTACTGACCTAGTTTTTGTCCCCTTTCATTTTTGCCATACGGTTTTGAGAGTTTGGTCTTTTGACTCTTAAACATCCTATGATTTTTGAATAGGACCTAATGGTTTGAATCCATCCACAGAGGAAAAGAGGAAAACCTTGCCTGATACCCTGCAACCTACTGGGTCAGTTTGATGATGGTCTGGCACGTGTTGTTCATCTCCTTTGTTTTCTGTATTTGGTAGACTATGCCCTATAGCTTTCTGTGAATATAGGTACAGCTTGCATTTCCACCCCACCCTGAAAGCTCCTCCTGTTGTTATAGCCAGAAAGGAAGCGGGCTTGTCTCAGCCCTCCATGCTTTCCTTTCCTGAACTGTTCTTCCTCTTTTTCAGCTCAGCCTAGGAAAACACAGTCAGTATGCACTGATGTATTTGGTGTTGTGCGCATGAGTAGGAAAGAAGGTTCCTGTGCTTTCTATTATGGGGTATCCAGCGTCCTTGGGAGGACAAATCATCTCCGTAAGGCCCCCTCCCTTAGTTTAACTGGTGAAATGATATCAGAAGACAGTGTGGCTTTATAACACCCCTTTCTTGGTTGCCTGGTGCTCTGTGGCTCCCTTTCTGTTTGGCAAGCAAGCCCCCAGGGCCAAGGCTTTCTCTTCTTTTGCTCTGCTCAGCCCAAAGGGTGCTGTTGTGCTGGGTAGGTGGGTGTGAGAGTGACCAGGCTGGTCCTTCCTCCCCTGAAGGACAGCCTGCTTCAACCAGAGCTCTCTTCGGCAGCCAGCACAGCCTTGGTGCCAGTTCAAAGTGCAGCTCTGATGAATAAATAGTGGGTTTAGACAAATTCTCTGCTGGGTCCATGGTGGGGCAGAGGGGGAGGGCTGGTGTTCCTGCCTCTGCAAACCATATGTCAAATACCCCTGCTGCCATAGGTGTTGCAGACCTGAGGTGAGGGGGGGCTGGTTGTCTGGGAGTGAGCAGAGGGCTTGCCACCGTAAGGCTCAACCCTGCTGGAAGGGGGACAGCCCAGCGCTCCCTTTCCTCCTGTGCGCTGGCACTGGGGCTGCTTCCATAGCCAGCCGGAGAGCTGGTGCTGCTGGAACCTGGCTCTGTGAAAGCGAAGGAAAACAAGTGCCTATTGTCTTTTGAAAAGAGCTAGACAGCTGATGAGCGCCTGGTGTTGGCACCAGAGAGACAGAGGGTGGTGGGACAACCCCTTTTGGCAGGACCACATATTTAGGTCAGTTTAAGGCAGCTGCGAGTACGGTGTCTGAGGATTTGTTGAGGGCTAGTTGCCACAGGAGCTCCTGTAAAATCCCAGATGCATTGGGGTCTGTTTGTGTCAGCCCTCACTGAAACCAAAGCCTTGTAAACAAGGGACAGTAAAGCTGTGTTCAGGCCTGAGTCTGCCTGCTGACCAGAAGTATTGTTGCATCTTTGCATTTGCCCATATCCTTGTTAGGGGAGAATAACAGAAAATGTCCAGCTTAAAAACAGCTGTATTACACAGAAAAAGAATCTTACATTGTAATAGTGGAGGTTAGTAATTAGTACTGTGTTTTTGCTATTGGTTTAACTCCTCCAGTGGGCATAACTAGGGTGTTGAAAGTAGGCTAATTGGCTGTCCCTTCTAAATCCTCTGCAGAACTGCTCTGTTCATATAGCAAAAATTGTGTTGCAGTTTCTTAAACAGTGGGAGAAAAAGTTCTTTAATGTTTTCATTGGGTTGCTAAAACCTAATGTTAGTCCCAGACTATCAGAGAGTAGATCTTCATTTCTTCCCTAGTCTCCGACATGGGCAGAAGGTTTTGAGAGTTATTTAAATTCCATGGGTCACAGATCCCATGGCATGCATAACTTAACCTGTTCACAGATCCAGAAGTATGTCATGATTGAATGACTTTATGTACCCGACTTCATTAAAGAAGGCCTAAATCCTATAACTAAACCAGAATCTAGGCTTTCAACTATAAATGACGAGCCGCCACATACTCAGTCGGAAGTGGAGATTTCGGGCTCTGTAAGAAATAAGCACACAAATGCAGGTGTCAGGCATCTCACTCAGTAAGAACACAGTATTACTGTGAAGCTGACTGGCCTGGCTCAAGGGCTACCCCTTTGTTTCCTGTAACTGTACCACTTTTATCACTAAAAGAGGAACAAAACTATATGAAATGGCTTGAAGAGAAGGCAGAGGAGGAGCAGATGTCTGAAAAATGTTTCACTTGCGCAGACTGAGTTCACATTCTAACATTTCTTGAAGGTGCCAGATGTGTTGAGGAGGTTGTGAAAGAAAGGGGAATCTCCCATTCCTCCCTCTTTTCTTCCTCCAAAGTGATTTTCAGTTTCTTTAGTGAGAAGCAAGAATATCTCACAGATCTTCGAAGTATCCACTCTGACCTCTCAAGCTGGCTGATAGACGGCACGGTGTACCGGTTAGACTGTGAAGGCATGATTCAGATTTAAGTGACTGCGTCCAAGTCACATGGCTTCTTCAGCTTCCTCTTCCGAGTTGGATATGTTTCCTGAGACACACAGGCTTTTTCTTGCAAGATACTTGGGTAAAATACTGCAGAGGAGAGGAGGTGTTCTTGTAGATACTGCAGCTTTACAGTGCAGTAGAGGTCTGGTTTTGCTTATGGACTGGTGGCTGAGAATCAAATGGTGACTGAATTATCCTTATTTACTCAGTTACTTTGTTAAGCTGACTTAATAAAGGCTAAAAGGAATTTTCCTTTAGAGCTTCGTGAAATGCTGGCTTTAAGGCTGTTTTGCAGTATCTAGGGCAGTGCACTCCTCTCTGGTGTCTAGAAAGAAGAGCTGTTCCTTTTCTCTCTGCACTGTGCCACTGCTTTGCTTGTTTTTCTGCACAGTAGTAGGTGGAAAGAGGCCAAACATTTCCAGCCCCCACTTTTATACTCCAAGTTGTTGCCTATCCAAGTAGTTTTGCTTTTAATCACAAAGCAACTTAAGGGAAAACAAAAAAAGTGGCTCACCTAAGGAGACACGTCTTTCCCTTTCTACACGAACCTCTCCTTGTCCATGGGCAAAGAGAAGGACTGCTTATGAAATTCATCTGGTTAATAAACAGTCATAACAGGGAAGACAGCATGTAACTCCTGGTTAGCGGCTTACGTAAAGCCAAGGCTCCGGGTTACTAAGAAACCTGCTACCTGCCGATGCTTGTGGGAGTGTTGTGTAAGAGCTGAGCTCTCTCAGCTTTCTAGCAGGCAGCCAGTATTTGAGGTGAAGCTTTGTTTGGCCCATGCAAAACAAACACTAAGCACTGAGAAACCTCCTTTGTGAAAGTCAAGGTGTACTAATGGGAGAGGGAAAATAGAGGCAGCAACTGTGAAAGCTGTGGCAAAGAAGTAGTATTAAATTGCTTCATTGCTGCATTTTGCTGTTCTCCTTGACTGCAAAAGTCACCGTGACTTTAACTGAATGGATTGTCATGCCTGGGGTGAGAGCAGGTTAGATCAGCTGTTAGAAAGAGACAGAGTTCCATAGCGTGCTGTAGCCTCCCTGCTGAAATTGTGTCTCCTCTTCAGACTTCCAGTTGTTTGCACCGGTGTTCACTGTTTCTCATTCCTTCTGCTCTGCTTGTCCCCTCAGCCTTGAGTAGTGCTTGGCTGTCCTCCTCCTGAGTGCTCCCTGGGAAAGCGATAATGATCACATTCATGAACAACTCGGACAGCGAGGAGGAGCCCTGCAATGAGAGAACATCCCTGATGTCCGCAGAGAGCCCTCCAGTACCTTCCTACCAGGATGGCCTGCAAGCCTCAGAAGCAGGGGAAGTGCAGGTACATAGGGTACGTATGCGTCCTTCCCGGGGAGTGAAGAAATGGGGTATGATGATAGATGTAGTCCTGCTACCCCTCGGTCCCTCCCAGCAGATTGGCTTCTAGGATTGGCTTTGGCCAGCGCTTCTCTGGTGTCAGTCTCTCGGCCAGCAGCAGCAGTGCCTATTCCTATTTCCTCCACTGTGACTTTCCCCCCCTTTTTATCTCCGTATATACTCCTCCCTTTTCCTTCCTTTTGGTAAAGATACAGGCTTTTAATCAGGACCTGATGCACATACAACTCTTGCAGGATATCCTTTTCAGCCTTCTTGTTTTGCCAGAAACCGTTTGTCTGCTCTGGTCAAATGCAGCAAATGTTAGAACAGAATCTAGTCCTGCTGCCAGCAGAGCAGCAGGATAAAGCAAGCACAGCATTGCTGTGGGAGGAGGAACTGATCAAGCTTATGCCACCTCAGATGACATTTCTTCTGTCTCAGTTCTGTGCAGCTTGCCCTTCATGTGCATGTGTCCATCTATATAGTTGGACTTGAAGAGGCCCTTAGATATTCATGGTTTTGGTTTAAAAACTCCATTGCAGCCTGTTTGTAGTGGAATTTCTAACTGTATTCTTCAACTGGTACCTTCCTATTAGGAACAAGTTGAAATATGATGGAATGAAGCTTTGAACACAAAGAAAATAAAGTCTTACATATTTGCTAATATTTCTTTTCAGAAGAGGCGAACGGGTAGCAGCCGTAGCCCTAACAATATTGCTGATGGGGATGTGTCTGACTCGCGTGTTCCAGTGAGAGAAAGCGCCTTGGAAAATGAAGAGGAGGAACTGACTCTGAAATATGGAGCAAAGCATGTAATCATGCTCTTTGTGCCTGTCACCCTTTGTATGATTGTTGTCGTCGCCACCATAAAGTCAGTGCGCTTCTATACGGAGAAAAACGGGCAGCTGTAAGTGGGGTCTTCAAAACAGCCTCTGAGTACGTGGGATCCCTAGCTTTACACATGTTCCACGCACGCACATCTGTGTACACAGAGTGCTTCCTTGGCAGGTTGGGAGAACCTTTACGCAGCTAAAGGTGGCTGCGTAAACATGCAAAGATCTTACCAAAGTATGCTACGTTCACCTGTGTAAGTCTTTCCATGCCTGCATTATACTGATTCATTAGCACTGTCATTAGGGCACCTTAAGCGAAGCCTGTGAGCAGCCTAATAATGAAGCTGCTTCATACTGCGGCATAAAAGGCCCAGGCTGAACTCCTGGTCTGTTCACCCACTAGCTGGCAGCAGTCAGGGAATAGCATGTTCATTCGGATGAGTGTCTCATTTCCTAATGACATTTCTGGTTCCTAAAGACTCATGGTGTGGATACGTAATTCCATCCAGCTGTGGCTGACTGTGCCTGAGAGCACTCCTGGGGCTCTAACTGTGCTTCACGCGGCAGGGGGAGAAATGGGGACTGTGGTCCCTTGAACTGAACCAAAGAAAACAAAATGGGTGGGGGTGTGGGATGATGAGAAGGGATAAAAGAGTCCAAAACTCTCCTACCAAGTGTGAAAAGAAAGGGTCCCCCCGCTTCAGGACAGCACCTGGGATGTATCCTTATAGTTATCATGGAGAGGGTCCAGAGCACGCAATAAAAATTCGTGGCCGGGAGAGAAGTTATGAAACTTAAATGAAGTCATTTATACTCTAGGTCTTTTTGTTTACAGCTCTGCCAGCCACAGCTTCTCTGTAGGAATGTGCTTTTGATAGAGACCACTAATCTTTAGTTGATAATTAACTGGAGCCCAGCCCCTTCAGAGGCTACATCTCATGTTTGCTGTCCTTGGCAGTCATACCTCCCTTTCTTTCCCCCACACAGAGAGGTCTGGTTTTATCTTGGGGTGGTTAGTTAGAAGAAAATATATGTACTTTACATGGCTTTTGCTTTATATTGCAGGATCTACACCCCTTTCAGTGAGGATACCCCATCTGTGGGCCAGCGTCTCTTGAACTCGGTGTTGAACACCATCATAATGATCAGTGTCATCGTTGTAATGACCGTGTTCCTCGTTCTGCTCTATAAATATCGCTGCTACAAGGTAAAGCATTCATGCCAGAGCCTTTTCCACCTATATGCTGTGAACCTGAGTTCAAGTGGGGCTTGCGTGTCAGTGAGAAACACAGGCACTGCAGTGGCTAGTCCGCATCGTAGTCATAGCAAGAATCATATTGTACAGAAGCCTTTGTCAGTGGCGGTAGAGCTGTGTGCCCGAATATGCTTTGCTGTTATTTTGTTACTAGTGGTAGGCTCTTAAAAATGAGGCCTGCTACTCTGTGTTAGTCAGGTCTGAGTCTTCTCCCTCTAATCAAAAAGTTTTGCAGTTCGTACTTATGAACGAAGTTGTACCATTTACTGTGAATGCCTTCTCAGAAGTTTCAGACAAGCTTTGTGGGAGCTGGTATTCTTCCTGCCTGTGGAGGTTCTGATGGAAGGGGACAAAGCTTGGAGGGAAGGGCACATTCAGGTTTTGCAGTGCCCAGGGAGTTGTTGTATGTGATACCAGCCCAGCATTTGAGCAGTGGCCAGTGCCGCTTTTTAAACTTGGCCCCGAGATGGATTTATTGTACAGCCTTGGGCAAACCTCTCCTCCTCCCCGCCAAGCAGAGAGAATGTGCTTACCTGTCTTGGCTAGGAGTCATTATGGAGACCCATGGAAATGGATATGAAAGAGACTAAAAAAACCCAACCAAACCAGTAAAAACAAACACCAAGGGATAGAATATAAAATGTAAGAGTTCGGGAGAACTGGGAGCAACTGGCTGTCCCTCTTTCCTCACTGGCAGTGGGGAAGGCAGGGTCTTTGGAAACTGGAGGAGGAGTGAAAGAGGAGACTGTTGGACAATAGGAAGCTCTGTCAATAGTGCACGCAACACTGCGACCCGTGTGAGGAGGAACAGCCCCTTCAATCACTGTCTCTTCTTGCCCTTGATAGTTCATCCATGGCTGGCTCATCCTGTCCTCTCTGATGCTGCTCTTCCTCTTTACCTACATTTATCTCGGGTAAGTGGGAACGGTGCAGGTAATCTGGCAGTTCAGGGCTCCCTCACCTCTGCGGAAAACCCCCAACTTGAACAAGGAAAGGAATGTCTCCCCTTCTCCAAATGGATGTTTAAAAATTGTTAGAATAAAATAGCTTTCTTTTTTAAAAAATAGAAAATTGGGTCTTTAACAGGCAGTGCCTGATTTTTACAGTGCCTACTCTACAAAAATCACTGGGAAGTGATACCACAAGCATGAAATGAACAGGCTGAACCTTGTGTTACAGAGGCCCTGAGTTACACATTGAGAAGCAAGTGGAAAGGAACTTTATCTGCCGAGTTGGTTCTCGGTTTTGTCTTGCCTTTTTCTTAGACTACGTTGTTTCAAGCTCATTCCCTTAGCTCCCAGCTCAGGTAGAACCAAGCTTTTAACTTGCTGGTGACACTTGTTAAAACTTTCCATCTTCAACTGTGAGCATCATGCATCTGGTGGGATGACTCTTACATGACTTCTTTGCTGCAGACGGTCATGTAGCTGCAGGCCTATGTTCAGTTAAGACTTGAAATCCTGTCTGCTCCAAGCCTTGGAATCACTGTTGACCTCGGGACTAAGGCAGTGTGGCGCTTGCCTGCGCACACAGCATGTCCATCTCCTGCGGGAGAAACAGAGAGCTAAAAGCAGCAATTGGCCGCAAGGCAGGTTCCCCCTTCATGATAAGGGATGCTTCTATCCTGCTTCCTCCTGGTGTAGTAGGAGGCTTGTTTAACTATGGCTAGTAGGATGCTTTGCATGTCAGTTGCTTTTATTGCTTAGCTAAATTTTCTTGTTGTATTCCAGTGAAGTATTGAAGACATACAATGTGGCCATGGATTACCCTACTCTGTTCTTAGTCATCTGGAATTTTGGAGCTGTTGGAATGATTTGCATACACTGGAAAGGTCCCTTGCAGCTCCAGCAAGCATATCTCATTATGATCAGTGCTCTGATGGCACTGGTTTTCATTAAGTATCTACCTGAGTGGTCAGCATGGGTGATTCTAGGAGCAATCTCCATCTACGGTAAGTCTGGGTTGTGACTCTCAAGGTGTGGCTCATGGAGAGGTAACTCTGAGGTAATCTTGGGATTGTGTATGTCATTCAGAAAACAACTCTATGGTGCTAACAGCTTTAGAAAGAGGCAGATGGGCAATTAAGTTGAGTCCCTGGCTTGTCTCTTGCTAACGTGTTCATGTAGGTACTGTACCCCTACCATGTCTTTTGAAGTGGAACACCCAGTCAGGGAAGTACCGAACCACATCTGACTGCATGGTAGGGGTGGTTGGATTTCTATCAGTAGGAACCTGATAGTCTTGCAGGTTTTGCTTACAGTTATTGAGAGATCGTGGATTTTGGTATGAGTTAAAAGTTTCAAGAGAACCTGCAGAACAAGAGGCAGCTGGGAGGTAACATTCAGATTGGTGAGGAGCTCTGATGGAGGAGAGACGGTAGGCAAAGAGGAACTGGACCAAAGGCCTTCATTCATGTGAAACATAGGGTAGGTGTACGTAGTGATGGATTGTGGAACGTGAACAAAGTACCCCCAGTCCTCCTCTAATTAAATTTAACACCTCGATGTAATGCTGTCATCTACTTTCAAAGAAATAATGTGGTATTCTCAAGAGGCTTTTTATAGGATTAGCAAAAGGAAAGCTCTTATTATTACGTTAAGCCTGGGGGATGGTATTTTAAGTGAACAACATCTTCAGGGACTAGAACAGCTAGTTATGCAAAGTGGCAGAAACTGCCATTCAGGAAATCATGCAGTTAATATCGATAGATGTAATTTTGAGGGGAGAATAGCTTTTTAAAGATAAAGAATGTAAAATATGCATGATAGTTTGAGATGAGATTGTCTGGCCCTTTTCTCTTTGCAGATCTGATGGCTGTTCTCTGTCCCAAGGGGCCACTGAGAATGTTGGTAGAAACTGCCCAGGAGAGAAATGAGCCCATTTTTCCTGCATTAATATATTCCTGTGAGTAAGATTAGAATGTTAATGTTTTTAACCAGATTAAACTTGCAACCTATTTCTGTGTCGAACCAAAGAGCACTATTGTAGTTACTTTCTTGCCCTAAGATTGGTGCGCATTTTATGCTCTGGAACAGACCATTTGTAGGAGGCCTTGTTTATCAGTTACAATGGTGCTAAATCTAATTAGCCCAAGGGAGCCCACATTTGAACATTTCAGCTTCACAAGGCAAAAGTAGATTTATCCTTTTGTGAATACAGCGCAACACATGCCCCTTTGTTCTGCATACAAAAACCTGTATTAGATGGACAGTAGTGTTTGCAAAGTTCTGTGATTAGATGATGCTTGCTCACTAACACTTATTCCTTGTGCATACACTTTATAGACACACTTTAAACATGTGATGAGGTTCCATTCTTCCTGTAGCCGCGTCTTGCTCTGTGCACTGTATGGATGGCAGTGCTTAGAATATATTTGCTTTATTGTTCATTGTGTGGCTGTTGACTTTGTAAAGGGTTCTATTCAAGTATTGCTCTGCGAACAAAATCAGTCATCTCTTCCCTGGCTTTCTTGGGCTGTTTAACTATGATGGTGTCTGGTGCCCTTATCCACAAAGGTATATACGTGCTTAAGATTAAGATAGTTGGAAGGCAAGCGACTCATGGGACCTGGACTCAAGTGCTTCATGGGCCTCAGTGACTTTTTCATTACATTGCTTGTAAGATGGATGGGCATTTCCAAATGTTGGGTGCTAAGCTGAGGATGCCTACAACATGATTGATCCATTTTTTTTTTTTTTTCCCCCCAAGCATTTAATGGTATGTAAATGCTTTCATATGTTCCAAGCAGAGCTTCTGTTGGCTTCAGCTGACCTCCCTTTTACTGGAGATTCTGTTATACTGACCTGAGACAATCTATGTGATGCGTCTCATGTGTTTTAGTTAACAAATGAGAGTTTCTCTAAAGGAGAATGCAATTCAACAAGTAATAAATACTGAACAAAAAGTTCCTGTGCAGAACATCAGTGTCTCCATTGCTAGACCACATTCTGTGGCTCCCTCTAGATGCAAAAACATCACCTTGGCTGAGCTTGTAGTGGAAAAGCAGGCTCTGTGTTTGCCTCGGCTTATTTTGTTTAGTTTAGCTTCTATAAAAACAGGAAGACTGATGCACACTTAAATAAACAGCTTATATGAATTCCCTTCCACTGATTTCAGAATGGTTTGTATTCCTTTTTAATTTAGGGATCCATCTCAATAATAAACCCCCAAACATCCTTCAGTTGTTCTTGTAACCAAAACAGAAATAGCCAATATTTTGACAGGAAAGAACTAAAACAAACGGGCAGAGAGAAAACTGGCATTCTGACAACTCCTGCATATCCCTTGCTTGTGTTCTTTACCTTTAGCAGAGCATGAGGAGTAAGCGAAGTTAACCTCTGGTTACCTTTTGCACTACCATCATTTCCTGGGCAATTGCTTTCTTTGAAGAGAAGAGCCAGAAACCAGGAAGAAAACAAAGAAGATGAGGACCCTAGTTCTGGATTTTGGCTTTCTTTAGCCTACAGAGAAGACTATACTGACTCTTAGCTATTTGTGCTCTGGGACTTTCTTAAAAACTGAGTGGATGCACTGCCTTAATTTTCTCCCATCTTGCCATCTAAGTGCCTAGGGAAACCAACTAAGAGTGAGTGTTTTAAAAGCATTTACAGTGGCAAGGGCTTGTATTTTTAGGGACAGCTGCATACTTAGCTCCTCTGAGCTTTAGTGACCCATGTTTTACGCAGCTGATTACTTTCTCTCTTTCTTCTAGCTGCTATGATATGGACAGTTGGAATGGCAAAGCCAGACACAGCAGCAAGAGGACCAAGTCAGCAGACGTGGGATGCAGGTTTGCTTGCATGTCACTCTTCTATACAGAGCACTGTCCCATGGAAGTAATGTGTGTGTTTGAGACTGCAAATAAATGTAAGCCCCTGAACCCATGGATGCATTTTTCTTCCAGTGTTGCTACATTAATTACAGAACTCAGTGATGTTCTGAAACCTGCTGTTTGGACTGGCAGCAAAGATGACCAGACAATGTAGGCAGCTCCAGTATTCAGGCTGCCTTTAGTTAAAAAACAACCAAACCAACCAGCCAACCAAAAAACCAAACAAAAGTGCTGTCTAAGACACATCTTCAGATGTACTGAAGTCAAAGCTGAAAGTGGGCTAGTGGGGGTTTATATTTTTACTAGCTGGGTGTGGTAAATTACAACATAGGCTCATAAATATAATGCCGATGAGCTGTGAAGTGTGTTGCAGTGTGTTGCATTCAGGCCACTGCCATGGAACAGATATGCTTGTACCTAGCTGTTAAGTGCAATAGAACTTACCTTGCCAAAGAAAATGAGTCTTTACATTTACCCTTGGGTGAAGGCTTATGTTTGGGCAGTTATCCAACAGTAGCTGATGTGTTCCAAGTTCACCTTCTAGCTAGTCCTGTGGTAATTTGTGTGCCTTTGCTTTTATCTTCTTGAAATGTAAGTTAAACTGCAGTTTTGAAGGTGATTGAATAAAATCTGACTTATGGTATTGGGAGGATTTCCCGTCTGGTCCTGTTGCGCTTCAGAGATGACAATACCTTTTTATGTTAAAGCAATAAATGTATGCTAAGGCTTGATAACTGAACAAGCTGCTTATTTCAGGATAAAGCAGCTGACATACTAACAAACCGCAGGGACACAATCCTGCTTTGAAACTGGACACTGAGCAGGAGCAAACTACATGCTGAGGCATACAGAATACCACTGTGGAAGCTCTGTGCATCCCATATCACAGTCTGCTCGCAGCGGCAGCATCCCGTCAGACTGTCGTGGACTGGAAAGTTTGTATGAGTGCTTCTGAAAAACAGGAACTGTCAGACAGAGTACTATATCACAGACTGGCTACTTCCAGAAGCACTACCAAGGGCTCTGTTAGATGTGTTTCACAGGACAAAAAAAAATTTAAATCCGTGAACAACAAAACGTGTCCACTTACTACATGTGAACACCCAGCCCCAATGTCAATGTGATTCAGGGCAGAACTTTTCTCATAAATGGCAGTCCTCTTAGTCATCCATTTTTGTCATACTACCAGTTAAGGAATACCTGAGCACCTCCACCCCAAAGATACAACAATGTGGGAGTGCATATTAATTTTACTTGGTTTTACTTGTCATTCTAGCCTGTGCAGAGCCATGCTTAGTTCTGCGTACGTACTCGCTTGTTAAAGCCATTGAACTCCTGGGTAGCTGCCAAAGAAGCTGTGAACACGTACCCTTCCGACTGTTTCAAATAATAACACACGTGTTTTCCTCAAAGCCACTAAATATCTCTGCTTGAACTGGTCCTGATGATCACACCTCCAAGAAACAAAGGGCTTACCCATTCCAGAGCTGCTTCGCTGAAATGTGGATTTCATGTGTTAAAACAAGTTATAAATGCAGCTACCTGTTGTGTTTGTTTTTTTCTTTTTTTTTTTTCATCCGCTCTCCTTGGCCTATTTTTGTGGAACCAAGCTGAGGAGGGGAGAGAGAACCACAGGAGCCCTTCACACGCAGACTCTCAGATGTCGGAGACGAGGAGTCCTCTTCCAACCCGCCCCGTGACTTCTTTCGAGGAGCTCGAGGAGGAGGAAAGTAAGGGAAGCTTCGTACCTTGCTTTCAGTGTAGTCAGAGTCAGCACCTGGCATTTTACTTATTGTGGTTAACACTCTATTACCCAGTTTGGCCTAATTGCAGTTAACTTGAAGAGTTGTGACTTGTTAAGCAACAAAGATCTTGAGTCTGACTCTGCATTACTTCTTGCTGCTGCAGTATCTGTTCTGGGATTTGGGTTCCAGTGACATTTCTTGGCTATGCGGATAATTTAAGTAGGAACCTTCACCTGCTCCCCAGGGGACAAGAATTTGTTTAGGAGGAAGCTGAACAGCAGGAGCAGAATTAACACTTGTTTTCTTTTTCCACTTCTCTCAGGGGGTGTGAAGCTGGGCCTTGGAGACTTCATATTTTACAGTGTGCTTGTTGGGAAAGCAGCTGCCACAGCTAGTGGAGACTGGAATACTACGCTAGCCTGCTTTGTAGCTATTCTCATAGTAAGTGAGCAAGCTTTTAAAAACTCAGTTCCAGCCTGTTTAGCACAGCGGTGTTGCCGGAAGTACTAGCAGCTGAGCACTGCTAAATCTCTGCAGGTAACATGCTGGGTGTTAAGGAGAAACCACCAGTGGATTTCCCAGCCCAGGGCTCTGTCTATAAAGACAGGCTTTAAACAGCCTCTGGGGGAAGCTGAATGATATGGGCTGGGAGGGAGGATTCCTCGGAGCAGAGCCAAGTGTGGAGATGGTGGGGGTGAAACAGCCCCAGGGAAAACAGTTACAGCTGAACTGTTAGTGTGTTTGCTTCAGCTCTAGAGACTGGGGACTTCTGTTGGCCGCAAGTGTCAATATTATGAACTCCACATTGATTAGCGGGTGTAGTTGAAAAGGTTAACTCCTTTTGCTAAGGAGAACGGCTAAATAAGAGCATTAAGACCTATCTTGTTCCTGTATTCACGCTGGAAAAAACAGGAAGGAATGAGACTTAAAAATCCATGGCAGTTATCAGTAAAAGCAGATGACAATCATACTGTAACTGCTTAAGGACTTGGTCCTGCCAGGTCTAATGACCACACGCTGTTGAGCTTCCACCTAGGTAGAAAATAATTACTAAGAACTTGCTGTTTACACCAGTATCCTCATGGAAACTAACCAGAAGGGCAACAGGAGGAGTTTTAGAAGAAGAAATTAATTAGTTGCTAGTTTTAGAAGAAAATTAATTATCCCATCCTTCTTGGGCCTCCATTTCCCTACTTAGATCCCAAGGACTGTGAAAGACGGTGACTTTCACTTGTGAAGATCATGGATCAAAAAGCATGAGAGCTAGAAATGAGCTAACTTAAAAGTGTGTTGAGTGTAGCTTTCCTACCTCACAGGTCAGAGAAACCTATCGCATCACCTAGCTCTATATCCTGGGGTCTGGCACAGGATCCCTTCACTGGGGGGGAATGCTCTCTCTTGTCTGTCCGTGAGGCCAAATGCCCCATTCTGTTTCTTTTACGGTGCTGTTAAAATTTCTGGAGCCTAGTGTCTCTGAAGTTTTGTCATCGTGGAGGAATTAAAAAGGACTCAGATGAGAGAAGGAATCCATACCTAAATGCACTTAGCCATACTGTCTACCCAAAATGTACAAAAGCTTTCACTTGTGCTCCAAAAAAACAGATCTTGGCCTGCTATCCAGATAAAACCAGAATTCATGGATCACAGTAAGCAATCCACTCAAAAGAACAGCAGTGGATATTTTGTTTTGGGTTTTTGTTCTGTTTTTACTCCAAGAGACCTTGAAAACTGGGAAGGTGTTAGAAGTACGTTTCGCTGTGTATTAGTCCTCCAGTGAAACTCCTTATCTGTGCAGTTCACCAGGATTCAAGTGCTTTTATCTGCTGGATCAGTACTTCATACATAATGGCGCAGAACAGAATGTAAAATAATCTGTAAATAAATTAACCTCTTGGGGTCAGCTCTATGTCAGCACTAGCTCTTTATACCACTTTCTCAGCAGACAGCTGTGCTCGAGATTGCTGAATACAATACCTGGCCAACTTGTGTGAAAGACGAAGGTGTGGGCAAACGTATCTCATGCCAGTGGTGGCTCAGGCAGGCTTCAATTGCTGTACAGTGTATATAGGTTATTATTTGTATATTAGTTTGTTGATGACAGATATGTTTCTGGGCTTCTGACTATATCTCCTTGTGTTTTTTATTCTCTTCTCTCTGGCAGGGTTTATGCTTAACTCTTTTATTACTGGCTGTTTTTAAGAAAGCACTGCCTGCTCTTCCCATCTCCATCACCTTTGGCTTGGTCTTCTACTTCTCGACAGACAACCTTGTGCGACCTTTCATGGACACCCTGGCCTTCCACCAGCTATATATTTAGAAGTAGTGGGAGTTAGAGGGTTCTTTTTAAAGCTTTGCTGTGAAGTACAGTACACTGTTTGGAGTAAGTCATAAAGTTTTACACTTAGTGCCATATATTTGTAAGGAAAACACTAACTCTGTGACACGATGTGTACTAAAAATCTAGTAGTTACATGTTGAACTGAGATTTTTCACAGGACTCTTGGACTCCAGTGAAAAGCCTGTCTCATTGCTGATGTCAGAGCATTACTTTTATGTTATTTGATGTGCACGCTGGCTGTTGTGAGCACAGAAACCTGTATGTAGCATGGGACACTGGAGAGGTAAAGGGTCTGATCTGTGCTTCCAGAAGCTAAGGTGTTTTAGCCCTGGAATTGCAGCCAACTTTAACTGGACTCTACAATTGCTAACGCTTCACACTTTTGAAGTGTTGTGCAAATACGAGGTGCAAGTAAGTAGTACTTGTAATTAGAAAAGTGTAGCAGTCAGCACGCACAGAACAGAGCAGTGCGTTACACCTGGTCGTGAGCATTAGAGAGGTGAGGCTGAACTTCATAAGCTGGCCTCTGTGCACACAACTTCTGTTGAAATTGCCCCAAATGCCTATTTATTCTGACCTGTGCGAGATACAGTGAGCCATGATGGATCTAGACAGGATGTCAGTGGTGGGACGTTTAAACACCAAGCTTCTGGTTCTGAGCGCATCCACTACTGCAGCTAACAGCTGAAGGCAGGGCTACCCATTCCAGCACATCAGATCCTCGGCGTGGGAAGACAGATACTTTTTCCTGTCTCCTCCCAGCATTTTATCTTTCTGGAAATCTTTTTCTGGATCCATACTGCAATCCTCAAATTACCGTAAGGTGGAAATTACTGCACAACTCCAGTAAATCAGTTGACCTGTAACTTCTTGTGTGTATTTCTGGTCTCATTTCTGTGCATTGTTGTAACCACTCCAAGGGAGGCTTTACCTTCCTTTTATGAAGAGGTCCTCTTACACTGACTGAGACTTGGTTTACCTAGTTTTTGGTACTGTTTAAAGATTATTTTTTTTATTACAAATTTTAAAATAGCTATTTACTGTCAAAAGGACTCTTTTGGAAATACCCTGTCATAGTTTGTATCAAAATATGGGTGTGCAAACTTTAATCTGCTGTTACATTACTCTACATAAAGCATCATTAATGCTAGGAATATTTACAGAGCCTCATGTGAGTTCATTAATAAAAAAATCACAGTGCTTGTTGCCAGTAAGTAATACAGGTCTGACTGAACCTTACTGTTTTCTCACCTTTTAAAATAATTTTATTTCTACTCTGAGAGTCGTTTTTTTAGAAATAGCCAAGTTCTGTGATTTTTTTCTTTTCTAATTACTTGAGTGTCTGTTATGCAAACAAGCCCTGTTTTCTTTGACAGCTGATCAATGTCAGTGTTTCAAAATGTAACATTATGCAAGGTTTTGTGAATAATGCAATGTCATTGGGAGATGCAGAATTTAATCTCTGAAAATACTTTTTAGATAAGGCTTTGAACTACGCGTTTTTAAGGTAGTGCTTTTTCCAATAGATTTGTTCAAGCTAATCCACTTTGATATTTAACAAGGACATTACACGGGTGATTCAAACAAATTTTTAAAAAGCATGTAAGGGTTTTTACGAGTTGTGGGTGTGTCTCAGTTTGGACAAGTAAGTAATTCTTGCTCTTTGTTTAGTTTTTTGTCTGCATTTCTTACGTTTGCAATGTTTGGACTTAACAGCTGCAGACAGTTAATTATTACTAAAAGGTATTTCCTTTGGAAAATCATTAGAGCTCTGCTGATTTTTAAGGTTTATGTGAGAGTTGGTTTTTCTTTTTATTTGTTTGTTTTGGGGGTTTTTTGTGTTTGTTTTTTTAAACTGAAACAGTTATGGGGCCAAATCAGAGTACAATCACTTGCAAACATGATTTTACTTTTTGCATTGCATGGTGTAGAGAGGAAGTGAACTATTTATATGTACTAGAAGAAAAATCCTGCTTGGCTTAACAGGGTTGTAGCATATTGTTAGAAACAATTTATTTCTATGAAAGCAGAGTTGATATTTGAAGGGAACTGGGGAGGTATCTTCAAATATTGAAGGATCACTACTGGAGCTGGTGGTTTTCTGCAGATTTGTGCATGCCAAAGATTGGCCATACACTGAGCAGATCTGCATAACTTACAAAAATTGTAATTTAAAAGGTAACTGAGCAACAGATTCTGTCAGTGCAACAAAATGTATTGTCCTGGTGAATGTCCAGTATATCATGTATATACTGGAGTGGTTTTAATTGTGTACAAGTTCATATGTATTTACTACAAATATACATATTCACTGTGTGTGTTTATGTGTGTATATACACACAAATTTTAAAATGATATTGAGTGATTTCTCACCTCATTGGACATTTTCACCTGTGCATAAAGTGAAGTTTTGTTTGTGATGTTAACATTGTGCAGCATGGCCTGAGATGTGAAAATGGAGAGGGCAGGATTTACTATACCCCCTAGTTGGCTACTACATGAGATACTGACTCGGTGACCCAGCAACTTGAATGAGCAAAGCGTTTGTCTGTCTACTGTGTTCATTCACTGTTTTCAGCTTGGCTGCATGCTCTGCTGAACTGCAGTCTCTTTCACCCTGAAGAAATCCTAATACTCCCACTGATGCGCAGCCCCGAAGAAGCGCAGGTGTCACGTCGGCTGGGGTGACACCCATCTTGATGCAGGTGTCACTCAACAGCCTGAAGTCCTATAGGAGATGCCATATGTTGGCATTTTCCTATGTGATCCCTGTCACACCCACTCCTCCTCTGCAGTCTAAAATTGCATCTAGTCACAAATGTGGTTTAGGTATAACCCAATCTCTAACATGTAAGACTGAAGCAAAGTCCACGGACAAAAATGTAGCGGTAAGCCTGCCGAATGCAAATCCAAACTTTTAATTGGTGGGAGATATTTGGCCTCCTTGCAGCATTTAGTGCCTTTATTAGAAGCATGTGCAATTCAAACAGTTCAGTGTCATCACCTTCTGACCACACAGTTGCTGCCTGTGCTTATTGCTGTGTTTCCCCTTGATGCTTCATTGTTGCTTTTGGTTTTGATTGTTTCGGGGCTGTTTTGTTTAAAGTGTGTACTGTGCATCAAAGACTGGAGATGCATTCTGCCCTCAGAGAGTGCACAAGAAGCAGTACAGTCATAACGTACAAGAAACAGTATGCTCCTTGCCGAACCGTGCAGTGCTTCCACAGCAGCTCTCCTCGGATACTTAAGGTCTCATTCATAAAACCAATCAGTCAATCTGTGCTAGAAGTGTCATCTCCTTCCGGTTCATAGAGAGAAAAGGACACATGTGCAATATGAGGTGTCTCAGCAAGAGCTTTATAAACACCGCTGAAGCTGGGCCAGCGAGGGTTAGTAGATACAGCAAGGTCACAGCACACATCTACCACAGTCAGGTAGACACAGTCAGCAGTGCTCTGCTCTCCCATACCTTCTTTGCACCAGTTGCTAGTGAAGTCTCCTCCATGGGGCAGTCGGATGATGTTAGATGGACCATCTCCCTTTGAGTAAATGGCACTTTCTGATGGGACTCTGGTGAAGAATCGCTCAAGGCCCACTGTCTTTGCAAAACAAAGTATTTGGAGGTCTCCCTGCTACTCCCAAACCAGTAAATTTCTCTGCTTTGTTCTTGCCTTCCTAGGTACTGCTAGTTAATCACACAGTGTGTTTGCCTTCCTCTTCCTTGTAACTCAAATGGCATTTTGGTTTAAATTGAATATATAGTTCTTTACTGTTTCCGTCAGTCCCTGGTCTCCCTGTTTCCGCATTAGAGATGTCCCTTGGCAGCCGCGGGAGGGCAGCAAGCCTGTATGGAGAGGTACCAGCCATCTGAAAGTACTCTGCCGGGTGCCCCTTGTTTCCAGTGAGGCTGAAGGCCCTGGAGTCTCCCTCACCGCAGGGAGAAAGCAAGCACCCCCCACCCCGGCACAGCTGCAGTTTTGGCACAGCAAGGAAGAGGCTCTGAGTGAGAGTAAGCTCACACTGTACCAGAATCCATTTAAAAGCAGCTGGTTTCCATGTGATGCCATGTTCAGCACTGCAGCTCTAGGTGAGGTGCTGCTGTTACATTGCACACTCCATTTTCTTTGGGTTACCGCCTATTTTTTTTTTTTTAAAAAATTCAGCCCTAGTTTCAGTCCTACAAACCTCAAGTATAAGTCAGGGGCTCCTCCAGACATTGCTAAATTAGATTTTCTTCTGAGCATCTTCAAAAAGCAAAGGAATAATTATACTTACTGCTTTGTCATTCCTCCTTTCACTTGCAGTCTCCTGTTCTGTCCCAGCAGGTCTTGCTAATCTGGGGGAAAAAAAAGAGCATGCTGCTGTCATTCCAGCTCTTGGCACGGGAGAATCTAGCGTCTAGCGAGATCACCTTGTCTGTGTCCTCAGGAGGAGCAGGGGTTATCTAGTTTTCTCGAACTCAGTTGCTTTATAAGAAAGCAGCCTGGACAAACGTCGTATCTTTGCCAGAACTTCTACCACACTATTCATATGCCCCCTAACACACTGTTGCATCTCTTGTTGAATTTATCCTTGCTTCCCCTGCCCCCAGTAAGGTAAAGTGATGTGAGCTGTTCCCATTCAAAACAGAGCAAGAGTAAGAGAGTAAATGCTGGGTTTAAGCTTGGTTATATAAGAAAGATCTGCCTACATGAGATCAGGGCATCAAACACAATCACACAAGTCACCATCCTTCCTTTCACATCTTCCTTTTGCTGCAGGTTTGCTATCACCTATCTTTTCCCACTCTAAATTCAAGACATTTGCCCTGAGCACTCAAGGAGCTAAGTGAATATGATCTGTTACCTTCTCCTTTGTGTGACACATTTGTTTGACAGGTGCCCAAGAGCACAATTTGGGAGGTGGCAGTGCTCAGCACTATTTGTGGCTCAGTATTAAAAAGATATAAATAAATAGAGACTTTGAAGTGGAACTAGCTAAACTCCTTGATATAGAAACCTGAGACAGGTACAGGGCCAAGTAGTTGGAATGGAAGTTTTCCAAAACTGGGAACTGTTTGAGTCCTATCAAATGCAGCCTGAATTAAGTGACAGCTCCCAAGGCCGACTCAGGATTAGGTCTGCGCAGAAATAAATGGTGTGAAGCCTGGTGCTCCCGAACTGCCTTGCAGGGCCTGAAGAATCGGAAGGGGGCAGAGTGGGAAAAGCATTAGGCCTATTTTCTCCTATATCATTGGTTTCTATGATTTCAGGGAGACCTTGCTCACCCCTGGTATAAAATGCGAGTAACTCCACAGCTAACTTGCACTTACACAGACTAGGAACAGTGTAAAAAGTGTGAGAGCAAGTGTGGAAAACTGATCCAACCTTTTAACTTATGCCATGCCATCCTCAATCTTTACAAAGCTAAATATAAGCAATTACAATTCTCCCTGACCTGGCAGAGCTGCATCTATTTATGAAAGAACCCAAGTCTTCCTTCAAAAGTGGTGTAAGGCAAGCAAGATCTCTGGAGCTGAAGGTAGGTATTCAGGATTATTTTAAAGTTACCTATCCACAGCTTTGATGTACCAACAGATCGTCAGTAGCAATAAAATGCCAGTAGCGTTAACAGAATTATTCCAACAAGAGCTACTTACCGCTTCATCATGCCAGAAAAGACATGCCCTCTCTGTAAGCCCCTACCAAATATGGCCTTTGTGATATTCCGGGAAGTTCAATTTTGACCTATTTTTGTTCTCCAAATATTGTGCTAATAGTTAGTCTTCCAGAGTGCTATGTGCAGGTTTCAAGAGGCATGAAAACTGTTTGACTTTCTTCTTTAATAAGGAAAAAAAAATCTGATTTCTGTTCCTATGTGATTTGGGTGGGCAAGCTCAGAACTGAAACGGCAAACACACTGAATGATTTCAGACAACTCATCACGCTGCCAATTCAAACTCTGGATTGCACAGAAAACTAATGGGGAACAGAAATATAGCAAATGTGTTTGGCTCTAGAGGCTCTGAGCTGTGGCTGGTCAGCCTAGGGAAGAATACAAGGCTAGAAAAACCAAAACATACCCGAAGCATGGGTTAGGCTTACAAAAGAGGAGTGGGGTGCTGGCTTCTCTAACTGGGCTTGTTATGGCAGTGCAGCTAGAGCCTTAAAGACTTCAACAGGATGGGAAAATGAGGGCTAGCAGGGGATGTAAAGCAATACCAGAGGCACTTAGCATGTAAAAGGTTAGGTCACCTTCTTTGCTACTCTTGTGTGTGTGCATGCTTTTTAGTGCTGTCATGAAACACGAGTGCTGCTGCAGAGAACAGCGATAACATCCGTCTTCCAGAAAAGGAACCCTGTTTCCTATGCTTTGAAAGCAGGCCACCAGTTAAACTGAAGTGACCGTTGTCAAAGTCCATGGAGTGGATGGCACAGGAGGTAGTCACTGCCCAGGCTTCATCATTAGATACTGTATCTAGTGGGACTGCTGTAGGAAAAGGACATTCTTGTGCTCCCACCTGGGGCTCCTCCAGGCTAGAAATCTCGGAAGCGTCTGGGAGTTGATGGGAGAGTGAACCTGCACTGCTGGTTCTTGGCACCGTTGTGCCTGAAGGCAAGCTCTTTTCGCTGTGCGCAGCTACAGAGCATGTTGAAATTACTCTGCTGTGCTTCCACGGAGGCTTGGCAAGAACTTCTTTAGGAGTCAGGCTTCAAGAACACAACAGAGCAGAAGAATGCCATTAGCCCTATTTTACAGATAGGAGCTGAATAATTTGCTTAGGGTGAAATGAAGGGCTTAACCTGGATGTCTGGACCATCTCTTGATCAGTCATTCCTCCCAGAGGCTCGTATCAACTGCTGGCGTCTCCCTCTTAGCTGCACTCAGATACGTGTCAGTCGGGATTTTCTGCCACCAATTGATCTCTCTCTCTCCAGGTATGCAGACACAGAAGTAGATACTAGAGGTCAGGTTATGCAGTCCTTCTCAACTGACCTCAGGAATTGGATCGATAGCCGCAGCAAAGCAGAAAAAGGGTCAGTCAGCATCCAAAGGTAGCAACGATTCTGCTTTCCCCCTAGACTGACTGCTAGAAGTAAATTGTCAGGACTATCTGCAAGTCACCTTCAGGCAAGTGGATGGAGCTTATGAGTGTGTCCGTTTGCCAGACAGGCACTCAGAAAAACGCCGCAGCTTTCCCTGTCTCACTCCCACACCTTGCTGCGAGTTGGAACAGCGAGGCAAGATGCCAGGAAGCCAGAACAAGGACTGGCTCTCAGGGCAGTGAAAGAAAACACGTTGTCTTGGGGATGATTCCAGGCTGGGGCAAAAAGTGGCTCACTGCTCTCCAGCTGTGTGACACATGGCAATGCCGTGCCAAAAGCTGGTGGCAATGGCCGAGTTTGGCAGCACACTTTACCACTAGCCAGCAGAGCAACCTCTGACGACTATTGTTAATTCTTAGTTCCAGTAAAGTGTTCAGAAATAGCCCTGTTTCTCCCGTATTCTGGCTCCAGCTTGCCTTCCTGTTTAGAACAACTCTGCGCAAACTGTTCCAGATAACCCTTCTGTCCATCGTAAAAGGCTCTTTAGAGTGGCAAAGGACTGGCTTCTGTTTGCCTAGCTTCAAAATTAATTTGCTATGTTTACCCAGGAGGTGAATGGCTTCGCTAGTTATCATCTGTAAAGCGAATCCTGGCTGGAAGCTACCAAGAACTGAGCCTTTCCACTATGCCTGTGCAGGATCGATTGAGGTACATGTAATCAATCAGGTGGCAAGAGGAGAGGGCAAAGCACTCACCAAACTATGCAAGCAAATGCAATTTACAATGAGCAGAATCAACTGATCTTTCTAGCCTAGAGATAAAGAAGAATTACAGACTGAATAATGTTTAACCAAGTCTCACAGATTTGGGGAGAAACAGAAATACCGTATTCTTGAGGCACACAGCTGCTGATCAGACTGCTGCACTCTTTTCAACTTCATCTCATCCCAAATGGCTTTGCTCGATACCTGTAAAAAGCACTGTTGTGCAACAGAATTTGAACAGGCAAACATGATATTGTGAATGTTTTACTACATTAATTGCTAAGGTGGCAGGGGCAAGGTGCCTGTCCTTGCCCTACGCTGTCCCACATGCTATCCAAAGACAAGGACTGGTATCACTTTCTTCCATTTAGTGCTTCTATCTGCAGCCTCTCCACCTGGCACTGTCCTTCTCTCAACATACTCCACCTCCGTGGGCTTGCCTCCAATTTTCCAAAGCACCCGGTATCCACTTGGCACCCATGTGGCAGAGTTTTGAGGGAGTGGTGGGTGGCATGAGCCACAGCCGAGCGTAGCGTGGTGGTGCATGCGTGGCGTGCTGCACAACTTTTTCTGGCAATCCTCTGTCAGTGATGAACACGTTTGTAGCTTGGGCTTGTCGTGGCTTGTTACCACCTCATCTAGAGAATAACACCTAGTTTTTTTTCTTTTATAACCTAAAGAGAGAAAAAAAAATCCATGTACCTATATGTAAATTTCCGGTTTGTGAGAACATATTTGCCACGCTTTTCCCTGCAGTGGGAGAGAAAAATCACGTTATCCGGCCTGCTGAGCATGTGTGTGTGGAAGGCAGGGGCAAACCCTGGTGAAAGATAATGAGGCCGTGACCTGCCTCACAGCCCTGAGAAGAGAAATCCAGGCGGGTAACCTCTAAAATGCCTGAAGAGTAGACTTGCTACTTCTCCCCCAAATAATTATTAGCGATAACCCCAGCGCCGGTGGGCCTGTGCCCACCTCCTATTAAGAGTTCAGTCCTGTATAGTCAATGCCCTGGAGCTATATAGCACAAGCCACAAACACCCTGTCCAGAGCCACTGCAGCCTGTTCTGGATAGATAATAGCAAGAGACAACAAATGCTCAAGTCTTAAGCTTTGCTACCAATGCTGGCCTCCCAGGCCTCTGTTGGTCTCTTCCCTGCAGACCCCCGGAGATAATAAATCACCTCCGTGGTTCAACATCCTTCACCCTCCCTTCCCCAAAGCGGCCCCTCTCTGGGTGACACGGAATGGGCGGGCGGTGTGAGCAGGGGCACAGAGAGGCGCCTGTGAAGGTAGCTTTCTCAGCAAGGCAAACCTAGGCGGCAAAGGGAAGGTTTTTGTGTCTTCTTCCCCCTCCTTTTTTTCAACTAGGGGACAAGGCAGCCCTTCAGCAGTCCTCTCCCCTCCGCAGAACGTGACGGCCACCCCTGCCCACCTCCTCCCAGACAGGTAGCTCTGGGGCCCTCCAGCAGCCCCACTGGTGTTCCCTGCCCTCTCCAGCTGTACGGAGCGAGGCTGCTCGCTTCCCTTTCCCAGAAGGACAATGGGAGGGGAAATCGCGAAATACCCATCCTGCTACCTGCACTGTGTCTTCCTCTTGGACAGAAAACATTTGTCTTGAGAACTGCCACACTGTCTCCTTCTGACAGCACTAAATCATCTTAAAAATAAAGTACTCACTGACTAACTGAAATGGAGCCTTGTCTCCGTCCCTTTGCAGTGAGGGGAGAGAGAAAGGAAGGACAAGTGCAAAGAATGCCTGAGTGCTCTGGAATGAAAATACATAGTTCAGGAATCAGAGCAGTCCTAAGCATTACAAAAATAGCTCATCGGTTGGATCCTATGATGATACTGGACATGCATCTACCACTGACTGAGTCAGAGAGATCTCATTTCTTTACAAGGCTGTTGCTGTCGTTCTCGGCCATAAAGCCATGTAAATAACATATGGTACAAACAGCGTCACTGAAACCTGCCAAAGTTTTGAAATACCTACACGTTAACTACTAAAACCAAGCCACCTGTCCAGTGACTTCTCCTTGAGCTGTTCCAGTTCATCATCCCTATATTATTATAATATGTTGACGGAACACCATAAATCTGCGTAGTCAGATAAGACATTCCTCCTGCCCTGAAGATATTACCCTCTAAAGAAGATGAGCGAATACAAGGCAAAACCCCTCAAGAGGTAGCTTAGCTGAGCCTCAGCAGTTGCTTGGAGAAGGAGGACCGAGGGAAACTTTGCCAGAGCAGCTTTTGCTTTGTGGTTAGCTGTGTGAACACGGGAGAAGGATGGTGACGTATATTTTATTGTGGTCAGAGAAACAGCTTGGGCCTGTCCTATGCAAGAGGATTTCTGAGTGTTCTCTGAATAGCCTGGATACTTGTCAACCTAATGACATGACCAATAGCTGCTTAATTGAGACTCCATTAACTCCTTTTTTCTGCAGGTTAGTTGTCTGCCTGCTAATTTCCTGTTGCAATGGAGCCCGTCTTACTGCAGGGCCCAAAGATCTTTCCAGGCTCTGGTTCTCTAACTCTTTTTGTTTGTAGAAGTTTAGCCACTCTGGCCCATTCCTCTTCACGTTCCTCTCTGGGAACTTGGCCCACTTTGTACGAGGCTTTAAAGAAGCCAGCTTTCACCGTGTTCTTCAAAGCAGTCAGCATCAGAACTGGCAGAGCTTTTCTTGGGTGTTCCCTGGCACCCCGTGAGTGGTGAGCTGCTAGGTGGTGAGCGAACAGACTCCTCTCAGAAAACAGCAAACAGGAGGAGGAAAGCAACCAACCCCACCCAAAGGCTGGCAGCGACCCTGCTGGAAGTCACAAAGAGCCCTGGGCTTGCTCTTCCCGGTGCCCTTCTTGCTGCTTCAGACCCGCAGCAGAGCTGTTTATGCACCTCATGAAATTGCATCATTAAGCCCTTTGTTATATAAGTATCAACAGGCAATACGAGATGAAGATATGATGGCACGGCTAAAGCATCTGCTACAGAGTCAGGACTTCCCGCTGCTACATCAAGCTTTCCCACTGACCTTGGGTAAGGTACTGACCTCTCTCTGACTTGCAAAATCAGGATATTTGGAGAATTAAATAATCCTCAACAAACCATTTTAACATCAGTAGGGAGAAGGCTCTGGGGAAGTGTGACTCATTGTTAGTTATAATTTAAATGTATTATAATTTCCATTATATTTATATATTCTGAGGCTAGATAAAGTATTTCTATCTGTATCACAATCTATATTATCAAATTTATCATATTTTATTATAATTTAATAAAAGGTTGATTTATAGAATTCTCATAGGTGTAAGATTCTTGCTAGAAGTGCTCACGCTTCTGGATAAGGCAGCAAGTATGTTGAAATTTGACTGAATATAACACTACCGAACAAGATGTGAGAAACAAATGACAGCTGTCGCGCCAAAGATGTGTTGTGGCTGATTTCTTAATAATGTTCACTTCTTGTTCTTATAGGTAACCAGAGACTCCTCAAAATCCGGGAACTTGCTTTTTCACAGGACTGCTCTGGCTTGCGCTGTAAATTCAGATCTGCATTGCACAGATCTGCAGAAGAATGCAGGCATGTTGCACAAAAATTACATGAGATTTAGACACTGAAGTAAAAACTTTTAAGCTGCAACAACCTCATTCTGCTGTCGCATCATACTGGAGGCACTGAGGCATCAATGGATGCCAACGTTTAGGTTTTTACATAGAAGTTTCCTACGTTTCTTCTCTCTACCCCGCTTGGAAGGGCTTTATCTGGCAAGTGTTTGCATAGCACATTTAGCAGATCAGCTCCTACACAAACTCTGACAGCTGATTCAAAGCAGGGACGAAGCAGGTGTCACTGCTGTTTCACCTACAATCCTTTGGCAGAGGGCACAACAGAATGAGGCAGCCTGATACCCACAGGATTCAAGTCCACATCTCCTGCCTCTGAACAAGGCACAGTTTGCACAAGGCCAGACTGTAAATTTAGTCTGGGATTTGGAAGGGATGGAGGAGTGCTCCGTTCTCATTTCCTCTTGCTGAGCTTTCTCATTGTGTAGAGCATAATAATAATAATAGTAAGAAGAAGAAGGCGGCGGCTGGAGAGAGGAGAAGGCAAGAGCATGCATAACGATTAGGGTCCTAATGTGAGGGTGGAGTGCTGTAAGTCTTCACCAGCAGAGAGGGAACCTGAATTTGGACCTCCCAAAGCCCATGGGAACAGCCAACCGCGAGGCTGTTACACAAACCACTGATAGCCTTTCTGAAGAAAAGGATGACACCCTGGTCTATTTCTGAAGTACAGCACTCTGGCCCTTCTTTTTTCCAGGGTTCAGGGCTGTAAATCTCCTAATTGCTAGCACTAAATCAATCCCAAATATTGACTGTATTTTTTCCTCTTTCACCATTTTTCTCCAGTTTACAGGGAGATCTCGCATGGCTTCTGCCATGGAGCAATTCTCCCAGTGCTTTACGTACAGCATGTTCGACTTTTTATTTAGGATTGTGGACACAGTTAGGCAACCATCCCGCAAAAGTTAGCCTCTGGATTATGGATTGTGAGCCCTGAGTGTCCTGCTCCTATTCCCCTCAAGAACTAAAAAGTAACAAAAAAGGACGTAAGTATCTGCTCCCAGCAGCTTCAGTACAGCTTTCAATCGTGCCTCTTTACATTCCAAATCGGGTGGGAAAACAGACACTTCTCTCTTCTTTAGTCTAAGTATAGAAAGAGTTAGCCTTGCGCTCAAGTTCAAGGGGTCTTTTAAGGCTGCAGAAAGCCTGGCAACAGAAGGTATGATGCAAAATGAACAGCGGCAGCAGAAATACCCAATGGTTTACCACGTGGGAATAAAGGGAACCAGCCAGGCCTGTCTTTGAAAGATGGGGAGAACTTTATCCTGTGCTTGTTCTGCCTGCATCTCAAACTATGACAGTGTGCTCATGCAGAAAGCCATGCAGTTCTCCGTGCTCAGCACAGTGAGTAAGACGTATTTCACAATTAATGCCAAGCTGACGCAAGCAAAGTGATGTTACACAGAAGCTTAGAACTGACATCCAAATTCAGTAGAGGAGTAGATAAAAGAGTGCCCTTAGATAAGGCATCTGAAACATATCTCTTTCCAGATGAGGGTAAGGATGATCTTTCCTTTAGAGAAAATGGTATAGAATTAACCACAAATAGAACAGTTAATTCGTATGCATTTCTGCAAGTGTCAGTATTGAAATGAAGAAAATTAGGCATTTTTTTGACAAAACTTTTCAAGGCTGGTATCTTATTGCAGCCATGTTTTTGCATCATCTAACACATCCAGTCTCCACCCCATTCTCAAACATGAAAGTGTCATGTTTGGCCTTTCCACTTCAGGTATCTTGTGTCTACGCACAGCCGGTGCGTTGAGCAATTAGGTCAATAATGTGTCTTCCCCAGGGAATTGGGTTTTTAACCTTTCAAGTTCAAATCTGGCCTTTCTAGTACCGACTGAGGCTTGCTTCCAACCCGGATAATGTCTGGGTGATGAGTTTTGCTAAATTTGTTTGTAGCTCTCTGTTCAGTGCCTAGCAGAGACCTCCTCACGGCTTACCTGGGAAGCTGAGTGGGGCTTGGGTGGGAAGCATATCTTTTCATTTTTCAAAACAACCCACGAAGGAATATATGTGATATTTGAACAATATCTTGTGCGTTCATACTAGCCAAATAACCTTTGGTACGAGCAGCTGGAGAAAAGGAATATAATTATCCCCCTCTACAGAGGGGGGAAGTTTGGCACTAGCAGGTTGGCAGTAATATTCACCAACGGGCTGTGCAGAGTTAAACCCCTATACACACTTACAGCAGACCATTTATCCAGTTTCCCTCTTCACAAATCCCCAACACCCACAACTCCTACTGACGTTGATATAGGTCCTCCAGTGTGGATTTAAGCGCTCAATTCAAGCTACTAGTTAGGTGAAAAGGTTGGCCAAAGCAAGCAATTGACAACGCTGAAATTAAAGCTCGGGGCTGTTTGTTGGTCACTCCTGTAAGTTACGCTACGATTAGAGGAGAATTATGAGTCCTGTTTGTTTTAAGAAGAAACGAACTATTTAATCTCCAAACCTCATCCAAATATACTTCTGCACTAATGCAGCCATGTGGCAAATGCACCATAAAGAATGTATTGTTGTTTGTCAGACAGGAAAGTTGCTGACAGAGACAGGCGCTTACCAGAACATCCAGAAAAGCGCAGAGCTGTTACTACGAGCCCCTTGCAGCGTCTGTGAGACTCCACATCGCTGGAATCAACCTGTAGGAAACAACGTGTGATTTTGATTTCCAACACGTATACGAGCATGCCATTTCCAACACGGGCCTGAGCGGTATCAAGAGCGATTTGAAGCCAATGCTTTGAAAACTCACAGTGGCATCCAGGAACGGAGGTTCCTCGGACGTGGAGCGCCACAAAATGGAGTTGCCCGTTTGGCGCTGCAGCCGCCTGGAGCCGGCCAGGCACGGGGCTCCGGGCCCCCTTCGCCGGCGGGCCCAGCAGCGACACCCCGCTCCCCCGGCCCTCCTAGCCCGCCCGCCTCCTCTCCCGCCGAGGCACCAACCTCCCCCCGCCCGCCCGGGGCCGCCGCGCCACCTCTGACCGACCCCCCCCCCCACCCCGGGCCGGGCCCCATTCGTTACGGGAGCCACCCCCCGGCGCGGAGGGGGCCGTCCCGCGGCTGACAGGAGGCGGCAGCGGCGGGGCTGCCGGGTCCCCCCGCGATGCCGGCGGGTCCCCGAGCGCCGCCCGCAGCACACGCACCTCACGCCTCGCCTCGCCTCGCCGCCCCCCCCCCCCCGCCCAACGGCCGCCGCCGCCGCACGGACCTCACGGGCCTCACGTCCCCCTGCAGCCGCCGCGCGCGCCGGCCCGGCCCCCCTCCCCGCCCCGCATTGGTCGGCGCCCCGCCCGCGCCCTCCTGCCATTGGTGGGGGCGCGGGGCGCACGGGCTCGGCAGGCTCCTCGGCGGCGGTGGGGGGGCGGGGCCCGCGGAGGCGCCAATGGGAGCGGCGCGGGGGCGGGGCGCGAGGCCGGGCCTCGGCCGGGGGCGGCCGGGGCGGTAAACAAGCGCGCGGGCCCGGGCGGCGGGCGTGCAGCGGAGCGGAGCGGGGCGACGGTGCCGGGGCGGCCAGGTGAGCGCTGCGGTGGTGGCGCGCGAAGCCAGGCGAGGCGGCCGTGCCGTGCCGTGCCGTGCCGTGCCGTGCCGTGCCGTGCCGTGCCGTGCCGTGCCGTGCCGTGCTCGCTTAGGCCGAGTACGAGGAGCGGCCACAGCAGCGGAGGGGAAGGGGCGGCGGGGTACCCGGTAGTGCGGCGCCATGCGATGGAGCGGTGCGGGGAGGGAGGCGGCGGCGGCGCTGCCGCGGGGAGGACGCCCGTGCCTGGCGCGGAGAGGGGCCGCGGCCCCTCGGCCCGGGGGTCGCTCCGCCGGGGCGCCGGTCTCCGGCGGGGGGACGTGTGCGGGGTCTGGCGGGCAATGGCGGCGACGTGCCAGCGGCTACCCGAGCCCCGCGGGGCTGGCCCCGGCCGGAAGGCAGCCGGTGCTGCGGCCTTCTCCGTGCCCTTGCCGACTGGGGGAGGCCGCGCCGCCCGGAGCCGTCGCCGCGGGGCGGTGAGCAGCGGTTCCGCGCCGAGACGCCGCCGGGTCCGGCCTTGCGGGGCCGGGAGCCGGTCAGCGGGGCCTTCAGCCGCCCTGGCGACTGACCCGCCGGTGCGGGGCCCCGCTCGGGCGCTTGTAGCCGTGCCCGGTTGCCCGGTCGAGTGCCGTGCAGGCCCTGTGCGGCGGCTGGGTCCGGCCGCGCGGCTGCAGCCCGTCAGGTCGGGGCGGCGGCGGGGCCCTGCCCGGGTCCCTCCTCCCGCCCCGCAGCGGGGACCGGGCGCTGAGCGGCCCCGTCCCTCGGAGAGGGGACGGTGCCTCCCCGCTCCCCCAAGCAGATGCTCGGGACGTCCCAGGAAGATGTGTTTCTGGTGGGTTATGTATTCAACCTCAGATCGTTTGGGACAAAGGGCGGAATTGGAATCTACTTTTCCGCTCTGGGGGGGATACCTCTCGCCAGGGACATGGCGGAACAAAGTGCAGAGTCTTGCCCTGTGCTGGCTTTCCAGGCTGCTCGCGTTTGGAACCCCGCTTCTCTCGGTCGCTGGGACCGTTCCGTGCGTCTGCTGGGAGATGGGTGTAAAATAAACCCGTTGGCTGGTTCGAGCTTGCTTATAGCAAAGAAGCGACGAGACCCTGGCTGCTTTGGTAAGGCGCCCGAGGAAATAATCTTACTTTTCCCAAGCTAACAGGCTCGTAGAGTCTTTGTAACGAAGTGAACAGGAATTACACGGAATCACACACAGAATCACTAAGGTTGGAAAAGACCTGTAAGATCATCAAGTCCAACCATTACAAAAAAAAAACCCCACAAGCCCAAAAAACCCCACCAAACCACACAAAAAACCACCCCCACCACACAACACCATGCCCATCAAGTCACGATTAGTGAGGAGGTACTAAGTTTTAAACAGGCACTGAGCAAGCTGCCTATAAATAACTACAGATATAAAAGTTTAGCTTGTGTAACGTTGCTTTCATAGTTACTGACCATCCTTATTTCTGCAGGACTGTATTTGTTATGAAATAACACTATTTCTGATACCCCGATGCGCTCATGTCCCACTCAGCAGGAATGTAGGTGGGGAACTTCTCTGCATTCCCGCCGTGCAATGAAAATCCAAACTTTGTGCTCAGCTTTATGAAGAATAAAGGAGTTGGAAAGCTACTCTTCATAGAAATGCAGCTGACGTCACTGAACTGGGGTGTATTCTTTGAGCATAGGCAAAATAATTCTTCGTGCCGGGTGCAGAAGGGTACTGGCCAAAGTCAGTAGTAGCTCAGTAAAAGACTTCCGAAAGGATTCAGAAATTGCTCCGAGTTAAAGGCTGAAAGCAGAGCAGCACCGAAACAGTATTTTGGTGGCCTTGCACTTCTCTGCCGTGTAGTAAGAACTTGTCTCTCTTTCATATGTCATCAGAAGGAAAAGTGTAGCTGCAGTTCATGTGCTTACCAGTCTGCTTGCTCTTAGACCAGGAAACTTATTTCTGTATTTTGTAAATGCTTTTTCTTTGCTGTTAGTTAGCAATGACCTTGGTAACCTTGAGTAAGATATGCTTAGAATAAACAGTTGTGTGTTGTCCAGTCTTACTCAAGAGGGGGGAAAAAATAGGTGACCTGCTGTGCTTTGACAGTGTCTCCCTTTCAAAAATAAAGTGGTGTGATAAGTAGAAGAAAAGGTCAGAAGATGGGGAGAATTCCCTTACATGTTTACTGGGTGAGTGTTGATCACCTTGTTTCGTTGCTGTCAAGGAGAATTCTGTGCTATGCAATGCAGCGCTCTCTGGTTATTTCATTTGTGATATTTAGAGCAGGTTAATAATAGCTCATATTGCATCCATGCAGCAAGAACAGAACTTTTTTTGGCTTCTAGTCCTCCAGTAGTCCTTTTACAGGCAAGTGGTGGTCTGTTGTTTCACGCCCTGTTTGTCAGGCTGTATTATTTTTCTAGAAACTGAGAAGGATGAGAGACAGCAGCTGAATTCCTGCTTTTTAATTTCCTGCATGTTAAACTGTTTGTTTGGTTACAGAGCTTTTTTGGTAGGTAAAGATTGGTTTGCTTTTCTTGTGTGGGGGGTTTTTTTTATTGTTTTGACAAGGATGTCAGGGGTGGCGTGTGTCTTGTGGTCTTTTATCTTGTGTGTCAGTGTGCGTGGTATAGCTTGCTTGGTCCAGCCGGCTTGTTGAACACGTCTCAGGACTCAGCGTGACGCATGAAAAAGCATTCTTCTTACTCCTTAAATCTCCCTGTACTGACGGGTGAACAGTCCAGCTTACGATGCAGGTAGCAAGTCTGAAGCAGTATTTGGGTGTCCTATCTCCTGTGTGTATGTAGGTCTCCTGGTTTTCTCCCTCTACAACTGTTTAAGAAAGGAGTCCGGAAGAGGAGGCTTTTTGACTTATTGAGCTGTGTATTCTGGGATGGAGCATCTCCTAGGAGAAGAGTAGCTTCTCTCTCAACTTGTTTTATAAAAGTTCTTAGTGTGCTGTCTGTTCTGCGAGCGGTTGCTTTCCTTCAGGACCTGAAGAAGAAAATAAGTTATTGGCATATGGAGCCAGAATTACTGTTAGTAAAGCACAGTAGTTTGAGGGAGGGGGTTCAGTCAGTGTCTGCTTTCCCACCCAGCACTGAAAGCTCATTTTATTGACATGTGCCTATCTTTAGATTCAAAGATGCTCTCAATTTTTTTAGATGCCACTTGTTTTGTTCCACCCCTTCCTCCCTCCTTTCCCCTTACAGTAGGCAGCAAAATTAAACCAATCTAAGCTGGTGGCAAAGACCAAGAAATAACAGAATACGCAAGTTTTGCCCTTTCTTTGCGCAGTTGTGTTTCTGCACTTTATTTTAACGGCTTTTGTGTTTTATCAGTCAGTAGAGGTGTAGAGCTAAATGAAGGGTGTTAAATTCCCAGTTATTCAGTACCTGGAGTGTTCTATGTGCTTCTCGCAGCATAGGAAATAACATTAGTTGCTCTGAAAAACTTAGCTGTCAGTCGTGGAGTTGGCTTTTAGAAACTTTACAAATTCATATGTCTGCTTCAACAAGTCTGCACACACATACAGAGTTAAAACATAGGTGTGGGGTTTTTTCGGGAAACTGCATAAGGCTATGTCTTCTTCTTAAAGACTGTGTAGATTCTGTATGTAGAGACACCACCAAAGATGATCCGCTTGTGGTCTAGGTGGTCCTAGAGCTGTTTTGTGTTGTCCAGGTGATAGCTTCCACTTACAAAGTTCTCTTACCGTGTTTGTTTTGCCTCTGCAGTTTGTCCTGGATTTCTGTGTAGATTTGATCTTTATGTAGCCCCTTTCATTGCTTGGTTTTTCTGGATGTGCTGACCAAACGTACTATAAAAGGGCTTGATGTAGTATTTGGGAATGTCACAGCTCTTCTGCTGTCTGAATTGTGCCATTTGGGAGTGTTAAATCCTCATCTTAGTTTGATATGGTTGAAGTGCTAATGAAGAGAATAATCGGGACTAGGAAAGAGATGGAAGGGAGAGTGCCTGTGCAGTAAGCTGCAAGTGGCTCGAGGGTTTCTTTTAGAGAACTCTTCTAAAATCGGTAAGCCTAGAATTTTATATTGCATAGCAAAGCTTTGCAGAACATGGTCATTCAGAAGTTGCTTGGGAAGTTTGGGGTTTTCAAAGACACCTATATAAGTTGCTCAAAACTTGGGCTCTTCTAGATTGGAAAAGCAGTATGTTATATAGAATATGATTGCATAAAATCTATACAGACAGAGCATGAATAATTGTAGATTACAGATTCTGTATCAGGTATGAGAGCTTGCAGATTAGGTTTAGTGGCGACTTCTGAGAAATACAGAACTCATTACTCTTATTCACCCTAGTGTGAAAAATACTTGTGTGGTGAGTAGGAACTGACACAAATAACTCATCTGAGGACGGTGGCAGAGCTGTAACGCAGGAGCTGTAGGTTCTGATAGACAATGTTCCCCTTCAGCACAGGGATCAACGTATGTCTTCTTGAAGTAGTCATTTTTGCCTGTGGTCCCCTTCTTGCATTCAGTTTTTCTTCTTCTTACGGGGGAGTTTTGGCACAGCCAGAAAAAAGGAAGCTCCCATAGCTAGGATGCTGCTATGTAAAGGGGCTATGAATAGACTAGGATGTGTTTTAAGTTACTAAATTTGAACTTAACCCTAGCTCCCAGGGCAAGGTTGAAAGTCATGGGACCTATACAGACATGTACGCCTGCAGGATCAATAGTGGGAGGCTGTGGTGTTTGACCTGCTGTTCACGATGATAACCGAAGGGTTACGCTCGCCATGTGAGCAGAGGATGTGCGTATGCCACCCCAGAGAGACGTGCATGGGGTACTTCTTACTGACTTTGTAACGCCGGGACTCAAGACGTGGCGTGCGTGGTTCTGTGCCGGTGTACAAAAAGGATAATAAGCAAAATATCTTCTTACACCTAATGTAAGATGTACAGTACAGTTACAGGGCGTGCCTAGTTTTCCAGAAGCTTATAATTAGAAAGGTTGTGACTAGAAACCGTTGCTGGTGTGGCATTTAATCATTTAGATATGACTGTTAACAGTACATCAGCGTATAACAGTTAAGATGGTCAGCAAAGTGGCTATAAATCCTTGTTTCTTTTTGCTCTGTAGGGGTGGACATTTAAAGGACACTTAGATACAGGCTGTGTGCTGTAAGGATCGGCGTACTCTGGAGAGAGCTGTGGTCCTCTTCCCAATCCCATCGCTGACATGCGGTGTAACTTTGGCTAGATTACTTGTTCTCTTCCCTCTAAAGTAGGTAACTTTGCTATCAGTCCCCTTTCTCTAGCTTTTTCGGACCTATGAGTGAAGAGTGATTTATGTTTAAATGCAAGAGGAAGAGCTGCTATTTTTCTCAAGAATTTTTTCTTAAGTAATGGTGTATTTGAGTCTAAAGGAATCTGCCCTTGTTTGTGAAGCATAGCTTTTTATCGGTTTCCAATTCCTAAATTGGACTCGATGTGCTTTCAGAAAGTTAAAACTTCCAATAAAAACAATGACAACATAACAGTGTATGCCAAAAAAAAAAATTAAAATTAACTGCAAACTGATAACCTAGTGTATGCCAAAAAAAAAATTAAAATTAACTGCAAACTGATAACCTCCCTCATTTATACTTTGCATTCTAGTTCAGAGCATGAGACCAGTGGGGAGTTCTGTTGGTTACCTGTGCAGAGCTTATTGCCGCGGAGCTGTGCGTTATCAGACAGGGAGCTGAGCTTTAGTGCTCTCTTCTGCCCTACCCGGCGCAGGGACTCTGCGAGAGCACAGAGCTGCTCGGCAAACCTGGGGGGAGATGTTTGTCATGTTTAGTTTTTTGTTTGAAACGCAATGTTTGGATTTGCTCAGAGCTTTAGTGTAACCTTTTATAAATACTGCTGGTTAGAGTTGTTCCCTATGGATGTGGGGGATTTGTCTTTTAAAGTGATGCTGTACGCTAACGCTGACAGAGGGATGGCTTGGCACTAGTGAACTGTGCTTTCATGTGAGCTTGCTGTAAAACTAAATAAAGGTGTAAATTCAGCTTGCAGTAGTTCTGTTTCTGAAGTATATGCTTCAAATATGACATCTGCCTGAATCTCATATTAATCTGTGTGTTTTGTGGTCGTGCTCCATTTTCATTTTAATATTCTATTGTCCTTGTTGCTGGATGAAAGACCCACACGCATGGGAAGCAACTTTAGTCACAGAATTTATTAGAATTATTCATGGCTTTTGAGCCACGTAGAGGATGCAGTGCAGTGGCTCGTTCTAAGCACTGCCCAGTGCATAAACAGAAGAAAACTCTTGGGTTTTCCTTGTCCTCTCTTGTTCTTCCTCCCTTTCTTCTTGGTAACGTAGACAATACAAAGATAGGATGTTAGGTATAAATACAGCTCCGGATCGGCCCAATGGCCCAAATCTTTACTGCCCAAATAGCACATTTTAAAGGCCTGCAAATGAGGTAAATGGAACATGTTTTGTCCCTCCCCCTGCAAATACTTATTTCCCAGGAGAAGACACAGAATTCATTCTCGTGGGGAAAAGTGAGTGAGCGGTAGCCTTAAAATCACAGCGATTGAGTTGGATCTGCCTCAGTGTAATGGGAAACAACGTGCGGCCGGGACAGAATTTATTAGTGTATTGTGTCAAGGCGTATCAGCAGGGGAAGTGGACTGTAATGAGGGAACGCGCTCTCCCACTAGGATCTTAATTGTGAGGGAATTATTTCTAGATCCGTGGCCGGGGCGGAAAGAGACTGTGTTAATTCCAGGCACGTGGGCTGTGACTACGCTTTTGCAGGTCCCCAGACATTGTCCAGAAAGAAGTAAATAGAGCCGTCAGTCCAGAGCGTTCACTTTGCATTGATGTATCTGTGCCTAAAATAAAGTAGACTGTGCTTACTTTTGAAGTGTCCAAGCATTCTTTTCACTCTTATGTTGTGTGGCAAGCCATTTATGGTGAAAATTGTTCGTACTGGGTTTGGAACTAGCTGGCATTTGCCAAAAATGACTGCTAAACCTTCTGAATTTTGGTGGAAGGATGCATTTGTCTGCCAAGCAGCCCACTTCTATCAGTGCGTGTACTGCTGTTATAACGATTAGAGAGTGAACAAGTTCTGCCTCCCCTTCAGAGGTGTTTGTTTTAGATGGCATTGGCAAACTGCTTTGTGCAAGGGTAGTTTTAGAGCAGCTTTCAGAGATTTGATGAATTCAGTTTAAGGAGGTTTGAGTCAAAGCCACGCGGCAGGACTCAAATATAGGAGTTCTCAGTTCTGTTGTAGGTCAGATCTTTAAAGACGTTTCTTTTGGAGCTGCAGCGTGTGGGAGATGTGGGGAGAATGAAGGATAAGCAAGGTGGATCTTCAGTTCGATTTAAAGGATGATGGTAACCTTCTCCTTTTAAAATGTAGTTTGTACTGTGCCTGCATGGTTAAAAATTGGGTCAGCTGCAACCCAAGGAATCCAGGTAATGAAAATATGTCTAGGCAGGGGCCTGGAAATCTGGTATCAAAGGAGCTGGTGGGGAGGCGTGTGATGGAACTGAAAAAAGCCCTAAGTGAAAGGATCACATGAAAGTGTTGGTATGGCAACACACGTAAAAAGAAATGGAAAAATAAGGTGCAGAACAGCTTAATGAGTATACTTATTTTGAAGTTAGTCTACCGCTAGTTTATGGTCACTGAATAAATGTGCCGAGTACCTGGTCATCTGTATCTTGTTTGTGGTGTTTATTACTTTTATTTCATGCTGTTGCCACACTCACTCGGATGGTGTGGGTGGCTATAACGCTGATTCCAGGGTTATAGTCCTTGTTTACATACAACTAAGATAATAGTGATTGGGATAATGGATAATAAGAAGTGGGGGGAAGGCGGAGAGACTGTTTGTTTCCTTTGGAAGCGTGATCTTGAATTATCTGCCTTGCTACCTGCCCAACTTAGTATTTTTCATTTTGGTCTCATTTATTTAAAGTTGGAGATAAAGAAGGCAGCTAAAACTTCTGCAGATCTGAGAGGGGGAATATGGGCTACTGTCAAACCGCTGGGGTTTTGGTGGGGATTTTTGGATTGGTGGTTTAGTTTTTGGGGTTTTTTTTAATTATTCCACAGTAGATGAGCTGCTTTCTTGGGTGGATAGCAAACTGTTGATGGTAGAAGTAATTCCCTTATATTGAAAAAGGCTGTGTTGTCATGCACAGAAAACTTTCAGAAATATTTCTGGTGTATTTCTATATGATTAGAAGTCTCCTTGTGTTTCAACTTGATCTGTCCTATATGTGTGTGTGTATATGCACGTGTATGTGTATACACGGGTAAGGTTTGTGGTTGTACAAGCATCTGGAAAAAAGCACGTGGAGTCAGAAGCTGTCTGTCTGTAGGAGCACATGTCAGCATGTGGAAAAGAAGGGGAATGAGCAGAGGGATGTGTTTTGAAAACAGTACAAATGTAAGAATTTATCTGTTGCCTGTTGTGAGGCTTTGTGTTTCTGTTGCTGGCCTCTGATACGCCGAGTGTCTCGCTGTACTTGCTTAAACCTTCAGTCCAGTGGTCTGGTGTGTTGAAGAAGGGAGGAAATGCGCTGCCGTTAGTCACTAGAGGACAGTGGCATGTGAGGCAGGTGGTGGTTGCACATAGGAGCATCCCAGGCATTGATTTAGTTTTGCCATTACAACAGGGTGTATTACAAAACCTGGTGCAGTGTCAGGCTTACCTACTGGTGTAGCATCTAACCTGCAGAAGCCCCTCTGCCTGCTGTCTGGACCTTGTCTGGTGTCTGAGGATGACTTGGCTCTAGCGTCCTCATGCTAGAAGGTGTGGGTGTTTTCCAGAGATTCATTTAACCGTGAGAAGTTTACTAAGCAAAAACTGACCCTGCCTGTGTTGGAAAATCATGATTGATGCCTGTCAATCCAGGTTAGCAGGCACTCTGACAGCTTGTGTAGACGCGACCAACTCGTCCGTACCCCATGCTGGCAGTGCCCTACTTTGTTGGCGCTAGATAATGAGTCCTCAGGAGACAAGTCAAGTGTGATACGGACTTTGTACACTCAGACCGGTTCTGTTTGAAACCACTCCTTAAATCTGTTTTTGATAGAGCTTGCTTACACTGTTTATTTATTGATTTAGTAGTGGTATGAGTAGAACTTGCTGTAGGGGGGAAAAAAAAATCTCTTGTCTGCTGTCTGCACTGGGTATTGACATAAGCGTATTGTTGGGGATACGTACCAGTCTTCTTGGAAGTGCGTGCTTCCTCCGTCTTTCAGTTTTCGTGTCTCTTGTCCTTGCTTCTGCTTATTGCTATTTCATTGAAGAAAAAAGGTAATTTTCCTAATTCTTGGTTATTATTTGTGTGTAGTCTTTTCCCTTCTTGATTATCTAGCATGTATTTTCTTTCATGCTTTCCCCTTCTGGTTGTAATAACCTCGTTAGTCTCTGCTTTCTGTGTCCTTCCCAGGATAATTAACCAATGTGTCCTGCTAAATGTAGGGTCTACAAAACTAGATAATCTGGGATTTTTTCCGCTTGATAAAAATGCCTTCAGTATCAGTTCAGTTCTTATAGCACTTATTAGTTCCCATCTTCATATTGCTTGATGATGAGTACAGACATTAGCTGAATGCCTATTGCTCCTGATGCCTGTTGCCAACGGATTAATCATTGTAATATAGTTATATCTTCCCTCTGCTTTTTCCTGATCGTGCTTTGTTAAAGGTGAGGATCTGGTGTACAAAAGGTGAGGAACTGGAAGGAGATGGCTTACAGACACAATTCTGTTAAAAAGCAGGAGTACGGTCTCGCTTCTGAAAATACATTCCTTCTCAGCCTTCTTTTGTTGGTGACTCTCCTTGGGTTTGACCTCTGAAGTCCTTATTGAGCCATGCCTTGCCTTTGTGCTTGTACTGTGGTTTCCATTGGGTCTGTGAGCTACCTGCAGAGAATCTGAAAGATCACTGAAAACAGCAAGCCAGTTGCCTGTAGTATTTCCTACGCAGAAGCCTGTGTTTCAGTAAGGCGCTGGGATAAATGGCCGGTTAGAATAGCCTGTCCTTTGGCAGCGCTGAATAGGAGCGTGTAGCTGATGCTGCTGAGCTAACAAACCGCTTGCACGGTACCTGGGTGGCTATAAGTGCTGTGCAGAGGAAAGGGGGGTGATAGCCTGGAAGTCAGAAGGATGTTGGTAGCAGTGTACCCAGTGCTATCTTTTATAGCCAAACCCGTAAAGGGCAATTGGTCCTCTTTGCTTATTGATATTAGAGGTGGAGGGTTGAGTGCGCATTGTGCAATCTGTATTTTCCATTTGTGGTTGCATTAGCTTCCCTGAAATTTTGTCGGAGGTTTAGCATATCATAACTGTCACTTCAAGACAAGTCCTTCAGCTGTTTTTGGGTGGAAGAAGGATATAGTTTTAGTATCGTTGGTTAGAAAGCATCCATGGTAAAAGTGGATGTTTTTGTGTGTGTTGTCTGAGTGTGCACTGATCTATATTGCATTACTTTTTGTTGCCCTTCTTGGGAGGGAGGGAACGAACTTTTAGCATTCAAGCTTTCCTGTGCTTCTAATACCGTGACTACAAAAGCGCTTATTTTGTAGTAGTGGCAACCTTTGAACGGTCTCATTTCAGCTAGGACAGTACTGTGTTGTTGGCTGGTTTCTTTGCCTGGCTCTGAATTTCAGGGACTGCCTGCAAATGCTTTGAGTGAGCTCCATGTGGAAATTTCCAGTGTGAAGATGTGTGTGTGGGGGGGAAACCACCTCCTGTTGACAGTACATTTCCTTACCTGACAGGCAGCTTTCAAATGTAAAAGCGCATCATTATACAACTTTAAAGCCAACTCTAGCGATTAAACTCTGGGGAGATTCAGGAGTAACACTTCTTACAGGGCTGGAGCATATGGATAAGTCTTGTAAAGATAACCACAGAATAATGACCTGGGTGGGCTTGATTTTTATTTTTACAGCTAACCCATTAAGCCCAGATTTGTTGCGAACACTTGACTGTCCTAACAACCGTACTTAAAGCATGGAACGTGTAATACTTGCTTCCTGGCTACAGCGGTTGTTCCTGATTTTGGTCACTGATGAACAGTTGTTAGAAAAAAATATTCCAGTAACTGGGGTTTACCCTGCGTTTGCATAATAATGAGTTTCTGAAATTCAGCTGTAGTGATCCATGCATCTCCTGTGTGATTGCAGCAAAATTGTGTACTTATCCAGAAATTTAGTTCTAGCAGTCCATACTTCTCCTGCATGACTGATACAGCAGACACGTTTGTGAGCCAGGCTTTGTATCTCCCGAGAAGGTAACTGGATCCAGTTGCTTGGGATCCGCAGCAGGGCGTAATGCCGTGTGTACTGTTCACTCGGGATCACTATACCGCTTCAGTGTACTAGCATTTACAGTTGTAGTGCATGTGTGTGTGTTGACAGGTTATCTTCTACAAATTAATTGGTACCTGTGTACCTACCTAGGAAATAACTTAAATATGTGGCCTTAGACTAGTGCTCGGTACCTGTGGCAGCCAGAACACTTTTTTCTCCAAATCATTACAGAGAATGCTGTATGGGTAAGGTTGAACCAACCTTGGTCAGCATCTTGTGCCAATGGCGTGCCTCGACGTTGTGTGTCAGTAAAGGTGGGAGGATGTGCAATGAGCCAGCCCTGGCACTGTGACCCTGACTATGCTTTAAAGATGTGGGAGATAAGTGAAGTAAGCAGGTGAAAATCTCTCTTGCAAAATGGTTTTGGCACTCCAGCCACTCCTGACTTTCTTTTTACATGAACCGCAGTGATTTAGGAGAGCCAATGTCCTGAGCCTGAGCTTGGTTCTAGACTGAGGCAAAGGAGTCGGTGGAACGTGTTCTTCTCAGCCACGCTCTGTCCTGCATCCTACAGTGCCCAGTTTGTATTAGAAGACCCTGAAATTGCCCAGACTGTTACGAATGTGAGATGGAGTGCCTCTTGAACAGGAAGGGGCACAGAGTCAAAAAATCCAGCATTGTAGTGCGGTACTTTGCAAGTGCTGTGGTAGGTGGTGTTCTGAGCGGACTTACGTTTCCAATTAAAAGTAGCGGAGTGAGCTACAAGTTGGGGACTGAGCAGACTACCCTTGGAGGACAGACAAAGCTTACTCATTGGTGTGGGGGTGAAGAAATTTGTCTATGTAAAATGAGCAGGCATAGCTCCAGGGCAGGAATGGGATGGGACAGTTGTCAGTGCACTTCACTATCAGGCACCGAGAATGTTCCAGGGGCTGATAATTATTAAAGGTCAAATGCTAATGTTTTGAATCCTTTTTAATGATCTGGAAGGAATCAAGACAATCTTTGCAGTGTTACTGATGTTTACCTGTTTTTGCTTCCCCTGGTCAGTGGTAACTTGGAGTCCTGGAATGTTATCCTAACTCATGAACAGTCATAAGGAGAGTTCTCGCTTTGCCTGGTAAGGACAGCTAACTAGCTGTCATTCAAGCTGGCCTGTGTGTTATCTGAGCTGCAAACAAGTTCCCATGGTGGCTGGTTGCCAAAGCGGAAAGAGATTGCCTGGGATATGCTGCTGGCTCTTAGTTGACTTGAAACTGGTTACAAACTTGTTCCTTGACCTCTTGCCTTTTTTTTTTCCCCTTCTTTTTCATCTTTCAGCACGGAAAGACATCAGTCATGGCGGGTGATGCCATCATGGTCATGAGAGGCTTGACAAAGCTTAGTAAAGCAGTCCTAGAAACCCAAGCAGGACAGCTTCGGCAGGTGCTCCTTGGGGGCGATGCAGTTACCATTGCGAGGACTCTCCAGGCCACTGCTGAAGAACAGTTCAGTTCTGCCTTGGGGAAAATGCAGGTAAGCCAAGCTCTTCGTGCACAGTCTAGGCTGATGTTTTGCTTTTCCTCCAGGTACGTTTTGGTTTTGTTGTGAGAGTGGCTAGGAACTCTCATCATGAACTAGAACCCAGCTCTGCAGTGCTGGATCAATAATGCCGATGTTGCAATGCTCTGGGAATTCTCCCGGATTTCTGTGGTGTGCAGTAGGTGCTTGGGACAGGGATGGGAGGGGAATGTTACCGCAGAGTGTCTCTGTTTCCATTACTGAGTGTTTAAGGCATGCTGAAGTGGAAAAGTGCTCTGTTCATCTCATCTTGTCAAAGATCAACTCTTGCTAAGATTGGTCAGTAGCTTTGTTATTTAAAGTGTTCTTTAAACTTCAGTCATTGATTACCTCTCCTTTGACTAAGTGAATGAGCTCTTTTGGAGTGAATTGGATTTATTTCAGTGCTGCTTCCTTTCTTGACAGAATTGGTGCATATGATATTTTTCAGGATGGCTCAGGGTCAGGGGTTTGCATGTTCAATCCAGCCCAGGCTGGATTTTCAGGACTGACTTTCAAATGAGGAACATAAGGAAAGCCAGATTCTTTTTTCTTCTTTATTTTTTTTTAAGCAGCAGCTTCTGTCACCAAACATGGGGATGGATTTATAAGAGCTTCACGTTTGCTGTGTTGCCATCTCTTGAAAACATGGGGCTTGTCTGAGGAAAAGAACTTCTCTTAATCAAATATGATCATCTTTTATCATCCTTTAGAAAGACAGTATAGCTCAGATCATCATTTTTGAAGTAGAAACTAATGAGTGAGGTTTTGACGTTTTTTTATGCAAGTACCTTAGACTATCATGGCAGTCTATAGCTTCAGTCCTAGAATCTGGACCCGTGTTTCCTTGGTTCTATTTAAGCTTGCAACATAAACACCCTAAGTGTGGGGTTTTTTTATGGGGATAGTGCTTTGTCTTGCCTTTGTCCTCCTTTTGCATCCAAGGAGAGAGAGAGATGATGTCCTCCTGTTTCTGTGCATGTTTCCCTGCACAAGAGGGGCCCCGCAAGCGCAGCTGCAGAACGCCTGCCCTGCGTTCTGTAAATGAGGTGCATGAGAAGCTGCTGCCTAAGCAGGGCTCAGTAAGAAACCTGTAGTCAGAAGCTACTTCTTGTTTTGAAGAGAGGAAAGCTCTTGTGTTACATGACTGTATTTCACTTCTCTTGATCTGTGGCAGTGTTTTAGCTGTCTGACGTGCTTTTTAAAATGTAAGTATGGAAGTAGAGAGGCCTTCTTGCTTGAAATCATCAGTCAGAATTGTGGCCACAGTCCCCAGCTGTAAACAGGTTTCTCCTCTCTCCCCCCCGCTGTGATCTTGAGGTTCAGAATAGCATGAGACCTGCTGAATAACAGGAAAGACAATGTTCTGGTTTTTTTTTCTGTAAGGAAGGGAAATGTAATTAGTGTTTAGGAAAGAGCCTAAAATACGCTGCCTGCTTGCCTGACCACAGCAGGATTTAAAATCCTGTTGATTGGCTGTAATAGTCATCAGTTCTTCCATGGTCTGGCCGCTGCTGAGATAGGTAACTAGAATATGTCAAGTAAATAGGAGATAATGCTCTGCTGCTGACTTCTTTTTATTTTTTAAATTTTTTTCTATGTTGAAAAGTGGTGGGAAATATCTGGACTTAGTGGGGCAGCTCTTGTGGGTCAGGACAGAACAGAAAATACTGTCTGGAGAAGCTTACCTCGAGTGTTGCTGTGTCCGGTGCTGCTATCCTTGTTTCAAGCAGAGAATTTTATTTATTTATTTTGGGATGATGACAACAAACCCTGCCATAGTTTAGTGGTTGAATAATGAAATGTGTTTTGCAGTTGGTAATGTCACAGCTGTGGAAGGCTGAGCTTACTTTGCCTATAAGTAGGTATCTGGTATTGCTTTGGGTACCTTTGGGCTTGAAAGTGCTGACATTGCATGATTAGGGACAGGATGGAAGGGAGGGAGTATGGTAGGGGTCAGAACTGAATATTACGAGGTTTAGCTTTTTGTTATCTCTCCTAAGTATATCTTGGGCGATATTGCAGCTCCCATCACCCGTTGTTTCTGAGCAGTGTATTGCTTCTGGTGAACTCCACAATTAGTGACCCTTCCTGGCAGTGTACGTAGAACAAGGCGTCTCCAGTTATGGGTATTTGAGAAGCTGTTAATGAATTTGTCCCATCAGTGGGGTTGAAAGACTACTAGTGATCCCAGGTGTCCTCAGTGTCTCTTCCTTTTTCCTGTCTCTTACTGTGAATGTCTGCAGTGCCAGAGTCTCTACAATTTATATATTGTGGAGACATGACAGCCTAGCTGCATGCCCGTCTCTGAGGCCCATGGATGGGTAGGGAGCAGGTTTTAAGTTCTGTTCTTAAAGTATTTCTATTATTGTTTGCAGGAACTAGGCAAACAGCAGGAGAACTTAACTGATCTCAGCGAGGATTTTGGGAAAGACTATGACTTCTCAGCCCGAGAGCCATCAGATGCTCCAATGGACTTCTCCACTGCCCCCGGCAAGCCTCACGAACGCAGCAGTGAAGGCCCTGCTTACTCTTACGCTACGAATGGACCTTTTAGAAGTGTTGGTGAGACTGGAGATTCTGGCATGGGTCAGAGGCCTTTCCCTCCCAAAATGGATGCAAGGTTATTTGGAGGCTTTAGGGACCCTGGAAATCCTTTTGCTGCTGCGTTTGGACAAAATAGGGCTTTTCACCAAGACCATTCCTCTGTTGGTGGATTAACAGCTGAAGATATTGATAAAGCCAGACAGGCCAAAACAGGTTCAGAGCAGAAACCCTACAAACAGATGGTATGTGTTGTGTGGGGTTTTTTTTTTTATATTAAGGATTCTCAGTGCTATGGTTTCTATACTGGATTGTTCTTACTCATCTTCTCCTGTGTTTCTCTCTTTTCTTGCTCTTCCGCTGTTCCCTTTTGTGGAGGCAAAAGAGGGAAGTGTCAGTGCTCATTACCTCTGACCTCTGTGATATTTATTCTCTCAGTAGCTTTTCAGGCTCTCCTTTCACACTTGCTCCCTCTATTTCAGATATTCTGATGCAAGAGGATGCTTAAAAAGCATACATAGGGTTAGACTTCAATTTTAACAGGAGCTCTCCTTTCATTCACTGGACTATGAGGACTCGATGTCTTTAGTGATGCATGTTACAGTAACAACGGATCTGTATTTCATTCCAGTTTTTGGGGTGAAATGTTGAGCAGGTGGGGACAGCTGTAGGCTACAAAGGTTTGAAGACTGACCTAAAGAGTCTCTCTTCTCCTTGAAGGGCCCAGTTCCCTTTAGCTAGCTGTTTTGCTATGGCTGTGAAGGATGAATTGGACCTAAGTTCCTCTCGGTGAAGGCTGTGGCTTCCTGTACTTTGTCTTGCAGTCCTTCTAGAGGTGGAGGGAATTAGTAGATTGGAGAGTCGCGTCGCTCACAATTGTTGCTTTGGTGCTTCATGCACTTGTGTGAGACAGCGCAGAAAGCCCACAGCAGAATTCACGGTGGAGATACTTGCCATCTGCTCTGACATTCCGCCCTCTTCCCCAAAGCCAGTATCGGATGCTACTGTGGGTTCACTCACTCAGGATATTGCTTGGATGAAACTGTATGCTCCAGCTGTTGTGTGTGGGGGAATTACCTACAGTACTGTGAACCTGATAACCTTCCATGAGTTTTAATTCCATGTGTGGAAGGGAGTTTGGGTTGGCATTGTGCTGCTTCTCCAAATGCAAAATATAAGGGCTGCTGAGGTGAAAGTAAAAATGGGGTTTCTAAACATGGTTGTCAGCACTTCTATCTTTCCCACCCTCTTGTCCACTCCTCTGCTTAGTGTGTGTTGCAGTTCGTGGTGTGTCTGTCCTGCAGTGCGTTCACTTGAAAATCTCTCAAGATATATAAGGCTCAGTGTTCAAGAAAAGCTTTCTGGAGCACGGAGTTGTTGAAGTGCTTTCAAAGCTGCACTCTGAATTTGCAGCTATCTGACCATATGCCCAGTTCATTTGTGGACTTCTTGTTTTGTTTTCCTTTCCCCCCTCTTTCTGCTGCAGCTCAGCGAGCGGGCCCGGGAGAGGAAGGTTCCTGTCACAAGAATCGGACGCCTTGCCAACTTTGGAGGTCAGTTTGCACACCCACACTTGCAAAGTCACTGCGCTTGCACATACTGGTTAATGGCTGGCTACGACAGCGCTCCTGCTGAAGCATTAGTTGGTTCTATTTTCTAGTGAGGCTTGCTAACAGGAAACTGCTTTCCCACAAACAGCTGCTTAGCTCAGAGCTTGATTTGGGCTTTTTCATTACAATTAAGGATCTTGGCCTTTTAGTCAGAATGACATTATATTTTTGAATCCTGTTTTCTGTCACTTTCTTTATCATATCTAACTGCTACTGTGATAGTATGGCAAAGAATAAAGCTCCCCACCTAAACAGACTTCTCGGATGCATTCAGCAAGCTACCTGTAAACAAGAACTACAGAGCTGGCATGAGTTTTCATTTGTCTTAAGACGGTAGGCTGATATGTTCCTGGAGCTTAGTTTTTGTATACCTGCTCTGAAATGGGAAAAAAAAAAAGTCCCTCTTAAGAGTGTAGGGCAGATGATTTGGGAGTGCATAGGAGAACTGCCCATCTTCATGGTAACACATACTGGGCTGGGCTGTTTAATGAGAGGGAGAGAGTGGGGTGCAGGTTGTTCTCCAGTCTGTACAAATACCCTGGTCCTGCATATGTGACTTCATTTTATTGAGGAAACTCTCCTAGTCCTTACAGTAGGCTGTGACTGTCAAGCATAGACAGCTGGAGCTGCTGTTATTTTACGTAATTTTTCCCAAGCTTATCCTTGCTACTTCTCTGAACAGTGGTTAAATATAAAACATACCCTTTTGGTATTGATTTTTGAGGGTGGGGAGATGATAATAGTCAAGGTTTGATTTACTTTGCTGTTGCTTCTAAACTGTTTTCTTCAGGAAGGATGTAAAGTCTGAGCTTGTAAGATCAAGCTAGCTGAAACCTATGTGAATTTTATTTGCAGAATGGGATTTACTATGTTAAAAAGCAGCTAAATATCTTCAGTAATATTAACAGATGGTGCTTATCTAATGTCTTATATCCAAAGCCATCAAAGGACTTAACAAGTTCCTGAGAAAAAGGGAACTATCACAGTAATAAAAGATGATCCCAGCTGGTCTTACTTTGCTAATCATTAGATGAGTAGTCTCTCTGGTTTTGTTTTTTTGTGACCGTAGTGTTTTGAGATGACAGTAGCCCATCTAAGTTGTGAACAGTCTCTCCCAAGTGGTGTGTTAGGCTCTTGTGATTCTCTTCCACAAAATTTGATAGAGAAGCATGTGTGCAAAGTAGACATCCTTCTGTTATGGATCCCAGAAGAAAGAAAAATAGCCTGTCAAATGTAATTCAGATCAACTATTATATAAAACAAAACAATTACTCTTCCTCTGTGTGTGTCTCCTGTCAGACTAATGTGTACAGGAGGAGTTGGGGGCAGGGACTGATTCTATGTAGTGCAGGAATAAACAGCAAGTGAGTTTTGTGATAACATAAGGTTTTGATGCTGGTCAGATCTCTTTAACCCTCCAGTTCATTGCAGGCACTCTGGCTTCTCGGAATGCTTAGTATTCCTTAAAGGGAAGCAGGATTAATGATCTGCTTTTTGGACTAACAAGGCATCACTTTAAAACTCACTTGACTTCTTTGTTTTCAAGCTCTAGTAGCATACAGGTCTCCATTCTAATCTAGCATTATTTTTATGGAAAGTGTCACAGCACTTCTAGCTGTCATCTTCCGAATTTATCTGGGGCTGCTTGCTGACAGCTGGTGGATGTGAAGTGGCAAGTGACCAAATTTTCTGTGAACTTTGAGTTCCAGTGCTGTTGCTGCGCGCTCCAGCTCTTGGCACCCAAGGCTGTTGCATGAGGAAAGGCTGACTCATGCTTCAAGGGGAAATGTAACTAACTACCTGTCTTCTCCTAACCTCAGGTTAAAAAACAAAACAAAAAACCCCACCAAACCAAAACCACAAAGGGAGAGTAAGAACGAAAGAGATGGTTTTTTATAAGCAGCATCCCCAGTGGTATCTCTGTGTGTCATCTATTTTTTTTTGGTCTGGCCCTTCTCCTCCAGTTGTCTGTTTTATATGATTGAAATTGTTGGCAAGACAGAGCTCTTGCTTTCAGGCTGCTTTTGGGGGGACATTGTGTTGCAGAAATGGTATTCAGATTCTCCAGTCTCTGCAATCTCTTGTTAGCATTCATTGCTTATTTTTCCCTCTGGATTTCTTCTCGCCACAGCAAGGAGAAATAGTACTGTCAGTACACTGGCTAACAAACAACGGATCTGGCCTATAGGTAGGTTTTTTCCAGTTTAAGAAATCCCTTGGTAATATTTTGGCAGGCTGGCTAATGCTTGAAGAAGGTTTCTGAGGGTGTGATGAGTCTGAAAAAGTGTGGGCAGCTCCACGTGGGAAGGACTACCTGTAAGGAACGCTTCTTAATGGTCCGATCTTGCTCCAGACTGATAGGAGCTTTTAAACAGCCTCTAGAACTGCATGGAAAGAGGGACTCTATTTATAGCAAGGAGCAGCTCCTGCTTGCTACTTGCTTGAAGTTTAGAGTGGTTTTTTCCGACCTGCACGTGGCCTTGAGAGAGCCAGTGCAATTGTGAAACCCCATCAGCTAATTCTAGTGTGGCTTTTCCTGACTGGCTTTTAACTGATGAGAAATGTTCTTTTCAAATTGCATCTTTACGAAGCATTTTAAATGCTTAAACCAGGAAACATTAGCCGATAGCAAGAGCTGTGGTGTACCATTCACTTCTACCTGTTTTTTGATTCCTCTGAAGCTGTTGGTGAGCTTTGGCTTATGGTTGACTGTATTCCTCTTAGATTGTGAGCAGGGGAAGGTAGTACTTGTGTGCCTTTCCTGGCTGCTTACTGTCCTTGCTCTCAGTCCTTTCTGGGTATTCATCTCAGAAGTGATGCAAGAGGTAATGTGTACATTTTTTAAAAGTATCTGCATGCTGAAGAGTGAGGCTGATTTAAGGGAGTCTCATGAGGGCATAGGAAGCAGTGTCCAACTGAGACGAGGACTGATTTTTGTTTTCCTAAGATCCAACCCAACTTAATGTTTTGGTTTTTTTCTTTTAGAGAAGGCAAGATAAGCTTGAAGTAAACTAAGTGTTTCAAAGCTCAGTGGTAGGTGAGTTGGAAGTTCCCTGTGCCTGCAGTGTGTACTCTCTCGTGCATTTTCTCTTGTCTTGCCTTTTCAATGGGAGTCAGAAACAAGGTGTTGGATGATTTAATGAGCCTCCAGTTACATTATTGGTTTTTGGGAGCACCTGCTGCTGCTGAGGGATGATGGTTAACAGCTGGAAAGAGCCCTTTTGCAGGGGATGTCACTGTTAACCTGTTGAATAGTAGTGACCCAGCTCTGTCCTTGCTTCTTAAGACATTCAAATAATCAGAATTAAATAGGGGATAGCAGGATAGTGATTATTTCTTCCTCTACCAGCTGCCCCTTTGCACTGCCTTGAAAATATTTAAGAGCAGGAGGCTGCTCCATGTCCATGAGGGAGTGTAGCTTAGAGTAAGCAAGTTTTTTGTGCACGATTTGTTTCTTGTGTGCTTTAGGGTGCCATCTTCATTTGAAGACCCCAGGAAATCATTGTGGGAAATACAATGGTTGAGATGGAGTCTTCCCTTACCATCTCCACTAGCATTTGACTCTGACTTTTCTTGGTGGGATAAAAACCACTTTTTTTTTCTTATTTCCATGTTAGTAGAACATCATTTTAGACTTGAAGAAGATGGAAAGATTTTGAGTAGGTCAAAAGCAGAGCTCATGTAACTATTCTTGGGTTTCAGCTGAATTCCCCTGCTATTGGCATGATCCTGTTCACACTTGAATCGTTCCACCTCCTGTCTTTGCATGTTTTTTGTTGGCCCCCCCTGATGTTATAGGGAATGTTGCTTTCTCAGCTGTGGTATCAGGACACTCTGGTGGGTGATGGACAAATTACTAACAGGAGGCAGAAATACTTGGACTGCAGAGTTTGCCTGGCTTCTCGCCTCTTCTCGGCGCAAAGAACATTTTGCTGTAAAGATTGAAGGTAATTTCCTCTAACACTTGCATGTAATACTGAGCTAATGTTTCTCTGTAATCAGCACAAGATCCTATAACTAAACTTCTTTGTCCTTTACATGTATTTTTGTATGCTGCTTGCAGCAGCTGGTGTGACTGCTGTTAGCTGTATTTATAGTACTAAATATCATCCTTGATTTTTATTAGTTTATTTTTTTTCTTCCCAGGATTGGAATTGGTAAAACAGATTTTTCTGCAGTTTTTTGTTCCATACTTGTTTTGTAGCCTGATGGGTCATCAGTTCCACCCACACAGTTCTTGATCTTTTCTTTATTTCCATTCTCCCTTCCTGGCATCATTTGACTTTTCTTAGCAGTTTCTGTCTCCCTTAATCATATTCCTGGTTTGTAAGTTTATTATTTTAATGATCTAATAAGATCCTTTTGCAATAAAGAATATTCAGGAAGCTTGCAATAAGTCGACCTAATGTGATTGTAGCAATTCTACAACAAAAAAACAAGGTAGCCTCTTGAGGTACGTTAAATTAAAGTATATAGAGGACTACAGCTACACGATTCAGATTGTCACGAGTGACAAGTGAGCGTGGCTTTCTTCTGGTGAACATTTAATACTCAGAAAGCTAGTGGGAATCGATGCATAACTGTCTGCAGCTTGCAATGCGTTCTGTGTGGTGCTTGCAACGTTTGACGTGACCCAGACCAGGGCACAGGCTGCTCCAGGGGAGAGTCTCGCCCACCCCTGTGCTTGGCAGGCTGAGCAGAGTGATAACAGCCCATTCAGTCTCCTGTTTGTTTTGTGTCAGTTGCTGAGCAAGAGGATTCTTCCTGAACAAAACTGATTCCAGATCATCTCTTGATGGGCTTGGTTTGAAGTGTAACGGGTGCTGGAGATGCCTGGAAAATGTCTGAAGAGGCATTCCGCTGGTATAAAACCAAGTGGCATTTTCCAGGCCTGAAATAATCTGTCTGCCTAAAGTGCAAAATGCAGGAGTGTGACTTTCTAGCGGTGCTCAGGGATGTTATTTTCCAAGGTGCTGAACCGTGGCTGTTCAGTGATGCTGAAAACTGTCCCAAAACGATTAATCTTGGAGGAAGTACTCATCTTGCAGACAAGGAGAATGAAGGATGTCAGGAGTGACTTGTCCAAGGTCAGTAGGCTAGTGGCCCAGAGGAGGAGAGTGCTTTTCTACAGCCATGCAGGTTCTTCGGAGGGATGACTTGTTCCTGGTAACAGGATAACGGATGGCAGCGTGCGGTGGGTTGACCGTGGTTGGCAGCTAAGCCCCATGCAGCTGCTCACTCGTTTCCTCCCTCAGCAGGATGGAATAGGAAGAGCAAAAGGAAGAAAACTTGGGAGTTGAGATAAAGACAGTTTAATAGGTGAAGCAAAGCTCCATGTGCAGGCAAAGCAGCAAGAGAAATTCATTCACTACTCCGTATCAGCAGGCAGATGTCCAGCCACTTCTGGGAAGCAGGCGTCAGCATCTGTAGCAGTTACTTGGGAAGGCAAACACCGTAACCCCAAAACGTTTCCCCCTACATCCTCCTTTCTCCAAGCTTTTACTGCTGAGCATGATGTTACATGGCATGGATATCCCCTGGATTGATTTGGCTCAGCTGACCTGGCCCTGTCCCCTCCCAGCCTCTTGCCTACCCCTGCCTACTTGTTACAGGGACAGAGTGGGGAAAAAGAAAAAGCCTTGATGCTGTGCAAACACTGTCCAGCAACAGCGAAAACACTGGTGTGTTAGCAACGCTTGTAGTCACAAATCCAACACACAGCATGATACAGGCTCCTATGAAGAAAATGAGCTATTTCAGCCAGACCCAGTATGCAGCATTATTTGTGTTCAAATAACTCATGCCTGGACCACAGCCTTTCAGTTGGGTAGGTGTGTGGAAGAGGCCTGGAAAACAAATCTGCGTGGCATTTCAGGAATGAGTGGTGTTGCTCTGAACCCTCCTGTCTAGCACTTTCTTTCTGAACCGTAGAGCGTTATTCTGGTTTGTGAGATGAGGAAAGGTGAAGTTTTCCCTGCCGTTTTTTGTTGTGTGGGCTATGCATGCTCCAAATGCCGCAGCGAATGAAATTCACGTTGGTAAAGGAGAAGTTAATACATTCCTGAAGTTCAGGGTCAGAGTGATCCCTAGCACTGGTGTTAGTGGATGGAGTTAGAGCCATGAGGAAGTTAGCCCATCATTTAATTCCCTAATTTCATAGTTCTTCAGATAAAAACTTGGTAAGAACAAAGGAATAACGTGAGCAACTGAGACTTCTGAAAAGTGGCAGCTTTTTCTAAGCCCTGGACATTCAGGGAAAGGGCCAAGTTCTGGCATTGCTTTGAGAAATAAAACCTCCAGTTGTCACCTGTTTCTTGGTGACAGAAGGTTACATTTACATCTGACTTCATTTTTGCAGGCTTGATTGCTAAGAAGCAGCAGGCACCCAAGATGCGCATGATCCTGCACAGTCCTGAGAGTGTTATCTACCCTCCTGCTACCACATTTAGAGCAGGGCTGCATATGCCCTGAGATGTTTCCAGGTAGTTGCTGAACATCTGAAGTAGAAATGCTGCACGGCATTTTCATGTAATGCCCTGAGCTAAATATCCTGCTGCGCACTACAGAGTGGAGCAGTGAGCAAATTCTAAGAGGAGCTATTGTAACAGAAGCCCTTTTTCTAGCATAGTCTACAATATGGTTTAGTTCAGATGCTCAACTGTGTACAGCCATGAGAGGGGAGGTGTGACACACGCCCGTTTGGAGTCTGATCTTGCCTACATTGATGTAAAACACAAGCTGCTTTGGAGCATGCTAGAATTTCTCCAGCTTTGTTCTAGAACGCAGGGTAGAATCTGGTTCCTGGTCATTCATTTGCCTTTGAAGTGGTTTGTGTCTTAATGATGAAGAGAGATGAGAAACTTCAGATACGTTTTATTTTAGGTACAGGCAGTCTCAGCAGTGAATGTAGAGCCTTTAGAAGGAGAAGCAGTGTATTTAATTTGGAACCGGTTACTGCTAGCCCAGTTCAGCCTGGCTCTGATAATGGCCAAGCTGATTTCTGATGGGGAGTATTGCTTTGGAGGTGGTGAAAGTGGGATCAAGGCCAACAGAAGCGCTCCGTGAGTGGTATTCAGTGTAGACAATCACATTTTGTTGATGAGGTATCTGTCTCCGTTGGCTTCCTGTCTGATTCTTGGTACTTTCTGCTCCAAGTTACTGTCTCATCTGTGGGATCTGTTTGGAGATGACTGTGTATCAGCATTTTAATAGATACTGTTTATGCTCTGTTTGAAATGTCTCTTTGCTTCTTTCCTGTGGAGTCTAGGGATAATTTTCTCATTTTGCTCAGCTAATAAAATCTCTGGATTTCTGGTGTAAAAGACTTGCTCAGTGGTCATGTGTGGCTTGGCACTGTTGAAGGGTCTGCACAAGTTAACCGATAACAGCAGACTTCTTCAGGCTTAAATTGAGCATTTTGGTGCCGCATCTCCATAGGAAAACTTGCAGGAATTATGGAAAACTTACCAAAAAACTCCCAAAAATTATTTCAGGATTTTTTTAAGTATTATAATGTTAAAATCATGGCATACTGTGAAAGTTACATTTTTTCTGAATGTTGATTTCTGTATTATGCCATTGACTCTTAAACATCCATGCGCAATGGAGAATGAAGGGTTGTCTGACAGTTAAATGGCATGGGATGGCCCTGGAAGCAGTCCTCGCGAAGGCCTTTTAATGTCCCTGATGCCTCCTGTGCCCCATGCTTCACCGTATGCTGGATTCTTTGACTGAGCGCATGTAGTTTGCAAGATGGAGCTGTTTCTGAAGCAGACGTACTGCGCAAGTTTGAAATTTTGTTGGTAGAGATGGGGTTGTAATTACCTGATGGGAGAGAGTGAAAACTCGCTGTGCAAGATGAGGTTCAACTTGTTTGTGCTCAGGCTTCCTCACTTGAGGCTGCAAAATGTTGCATGCATTTCCTCCTGCATGTGTGCACAGAATGCCGTGTGCTGGTCAGCTGTGTTTCCTTCATCGCACTCAGTGTCCCCTGGTTGTTTTACCTGGGAAGCTGTCCCGCGGTGCCTCGAGGAGGGCTTGGGGTCCTTGGAAAACATGCACACCCAGTACTGCTAGCGGTGTGGGAGCGAGGCATGGTGGGATGCACCATTGCTGGGGAGACGTGAAGGAGCACCAGCTGTTCTGGTTATCCGTGTCATTTATTATCCCGAAAAATAAATATTTTGAAATTGGGAAGGCAGTGAGATGTTTGGTAGTATGGATTACTGCATGATTAGATGTGTGTCTTATTTAATCTTTGGTGGCTTTGGTCAGATTAACTGGAGGCAGATAACGCTGCTTTTGTAGTCGTAGCTTAATCTGTGGCTGTGAGACAACACCCTAGAAATCACTATTCACAAGGGTGATAGTGCACGTGGAGCGCTGGTGTTTGATCTCATGGTTTTACTGTTGCTGTGCGGGATTACTCCTTGGAATTGCAGGTTACAACACTGCTTGCATAAGGTGGACCTCAGAGGAACATGTTTCTGTTCATCATAGTCGATGAGCACATGGAAGACAAAGACAGCTAATGAGCACAAATAAACCTGAATGCTTAGACAGTACGGTCACAGAGCCTTAAAATCCCCTGGCAGTGGCTTCATCTAAATACAGTCTTGCTTCCCCTGACTGTGGTGACATGGTGGGTGGGGAAGGGGATTCTGTTCTCTCCTGAGAATTGTACTTTGAGAACCATGTTTGTGAGACTTGACTTGGTTTTTGTTGGTTTTTTTTCTTCCCTTCTAAACTCCACGATTTGAGTCTACAGCAGGACCTCAGGCAGAGCACAGAGCTCTGAGTAGCACTTGTTGACATGCTTTATAAAAGCCGGACTTCCCGGGCTGGCCTAGCCTATGATACCTGGCTGGCATACTGGGCTGAAGAAGTACAGGAGAAAACTGTTCTGTGTCAAACTTGAAGATGACTCCATTGCAAAAGCCAGGATGGTCTAAACAAGCTGTCTTGCTGCTGTGCATTTGCCTCTGTGGCTCAGAAGGTTTTTTCATGCTGACCTGGGTCTCTTTCTTCTTATTTTAAAGGACTAGCTGTTGGTCTTGGCATTGGGGCATTGGCAGAAGTTGCAAAGAAGAGCCTTAGACCTGAGGAACGCAATGGTAAGCCCTTTCTACATCCTTATTCTTTTTTTTTCTCCTGGGGTTTTTTTTTTTCTTTTCCCCAGACATAGTTTATCTCCATTTGCAAGATTTTATTCTTTTGAAAGCTGGGATAGTGAGGCAGTCAGAATAACAGGGGGATATGGGTAGTTCTTTTATTTTTAACATAATCCTTCTCCACCTCCAGACTCTTCTCCAAGTACACCATAGCCTCACTATGTAGACAGAGGTCAGAGGTATATGCAAGAAAATGAGTTTATGCCAGCGGAGTTCATACAACTTACTTTGCCACAGCCACCCCTGAGTTTGAATACTATCCCTGTGCCTGTTCTTGGATTGTCTTGGCCTAATAATTTTTTTTTAAACTGTTCTGTTAAACCTTGTAGTTCTATCAGAACAGAAACTGTAGATGAGCCCGTATGTCTGAACACTTTGTTAGTGGTTGCAGTTTGTTTTGAAATTTAAGGATGTTCTGCCTAGGAGGAACTTGGAGGATGGCTGCTCTGTTTTAAGAGAGACAAAAGACTTTATGTACATGTTAAATGGCAATTATCTACTTCCAGTATCTATATTTTGCCTTCCTCTAAAGGATTCTCGTAACGGGTCAAAAGGCTGCGCCGTGCAGATCGACCTGATCTTGTTTTCTTCAAAGCTTGTTTGAAATTAGAAGTAAAATGTTCCCAAGTTGTACCTGGTCATGTCATGGTAGCTTTCTTCTAAGCTTATGTGTTGGTAAAATATGGGGGTACTGAATGGTTGTGTGTGGGTGAATGGCTTGGGGCATAGAAAGTACATGGTGTTCTTTCCTAGAAAACATAAGATTAAAGCTTACGGCTTCACTAGTTTCTTATCCAGGAAAAGCTTTGGTGGGATCCTGCAAAATGTGAAGTTCTTTGTTACAGGTATTGCAGGCTGTTTGCTCTTCAGCTGGTCTCTCTGGTTTGGCTAGTATGTTTGTGTGTTTAGATTATTTCCAGTGGCTGGAGGGAACTGATGAAAGGGTTTAGCACTTGCAGCTAGAAGTAAAAATGAAGTCAAATCCTTCCTGTTTTAGAAGCATTGCTGGGTCCTTGTAATTTTACTCTGTGGCCAGTAGTATTCTACTGTAAGGCCAGTTTGTGTCTTCCCCCACTCTTCTTTGGGGGTGGGGGAAGGATGGAGGCTGAGAGAGTGTGAACCTCTACTCCAGGAGCTACTGGAGTGGCTGAAAATTGAAGAAATTTGGAGAGGGGAGAACCCTAAAAAACCCAACCAAACAAAAAAAATCCAACCAAAAAACCCCAAACCAAAGAACCAACACCCCAGCAGATGAAACACGTTCCTCTGGTGGGGGGACAGGGGTAAGGCAGGGGTTGTGTGCCACCCAGGACACTACTTGTTAGTATTTGCATCTTTGTATTCCCTGTACAACTAGTGATAGGACAAGAGGAAATGGCCTCAAGTTGCACCAGGGGAGGTTCAGGCTGGATATTAGGAAAAATGTCTTTACTGAGAGAGTGGTGAAGCACTGGAACAGGCTGCCCAGGGAGGTGGTGGAGTCACCATCCCTGGAGGTGTTCAAGGAACGTGCAGACGTGGCACTGTGGGACATGGTTTAGTGGGCATGGTGGGGTGGGGTTGATGGTTGGACTTGATGATCTTATAGGTCTTTTCCAACCTTAATGATTCTGTGAACTAGGCCATGCAGAGCAGCCCAGCAGAGAAAATGGATCCTTGGCAGAGAGTAGTTGTTTCTCTCCATGACCTGAGGTGTTTGAGGCTGGGTGGGTTTCTTTGCTTTGATTTAAAAGCGTGCATTCAGGCGAACATGGCCCTCCCTGTAGACAATCCTTGAAGGCTTTTGCTTTCACTGCTTGTGATGTTTGACAGGTTCTTCATACCTGTTGGAAGCTGATGATTTGCTTTGCTTTTAACAGAGGAGTTGTTGCACAACCATTGGTATTTCTCTGCTTGCCAGATTATTTTCTAATTAGGCACACCCCAAAGTGGAAACATGAGCTTGCAGAGCTATGAAATTTGAGGGAATAACATGAGCTTTTTTCTCTTCCTTGCAGCATGAGAACGGATTATTTATTTTCTTTAGAGGGCAACAGACACTTTTTTCCTTGCAATAAAGCAGTTGCACCTTTAGACTTTTTTTCTTCTTGTTAGGGTGACTGTTATTTTCCCGTGTAACTAGATGCCGTAAGCCCACCCTACAGTTTTGAGTCATGATTTGGGAAGAATAATTTTCTGGAACAAACCTTGATTAAAGAATAAGGCAATGAGAACTGCTGACTTTGATGCTAGGCAAGGGAGTTAGTTAGAAAATGAACTAGCTTTTATTTTTAGCTGTCTTGCTTTTGTTCTTGCTTCCTCTCTTGTTGTTGTGACTGCTTAGATAAGAGCTTGGAGCAGTGGTTACACTGTAAAGGAGAAGGGCTGTGGAACTGAGAATGGGCCAAGAGCAGCAAGTATTGAGGTGAGGCAGAAGTAAAAGACTGTTTCAGCCCCATACTCTCTTGGAGCTTCTCAGGCCAAGGGCACAGGAAAGTCTCCAAGTAACTCAGCTACAGCCTCTAGCTAGTGTCCTTGGATTTGTTTTCCACGGGATTTTACAGTCATGGATAAAACACCATAGATGAGAACTACCTTCATGGGCACTGCTCCCACAGAAATGCGTGGCAGCGGCTGTGTACACAGTTTTGAGTTCAAAATCCCATTTTCTTACTGTTCTTCTGGCAGTACCAGCCTTAGCTGCTGTTGGGGGAAATCTCTTGACAGAGGTACCTCTACATTTCTTTAAAAATACCTCTGCACCCCGTTCATGATTCCAGCTTGAGGTATTTGTCTCCAAGTTTTCTGGCTGCCAGCACCATAAGCTTGGGCTAAGACGTCTCTGAGAATGACATACTGTCCTGTTCTCTGGAAGCTGGTAGAGGATGTCTTTTCTCTCCCCACTGCTGCAATATTAATAGTAACTTCTTGGTACTTCAAACTTAAACAAGTGGGATGTGTGTATGCCCAAAGGCATACCTAAGAATTTCACGCTCTCACTGGCATCTAGGAGTGATGGGAAAGAGCCTTCTCTTAGTTACCCTCCTCTTTCTTGTCCAGTGAGTACAAATGAAAGTGTCTTCACACCTTTAAAATAGATCTAGAAACACTCGTCCTTCAGTCACAAAACCGCGAGCCTGAAACTCCTGAGCTACAAGTGATCCTAGTAGCATGGCTTGTACTTCTTTCCATTGCTGTTATCAAATGGAGGGACCACAAATGCTTACTCTCCTGCACGTTCTCTAGCAACTGCACCAGTGCTGATCTGTCTTCCCCTGTCCAATTTCACCATCCTTGTTTAGTAGCCACAGGGCTGCTCTTCTCTCTCTGCCTCTGATTGTCTCTGTTTCCATAAACAATTCATTTCTTAAGGGATTTATCCCAGAACAAAAAAGTCTGGTGCAAGAGTTTGTGAATTTCTCCCTTCCCCATCCAAGCCTGATGTCCTGGACATAAATTCTTTCCACTGCCAAATTCCTGTGAGTAGGTGCAGTTTGTTCGGGTTTTTTAAGGGCTTGAGGACCTAATGCTGCCTTCTTTAAGTTCTTTAATAAGTGATTTGGCTCATCGTATTATTTTAAAAAGAGGATGGCTCTACTTGATTTCCAGTGGGAATTTTCTTGGTAGGCTGATGTAGCTAATTAAAAATAACCTCCTCGGTCACTGGTGACCTTGAGGGCAGTCTCAGTATTTAAAGTCTGTATCTAAAGTGCAAGGCTGACACAGAGTGGGAGGGTAGAATAAATTTCCAGGAATAAAAATGAAAGAGTGCCCAGACAAATAGCTGCCATTACTAGTAAAGAGACTCTGGGTTCAAGGTCAACTTCGTAACTTATTAATGACCTGTACCAGGCCGTTCTAGGCACTGTGCAAATGCCAGGCTGGGCAGAGCCCGGAAGGGCTGGCAGCTGGCCTAGGTTTGAATGTGGTGGTGTTTTCTTATGAAAAGGAATAAGGCGATCTCCTTAAGTTTTGAGTCCTAAGTGCTTAGGCTATGTTCTTGACTCTTCCCTTGCCCCAAAGTTTGTGTGGCCAATGGTCCTAAAAACAAAGGCATGCAAAGTCCAGTGGCTAGTTCTCCATTTGTCAGTAGCAAAGGAGGTGGAAAAGCAGTGATGCAGCTGTGAGATGCATACAGATTTGGAAGGGTTCACGCCGATTCTGGATTTGGAAAGGAAGACTCGGGTCAAGCATTCCTGAAGGCATCTGCCTCTGCTGTGGAAGAGCTGTCAGGCTCCAGGCACCGTGGCTGCAGGTGCCTTCATTTCCGAAGTCTCCTTGTTGCCACAGCTTGTTTAGATGTGACTTCTATTTGCTGCCTTTTCTTTCCTTGATGAAGTAGGTAAAAAAACCTGCAACTTTGTGATCTTAAGGTGGGGAGGAAATTCTTTTTCCCAAAGACTGCAGGTACCTTTTGGTGCTACAAACATTAACATAATGAAAATTGGCCTGGTTTTTTCATGAACTTGTGCTGGGTTTTATCCCTGCTTCCTTTCCACCTAGCCTTGGAAGCCTATGTCCATTTTCTCTCTGTTTTTTCCTCTTCCCTTGCCATTTACATAATCCTGCTTTTGACTCTTGCTTTCAAGTCACCTTCCTGTTCATGCCCACTTTTAGCAAAGTACATAAACAAGCAACAGCTGATCACGTGCTGTTGGACTGGCTGGTGATCAGGTAGTGCCCCTGTGGGCTTGACTTCAATGAGAAGCACACCAGGAGAAGAGGATGGGGAGTGCCTGTGTTTGGCTCTTTCTCTGATAAGACTCTTCAAAAATTGTCAGGGTTCATTAACTTCTGGAGGTGACTTTAATCATTAACTAACTCCTTTATCTTGCTGCAGAGTCAAAGGAGGATGTTTGTGTGTGCAGGTGGTGTGAAGGAAGGTAAGGCTTTGAGTCGGTAGTTTGCCTAGCTCCTGCGTATCTGTATGTCAGCGCTCATACAAGGGTTCATTTGCCTCATCATTGCTAAGGACACAGAATTTTCCTGATGGGACAGTTGGGAGCCAGAGCTCTTAGATGGCCCCAAGTGTGTCACTCTCCAGAGCCAGCTTTTTAAGTGGGCAAAGCCACATCTTTCTGCCCTAGGCAGCTCTACCTATTCAGCCTCTCAGACTCCTTACATTCAGGATCCAGAGGAAAACGTGCTGTGTGTGATACAAGTGGTGACTTCTGGGTCCCTCCTGCTTCTCTGCATCTTGCTCTGAAGAGCAGGATAGTTGTCCTGTGTACTCCTTCCTGGTGTTTTTATTCCTCTCTCCTTTCCATGTACATTCTTTACTTGGGACAGGGGTTTGGATGGATAAATGATGTCCAACATGCAGTGCCATCTTGCTGCTCTCCCATAAAACAGGTAAAGGGAAGGAGGGGGTGAAGGAAAGGCAGTGCTTGGCATGCTCTGTGCACTGCCGGTGGGTAGTTCAGTGGCACCACTTCTCTAGGGAAAGCTTTGTAAGCAAGCCAGCTGCTTGCTGGGGTTGAAGAGTGACTGTCAGATCAGTAACATGCTTAGCGCCTCAAGAAGGTTGTACCAGGTTGTGTGAGCCACCAGAGTTTAGACAGCAGCTACTTCAGTCTGACTCTTGGTTCTTTCTCCTGTTTCCTGGCCAGGCTGAGCTCCCTCTGTATACCTTCGTGAGAGCTAGCTGGAGATAGAGAGGATCTCTTGCTGCTGTAGCCACTACATGACACACCAGTAACTTCCATCTGCCTGAGACCTTCAGGGCTGTTGCAGTTGCCGTGCCTTCTTGGGCCCTGCTTGTTGTTTATGTGGGCTTCAGCTGTTCTGTCCTTTGCACCCTTTCCTCTGAGGTTTTGAAAAAAAAAGATGTAGCTCCAAGATCGGCATACTAGCTGTGGGCCCTGCAGCCTGGCTGTAAGACCTGACCTTCCTCCTGCTTGGCTCTCCAGCAGCAGGAGCTGAGCTGCAGCCCCAAGAGAAGTGGTTGGCGGGTGCCTGCCCGCCCCCTCCATCCCTGCTCTACTGGGCATTGCTGGGAGAAGTTTTGCGTTGCTTCTCCCAAAGGAACCACAAAACTGAGTCAGGGTCTCCTTCCCTCCTCCTTCCCTCTCCCTTTTAAAAATAAACAAAAAAGAGTGGAGGGGGAGTGCTTCTTATGCCACATAAAACCCATATACATTGCATACTTGGGGCCGTGGCCCTGGTGTGTAGATGGCTGCAGTGATTACTAGTGAGTCTGTCAGACATCAGGCTTTACCCTTTCTGGGGGATGGGAATGTGTGTGTGTGAGTATTTATATTTTGGGCCTTGTTCTGTGCAAGCTGATGCTTGCATGACTGCTGGTGGGAGTAAGGACAGAAGGGTTTGGCCTCTTCCCTCCACGGCCTCTGCATGCAGTCAGAACCAAGTGACTGAATACATTGAGATGTTCTTCTGTCTAAAGGGAGCATCTTTCTCAGAAGCAAGCTGCCCATAAGAACGTGGAAAGGAACCATGCACATGTGAGCATGTAAAAGGGAAAAAGATTGGCAATCTGGACGACAGGAATTAATTTCCCTTCCAGTGCAATTGTCCAAGAAGAGCATGGTATCGCAGATGAGAGCTCCTGCTGGGCTCCTCCTGTGAGGACTATCTCCAGCCTCCCTGGATTTGACTAGTTTGATTAACCTTATCACAGATTTGCAATCTGCTGCTTTTTCGAAATGCTATATGCAGCCGTGGTGTTTTGGGGTTATGGTGTTGGGACAGTTTGTTTTGGCCTTCCATCAGGAGACGGTAAATTTCAGTTTGATTAGAAAAGAATGTTATTGTGGACTTGGAGATGTGAAAGTTGCATCTGCTTTCGATGCCTAGTGCACGCTCGGGATGTGCAATTGCACAGCAATATGTGTCTATGTATGAATCTGTGTGTTTTGGGCAAGAATTACTGGGTATGAGAAAGGAGGTTTGGTGCTGGTGTGAATCCCTGCTCCTACCCTAAGAAGCGCCAGCACATTCTCAGTCTATCCCAACGCGCTGTCAAAGCTCTTGACAATCCCTCCTTGCTGTGGCTCACACCTACTGTTCTTCTGAGGCTGTGGCTATGCTGTGGCCTATGGCATGGGACTTGAGAGACCTTTATGTAGCGTTTTAGGCTGACCTAGCTGGCACAGCGAGTTCAAGCACCAACATCTGCCCAGGATCTTGGACAGTTTGCATAGCCTCCGTGGATGTCTCTGCTGCTCTGACTTGCTGCTGTTGGTCCTCAAGCCAGCAATGTCAAAGTCAGGACAAGACACGTGTGTCCAAGTGCAGTCCATGGCCCTGGGTTGCAGTGAAGGCACTGAGTCTAGTCCTAGTTCCATTTCTCTGGGGAAGGGCAAATCTGTTGAATGTGGACTAACACAATGGATTGAGCTCCCTGAGGTAAGGGTGCTCTTCATCCATACACTTTCTCTCCTCAGGAAAGAAAGCGGTGATGGATTCCAGCCCGTTCCTGTCGGAGGCCAATGCAGAAAGAATCGTGAGAACCTTGTGCAAGGTCCGGGGAGCGGCACTGAAGCTGGGACAGATGTTAAGCATTCAGGGTAAGTGGCAGCACAGGTCCTCAGCTATCCTCCTTGGCAGTGCTGCCAGGTGGGGCAATTGATTCTTTATGATACATGGTCAGGTGTCTGGAATCAGTGTCCAAGTGAGTGTGGAGAGACTAGACAAGTGGCTTTCTCATGTGAGAGCAGTAATGGTGATACGAAATAACTAGATGTGTGCACTATGTATCACCACCTTCCCAACGACCCTATTGTGTCAGGCACACAAGTGGAATTGGTTGAAAATACGGTGATGCTCTCCGTGAATTTTAATGCCTGTGTTAAAAGCACTTGTTGAGAAGCAGAGCTATATCGCACTCTGTACATAGGTGTCCTGCTGGAAAGGAGGAGGAGGGCGACAAGAACATGATCCTGTTCTTTGTTCACCAAAAGTGGTCAAGGTTATATCCACAGCCTTCTCCCATTACAGCATATTTATGGTTTACATGCTTTGCTGGCACTGAAGCTTTGCTGGAAAGGCCAGTACAGCTGATAATCTTATCAGTTATAAAACACTTGTTTTCCTCTTGAGGAGACTTCAAACTGGTACTTACTCCATGGGGCTCTGAAATCAGTGATCACAGGTGAAGGCGTGAGTGACATCAGTGTCTGCAGGGAACTGTTGGGTTACTCCTGGAAGATAGCAGGTGTGCTGAATTCAAACCTTATCTGGACCTGTCTACTTTGCCTTCCTGCCCAACTTGATAGGGAAGGGAAGAACCAGCCAAAAATAGCTGTTACACTTGTCTGGAAATAGCTTTCAAGATGGCACTGAAACTGAGTCAGTGTCTGAGTGTTTGAAGTACTCTGCTTGCTTGGCTTGTGCTTCTACTTGAATTTTTGTAGGTGTTGACTGATGAGGCTGGATCTAATATTGTATTAAATAACTTGGGCTAACCAATAAAGCAAGACCAGCTCCCTGTTCCAGAGAGTCCTGATTGTGGCATTTCATCGTTCTTCATTTGCTAATCACTTGTTTTAGGTGCGTGCCAGGCTGATGGCAACATTAACAAAGCTAGGTGGGAGGCAGCAGCTGCTATGTCAAAGGCTGCCACCCATATGCTGTTTTCTCACCCTCTAGAAAGTGCCAGGTGCCAATGACTGGTGGTTCACGGTGCAGATCCAGGAGCTGCTCTTGTGCTCCTTGCTTTCTGTGGCCAGGGCCTCTGGTATGTGGGGTGAGTGAGCCACATCTGGAAATCAGCTTTGAAGTTAACTTGTCTACCATAGGTGGGGATTAAGTTAAAATTCTTAAGACATTGTTGAGTTGCACCTGATGTGTGCCAGAGCCTGGTCACAGCTGCCCTAGGCTTGGATGTGAGTGAAGAGGGAATAGCTGTGAAAGGCCAGCTCTGAGGAGCAGTAATGCTCTGGATTTTTGTCACTTGCCTGCTGTCTCCTAATGTTACTGAGCTCTGGCAGGAGTGTCAAACACTTGCCGATTGACTTCACTTGGGTGTCAAGAACATCCAGGCCTTTAGCAACCTCTGTGGCACTGCCCAGCCCTCATTTGACTCTTGCGATGAGTGCGTGGAGTGCCGCAATGCCTGGCAAGAGCACAGGCCCCTGGTAACCTTGCTGGGGGACAGTTGTGCTGAAATAGGTTAGACACTTCCAACAGCGTGGAGTATCTGGTTCTTGGGCTGGCTCTTTGGACAGGAGGGCTTCACACAGTTCCTGCCACTTCATGGGCTTCTCTGTGGCCTGAGGAGTTTGAATTGGCTTCTTCTATTAACAGGGATGTGTGCTAATTGAGCACAGGGGCTCTGTGTTGCCTTGTCCAGGTGCAGCTGAGCACCTGTGAGCTAAACCACTCAGAATTTACAAAGCAGTGTCCTTAAAAACCCTGATGTCTACTTCTGGGAATCAGTGGATTTGTTAGGGACCCGCACCCCTGAAGGTCATGCACAGAAAGGATGCCAAGGGCCCAAAATCATGCCATGTTTTGGTGCGTGTCCCTGAAGGTCATGCACAGAAAGGATGCCAAGGGCCCAAAATCATGCCATGTTTTGGTGCGTGTGCTCAGGAAGATGTTGGAAAGGCAGCTGCATTTGCCAGTTGAGAGTGCCCTGCCTTGGCTCTTGCTTTGTGTTTTGTTCCGGTAAGACCTCATCAGTTTACCACAAAGACGTATAACCCTGTTCATCAGCGTGTTGTAAGCCTCGTTTTGTCAGAGTTGCCTCCGCAGCATGACTGATTTTTAACGTTGCTGTTGAGTTTCTGTACAGTCACTCTGGACTTGCAGGTTTCTTGGCTATTTGGTGTTGCGCTAATGAACAAAGCAGCGGTGGTCAAGCAGCCCCAGTTAAGAACGCCCTCTCAGACTATAGGCTGAAATACCTTGTGAGTTTTTTGGATGTCAGCAATAAGCAAAATAGCAGTAAGTTGATGCTAATTGCCTGTGGCAGACCCTGATACCTTGACATAAACGTCTTCTAAGAGCAGGAGTCACTTTTAGTGAGGTCCATTCTCTTTCTGCACAGTCATCCTAGGAGGTGCAGGTTATTGCGTTACAGCATGATGGCTAACACTTTCACATATCCCTAAGAATAGTTTTTATAATGTTCAGAGGCTTAGCAGTGATACACCATCGATGACAGGGCAGAAGTTTCTTTCCGTGTTTGGAATGCGCAGGCAAATGCAATGTCTGGCTGTCCTGTTGTGACGTTATAACCTCTCAAGAGTTCAACTCACTGTTCCTGCAAAGCCTGTTAATCTCTGACTTGCCGTGACAGAATGGGAGCTCCTCTTAAAAACTGTTGATTCCACAGGGGAGTTTTGTTAGTACTTGTAAATGCTGCTTATGGCTTCGGTGGGAATTACTAAACAATGCTGAGTGTTAATGTCATGTCTCTGCATTATGTATCTTTTTCTCGCCATTCCTTTCCACCCCTCTTCCCAGGACAGTGCTCTTAAGGTAGCTGTTTGTTTCTTGTTTCCTGGGATAGACTTATGGTTATATGTGCATCTGTAAATGCAGAGGAATTGAGAGATTCTTATTTGAATGTCACAAGTGCATGTGCGGGTTGAGTTCTCAAGATTAAAGCTGTTAGCTTGGACTCTCTTCCAGTCTTGGGAAAGCAGCAGATAAATCTAATTCCTCCATAAGCCTTTATGAAATGAAAAGTTTGCCAGAACTGGTGGCTTTTCTTTGGACTGTTGTAGAAGCCTTTGCTCAAAGGAGAGGACTAATCTTTCAAGATGCTCCTACCCCTCCTCTTTCTTGTAAATATTTGCTTGCTAAATCCTTCTGACTCTTAAAATAACTTACTTTTGGCTCAGTTGTGTTTTCTTCAGCCCACTTGTAGTTGCTTTGCATTTGGGTAGTTGTTTACAGTAGCAGATGCTGAATCTTGATTCCTTTAAGAGTTCAATACTTGCGTAAGTGGTGTTTTACCATGGCACAGCTTCCTAGAGAAGCTGTTGCCCCTTAGAATGAACTGGAGTAAACCATGCCAGGAACCTGGGAGCACTGGGATGACTCTCCAGAGGGTTCCTTCTGTGACCTGTGTTTCCATGACACAGTGGCCTCTCCTAGACCTGAATGCTGTACTGGTCTCAGCAAGAAGACGAGCTGGTGGATGACAGTGTCTCGTGCAGAGAACTCTGCTCTTGGCTTTGTGCAACCTGCCATCACACTAAAAGCCTCCATGCTGTGCAGAGCTCCCACTGCTCTTGGCAGCGCTGCTGGACAAAGCCAGGGAGCACTATGACGACTGATGCTTGATTCCAAAGTATAAAAAATTTCTCGGCATGCTTTCTACTGTATTCATACTTTATCTTTCCCTTGGTCATTGGGAGGGGGTGCACAGAAACTTTCTCCTGCTGTAGCAGTAGGGTAGCTTAGGAGATGTTTGGGTAATATGCAGTTTTTTTCCAAGAGTGAAAAGGAGGAGTAGCTTTTTTCCCTTTATTTTGCTACTTGCGCACAGGACTTCTGTTTGCCTCATTTCTAAAGGTGTGATGCCTTAGGTGCTACTTCTGGGTGTGGAGAGTTTCTGAGCTAAA